>NC_069499.1:1144636294-1145236294 GCF_027579735.1 Bombina bombina
GTGACAACAAATATGATTGGTGTAAATATTTTGAAAGTAAGCCTGGCACACAGGCTTGGAAGGCAGTAGAAAAGTGCAATTCTATGGCACGAGCAAACTGAGGATTAAGATCAACAATCAAGAATTTTTTAATTTTAATTAGTAACTATACTGTGACAACAATTATGATTGGTGTAAATAGTTGGCAAGACGGCCTGGCACAAAAGGCTGGCAGGCAGGAGGTAAATGCAATTCAAGGACACTAGGAGACTGAATACTGACAGTCAAAACAGTGATGATTGACAATTTTTGCAATACTGTTAAAAGAAATATGATTGCTGGCAATAATTGGCTAGGTGGGCCTGGCACACAGCAGGCTGCAAGGCAGGAGGAAAGTGAAATTCAATGGCACGAGCAAACTGAGGATTCAGAACAACTATTACCAAAAATTAAAATTTTTAATTATTAAGAATACTGTGACAACAAATATGATTGGTGTAAATATTTTGAAAGTAGGCCTGGCACACAGGCTTGGAAGGCAGTAGAAAAGTGCAATTCAATGGCACGAGCAAACTGAGGATTAAGATCAACAATCAAATTTTTTTTAATTTTAATTAGTAACTATACTGTGACAACAATTATGATTGGTGTAAATAGTTGGCTAGACGGCCTGGCACAAAAGGCTGGCAGGCAGGAGGTAAATGCAATTCAATGGCACTAGGAGACTGAATATTTGCAGTCCAAAAAATTATGATTTTTATTTTTTTATATACTGTTACAAGAATTATGATTGGTTCCACTAATTGGCTAGTTGGGCCTGGAAAACACGCTGGCTGGCAGTAGGAAAGTGCAATTCAATGGCACAAGCAAACTGAGGAATCACAAGCGATCAATTTGGAATTTTAAAGATTAACAATACTTTTACAAAAACTAGGATTGGTGGCACTAATTGGCTAGTTTGTGCCTGGCACACAGGCTGCCAGGCAGGAGGAAACTGCAATTCAATGGCACTAGTAGACTGAATATTTGAAGTACAAAAAATTATGATTTTTAATTTTTTGGATACTGTTACAAGAATTATGATTGGTGCCACTAATTGGCTAGTTGGGCCTGGCACACAGTCTGGCAGATATGAGTCGTGGATGGTAGGTAGGGCAGCAATTTAACACAGTATGCTGTGTAAGTGACAAAAACACAGGCCTGATAGAAAATTAAGTTAGATTACACTAGCAAAATATTTTAAAATTTTAGATTTTAATATTAAAATTATGTTAAGAAGTGCAATGCACATATGAGTGGTCGCACTGGCTGGCTGCTACGTAGGGCAGCAATTAACAACAGTATGCTGTGTAAGTCAGATAGACAGTTAGACACAGGCCTGATAGAAAATAAAATTAGATTACACTAGCATAATGATTTAAAGACTTTTTTTGCGGAATTTAAAGAAAAAGGTTAAGCACATACATATGAGTCGTGACTGATAGCCTTGGAAGGGCAGCTATTAAAAACAGTAGGCTCTGTAAGTCAGATACACACACGCCTGATAGAAAATACTATTAGATTACACTAGAAAAATGATTTAAATTATTTTTTGGGGGGGGGGATTAAAAAAAGGTTAAACACATATGAGTCGTGGCTCATAGACTAGGGAGGGCAGCAAGTAAACACAGTAGGCTCTGTATGTCAGTAAAACACACAGGCCTGATAGAAAATTATATTAGATTACACTATCAAACAAATGTAAACTTTTTTTTAGATATTTAAATTAAGGTGAAGAAGATATGAGTGCTGGGTGGCTGCCTGGCACAGACCAATTAACCAAAAGAATGAAAAAAAATGAGGTATATAAATGCTGAGTGAGCCTGACAGACACAGGCCTGATAGTAAATGTAATTAGATTACACTAGCAAAATATTTATTTATTTTTTTTTAAATTTAAAATAATGTTATAAACGGATATTAACACTGGTGGCTGGCACAGAGCAATGAACCAGAGTATATGCTGTGTGAAACAGGCCTGATAGAAAATGAAAAAAAATTACACTAGCAAAATAATTAACATTTTTGATTAGTTAAATTTAAACTAATGTTGTTAGGGAGATATCAGTGGTGGCAGTAATCACAGCATATGCTGTGAGCCTTAAACACGCAGCCTGAAAGCCAGGCCGCCAGGCAAATGCTAATAAAAAAAAAACGAAAAAAATGGCACGAAATATAGCCCTAAAAAGGGCTTTTTGGGGTGCTGTGCTTGCAGCAGAGATGAGTGGAGTCCTTCTGGACTGTAGTGGACACTAAATACACTAGCCTAGCTATGTTTTTCCTATTAATGTCAGGAGCAAAAACACAACACGTCCTCTCATTAAAAAAAGCAAGGTCGTTATGAGTCTAAAATGGCGGATTCAGAGTAGCTGGGAGGGTCTGTGAGGGAGGGTCTTATGTTGATTGGCTCTAATGTGTCAGACGGCTGTGACATACAGGGTCAAAGTTTCCTCAATGATGACACATAGGGGCGGATCGTGATGGGGATCTTCCTGAGGCTGATGCACCTATTTTATTTGATTCTTCTACTTTTTGTGATTTTACAAGAGGCATTAAAAATACTTTAGGAATTGAGGATGAGCAACCCCATGTTTCTTCAGATTGATTTAAGCCAGGTCCTGAGTCTGATTATTTTTGTCCTGTTTCAGAAACTATTAGATCTATGTATGTAACCAAGTTTTCAAAACCTGAAAAGCAGCTTCTGGTACCTGAGAAAATATTTAACAACTTTCCTTTTGTTAAATTATTACATACTAGTCCTAAAGCCCGTTCACACGGCCATTTTTTGCAGTACAGCGGTCCCACCCCTTTCTCTTTCTCTCTCTCCCCTCTCTTTTGTGCTCTCTCCCCCTCTCTTTTGCGCTCTCTCTCTCTCCCCCCTCTCTTTTGCTCTCTCTCTCCCCCTCTCTTTTGCTCTCTCCCCCCTCTCTTTTGCTCTCTCTCCCCCTCTATTTTGCTCTCTCTCCCCCTCTCTTTCATGCTCTCTCCCCCTCTCTTTTGTGCTCTCTCCCCCTCTCTTTTGCGCTCTCTCCCCCTCTCTTTTGCACTCTCTTTTCCTCTCTTTTGCTCTCTCTCTCCCCCTCTCTTTTGCTCTCTCCCCCCTCTCTTTTGCTCTCTCTCCCCCTCTATTTTGCTCTCTCTCCCCCTCTCTTTCATGCTCTCTCCCCCTCTCTTTTGTGCTCTCTCCCCCTCTCTTTTGCGCTCTCTCCCCTCTCTTTTGTGCTCTCTTTTCCTCTCTTTTGCGCTCTCTCGCTCCACTTCTCTTTTGCTTCCTCTCTCCCCCTCTCTTTTGCTTCCTCTCTCCCCCGCTCTTTTGCTTTCTCTCCCCCCTCTCTTTTGCTCTCTCTCCCCCTCTCTTTTGCGCTCTCTCTCCCCCTCTCTTTTATGCTCTCTCCCCCCTCTCTTTTGCGTTCTCTCTCTCTTGTGTTCTCCCCCCCTCTTTTGCGCGCTCTCTCTCCCCCTCTCTTTTGCGCTCTCTTTCTCCCCCTCTCTTTTGCACTCTCTCCCCCTCTTTTTTTTACGCTCTCTCTCTCCCCCCTCTCTTTTGCGCTCTCTCTCCCCCCCTCTCTTTTGTGCTCTCTCTCCCCCTCTCTTTTGCTCTGTCTCTCTCCCTTTTTTTTGCTCTCTCTCCATCCCTCTCTTTTGCTCTTTCTCTCCCCCCCTCACTTTAGTTCTTTCTCTCCCCCCTCTCTTTTGCTCTGTCTCCCTCCCCTCTCTATTGCTCTCTCTCCCCCCCTCTCTTTTGCTCTCTCTGCCCCCTCTCTTTTTCTCTCGCTCCCCCTCTCTTTTTCTCTCTCTTCCCTCTATTCTGCTCTTTCCCCTCTCTTTTGCTCTTTCCCCTCTATTTTGCTCTCTCTCCCCCCTCTCTTCTGAACTTCCCCCTCTTTAGCTCTTTCCTATCTCTTTTTTGTCTCTCCCCCTCTCTTTCTATTTCTCTCCCCTCTCTGTTGTGCTGACTGCGCCTGGCCACGCCCCCGCAACACCGACCATGCCCTCGGCCATGCCCAGTCATGCCCACGATCCTGCCCGGCCATGCCCACTTTCGCCACAAACACCAGCATGGATTGTCAAGTAAGGCCAGGTGTGTTTGTCCTCATGCTGTCTCTACTGCACAAGACAGCTTTGGACAAACACACTTGGCCTTTTATATAATAGGATTTAATTTTCTACCCCACCTAAAGTGGATGCTGCAATTTCCAGATTGTCTAAAAAGATGATTTTTCCCACTAATGAAGCTGGATCTTTTAAAGATTTAATGGATAAAAAATGGAACTAAATCTAAAGAGAATATACTTTCAACAAGGGGCTATGGTTTATCCTCTACTTGCTTTATTTTATTTTCTCAAAGCAACTGATGTTTGGTTTCATAATTTGTCACAAACTTAACCTGAAATTGAAAATGTTGCACCTTTGAGATTAAAAAAATAATATATGACATACATAGTAGATATATAATAGTGCAATTGACTATCGATAATGAACTAGTAACTTTATGTAATATTTATGGTCCAAATGAGACTAATGGTCCATTTTGCGAAGATATAACAAAATTTTTGATTAATTGACACTAAACTGAGATTGGGAGGGGATTTTAATCTCTCTATAAATTTTCACCTAGATTGAAGTGGAAGTTTCTCAAGAGGCTTGAAGAGGGGGTCGATTAAAAGAGGGAAATTTGATTAAAAAAAATGGTGAACTATATATCAGAGACAATAGGTTTAGTGGATGTATGGAGGATTAAAAATCCAACTCAAAGAGAGTATTTGTACCACTCAAAGGTTCAAGCTTCCTTTTCAAGAATTGACTTTTTTATGGGTTCAAAGACCTTAATTGCATATATAGAGGAAGTAAAGATCAATGAAATTATTATATCAGACCATGCTGCGATTGATTTAAGATTTACTTTGGGAAGGAAGAGCTATGATACTCAAAGTTTTAGATTTCCAAAATTTTTGTACGGTTCAGAACATTTTAGGAAACATATTGAGAAAAAATGGGATGAATATCTGAATAATAATATAAATAACTGTGAAAATATACAAACTATCTGGGAGGCAGGAAAGGCCGTTATTAGAGGAGAGATAACTTCTTATGTAATAAAATACAATAGAGAGATTAATAGACAATATAAAGAACTGAGTGAAAGAACAACATACTCTTATAGTCAATACTTAGAATTTAGATCAGATTTTTGGAGGAAGAAGTATATGGATGATAAAAAAGAATTGGAAGTACATATAAATCAGCAAGCTATAAGAGATATTAGAAAAGACAAGGTGAAATTATATAGATTCGGTAATAGATCTGGTAAGTTATTGGCTTCCTTAGTTAAAGTACAAAAATCATCAAGACAAATCATAGCACTTAAATCTAAAGAAAAATGAATCTGTAACAATATAGAGATAGTAGAGGAATTCTGGAAATATTATAATAATCTCTATACATCTGAACGTAAAAAAGATGAAGTAAACACCAAGTTTTTTTTAGAAGGTATTAATATGCCAAAGATCTCATATGAACAGCAAGAAATATTAAATTCCACCATCACTGTAGAGGAAGTTGATAAAGTAATAGCAAAGATGCCAATAGGAAAGGCACCAGGTCCAGATGGACTACCGTTAGAATGGTATAAAATTATGAAAGAATCATTAATAGATTTAATGACAGATTGGTTTAATGGATATCTTAGCGATAGAATTAAACCTTCTTTAAATCTTTCGGTGGCTAATATTATTGTGATACCCAAATTTGAGAAAGACCCTCAATGTGTTACTTCGTATCGACCAATATCCCTGCTCAACCAGGGTTATAAGATCTTAACAAAAGTACTTGCTAATAGGCTGAAGTCTTACTTCCCGAGTTAATCCATAAATATCAATCCGGTTTTATCCAGGCTAGATCCTCTAGTAAGAACATACGTAAAGTGTTGTATATAGTTAATAACTATTGGCTTATGAAAAAGCAACATAATAGTGAATCGATCCCAAATACTCTGCTGTTGGCTTTAGATGCTGAAAAGGCCTTCAACAGAGTCGAATGGCTATATTTAATAACATGTTTAGGGGAATATAATATAAAAGGCCCGTTTAGTAAGTTTATTGAAAATGTTTATTCAAAAACAAATGCCTCTGTTATTGTTAATGGTGAATTATCATCTAGATTTAACTTGGGCAGAGGAACTCATCAGGGTTGTCCCTTGTCGTCCCTTTTGCTCAATTTGGTATTAGAACCTTTAGCAATTAAACAAAGAAACATCTATACAGGCATAGAGATAGATGGTAATAGTTACCATCTATCATTATATGCAGATGATATGTTATTATTTGTTCAAAATCCAGAGATAAACTTAAAAAAGATTTTGAATGTTATCTCTGAATTTGGACAGTTTTCAGGGTTTAAAATTAATGGTATAAAATTAGAAGTACTATGGTTAAATAAAAGACAAAATTGCGACATTAGTGAGTTCTTATTTTTAGAACCTACAAATTATATCACCTATTTAGGTATTAGTATATCTCCCAATCCGGAAAAATGGTATAATATAAATTATGAGAAAATATTTATATCTATAGAACAATGCCTTAAAAAATGGAACAATTTACCGATCTCACTTATGGAGAAAGTACATATAATAAAAATGATGATCTTACCAAAACTGCTATATCCTTTAAATATGCTGCCAATTTTAATTACCAGGAAAGATATTGAGAGATTGAATAAAATCTTTAATAGATTTATTTGGAAGGGGAAAAAAACACGTATAAGTTTAAATAAATTAAAACAACCAACGATGCAAGGGGGCTTGGCTGTCCCAGATGTTTACTTGTACAATCTCTCATCATTGATGAGAATAGCTGTTGATTGGTTGGGGGGAACAGAATATTTCTATGATAAGACATTAGAAAAAATAGCATCAAAAGGGATTAGTAAGGCGTATGTGCTTCATACAGACTTGATAGATATTGACTCTAAAATTAAGAATAATATTATGCATAAAGATATTCTGAAAGCATGCAATAATATTAGTAAGATTCTCAAATTTTCAACCAAAGGCTCAATATTTTTACCTATAGAAGGAGGTATGGATAATTATATCTTTACAGAATGGGGGAGACTTGGGTTAAATAAGATAGGGGATTTATTAGACCCATTAAAAAAATCACTACGTACATTTGAGGAATTACAGTATAGATGCAATCTACCTGATTCACATTTTTATGCCTACATTCAAATAACACATTACATAAAAACTATCATCAATATATATTCTTCCTCCATATGGGATCGTCATCCTTTACAAAATATGATAGATGATTTCCAAAAAAAAATATGTTCTTATTCAAGGTTGTATAAGGCCTTAGTAAACTCAAATTTAACTAGTATAAGGGGAAAGATGATAGAGGGTTGGCAAAAGGAAGCATCTATATATCTGGGTGCGACAGAGGTGGAAAAAAGTTTGAAAACCATTACATCCACTACATATGATTCATATTTTAGGGAGTCCCAAATTAAAATATTGCATAGATTCTATATAAAACCAAAAATTGCCTCAAAATGGTTTAAGTGTGAAAAGAGATGTATTAAATGTAATTATACTGATCCCAATTTAAAACATCTTCTTTGGGATTGCCCAAAAATTAAACAATATTGGGCAAAGATCAGTTTTTGGGGCGAGCAAAATTTTTAGAAACAAGATTAATTTAAGTTTCTTGAATATAATACTCGCATCAAATAGACAAGTAAAACAGGAAAATGCTAAATTGATAACTATGATAATTTTGTCAGGAAGGAGATGTATAATGAAAGGATAGATATTAAAGAGAGGCCCTAATATGAAGGAATTCCAGAATGTTTTGTTGGAACAATTGAATATAGAATTATTTGATGTAATGTATGATAAGGATGTAAGAATTAAGGAATATAAAAAAAATGGGGAGGATTTATAGATACTTTAGAACCCCATGTAAAAAATAAAATTATGACGCTATTTGAAATATAATCTGTAGACAAAGCCCCAATTTCAAGATATTATCAAGATAATAGACAAAGTAATGTTAAAAAAATTGTAGATAAAAAGTAGTAAATAAAGTCCTAAATTAACTTAGTAACTGGAGATAAGGGATTTATTTTAATCAGGACTATATTTTGTATGAATTAGGTCTTGGAAGGGAAATAATCCCGAAGCTTGGATTTATTTATGCACTTTAAGTGATAGGAAATAGCGTTACCGATAGTTTGTTATGAGTTTAACGGTTGGGTAATTTGTTCTATAAAAGCTATAATGGGATCAAGTGTCTTGGGGATTTTAATATTGTTCAAGTTAGAAATGAAGTAATCTACATAATGTGTCTATATGCTTGTTGTTTTGCACTTTGAAAATGTATGCAGTCCTAAGTAGTAGTAATATATTTGTATAGATGATATTTTTTGTATCTGCATATTTTTCTATTGGTAATATGTATGTATTTGTTTTATATATTTGAATTTTCATAATAAAAAAAAATAATAATAATACACAAACAGTATTAAAATAAAATGTCCAAAAAATGTGCATAAATCTGTAAAGCATATAGTTCTTATGATAGTAAGCTCTGGAGGATCCAAGTAATTCAATGCTGTGTCTCCAGGGGGAGATATGTAAAGGAAAGAGAGAAAAAAAATAGTGCACTCTGTGTGTGTGTGTGTGTGTTTGTATATATATATATATATATTAGGAACTTCCAATTCAAGTCAGGTACTTACACTAATTAGAGCTATAACTCAGCTCTATGTGTGATTGCAAGTAGGTTTTTGCCCCTCTGCTTTCCAGGCAAGACATTTACCAGTCTTTGTTTAAGATAATAAAATACTAAGACTAGACACTGTTACAAATAAACAAATGCACAGACAGATTGCTAAGCCCTCTAAACAGCGTATAGTGGCACAGTGCTGTGGAGGCTATTATGGCAATCAAAGTACATAAGTCCTTAGCAGCAGTAACAGTGAAGACAGTCTATAATGGTCCTTAAAAACAGTAAATCCGACAATCGTTTTGCCTTACTCTTAAAGGGACACTGAACCCAATTTTTTTCTTTTGTGATTTAGATAGAGCATGACATTTTAAGCAACTTTCTAATTTACTCCCATTATCAAATTTTCTTCATTCTCTTGGTATCTTTATTTGAAATGCAAGAATGTAAGTTTAGATGCCGGCCCATTTTTGGTCAACAACCTGGGTTGTTCTTGCTGATTGGGGGATAAATTCAGCCACCAATAAAAAAGTGCTGTCCAGAGTCTGAACCAAAAAAGCCTTCTTTTTCAAATAAAGCTAGCAAGAGAACGAAGAAAATTTGATAATAGGAGTAAATTAGAAAGTTCCTTAAAATTGCATGCTCTATCTGAATCACAAAAGAAAAAAAATGGGTTCAGTGCATCTTTAACCCCTTAACGACCAACGACGTATGGGGTACGTCCTGCAAAAAAATGCAGTTAATGACCAAGGACATACCCCATACGTCGTTGGTCTTTGAAAGCAGTGGAAGCGATCCTGATAGCTTCCAGCTGCTTTCATGTTATTGCAGTGATGCCTCAATATTCACGCATCCTGCAATAACTGTTTTTAGCCATCCGATGCAGAGAGAGCCACTCTGTGGCCCTCTCTGCATCGGCTATCGATAGCCGTTACCGTTGGTGGGTGGGAGCTCATCCAGGGAGGCGGGTGGCAGTTATTGGTGGAGGAGGGGGGAGAGATCTTGTGCGGGTGCGTGCGCGTGCACGGGTGCGCGCGTGCACGTGAGATCAATGCAAACAGCATCAATATGCTGTAGATCTGGAGGGTGGGAGAGAGGACTGGGGAGGGTGGGATTTTCAAGTCAAGGCATCTGGGAGAGGGTGGGGGGTTGGATGTTGAGGGGGGGGCAGCTACACTACAAAAATATTTAATAAAATAAAAAAATTTAAATACATTATTATTTTTCAAACTGGGTACTGGCAGACAGCTGCCAGTACCCAATATGGTGCACAATAAAGGCAGAGGGGGGTGGTTAAAGAGCTGTTTGGGGGGGGATCAGGGAGGTTGGGGGCTAAGGGGGGGTCCTACACAGCAGAAGAATTTTTTTTTTTTAAAACCTAAAACCCCCCAAAAAACTTTTATTTTAGTACTGGCAGACTTTCTGCCAGTACTTAAGATGGCGGGGACAATTGTGGGGTGGGGGAGGGAAGGGAGCTGTTTGGGAGGGATCAGGGGGTGGGATGTGTCAGATGGGAGGCTGATCTCTACACTAAAGCTAAAATTAACCCTGCAAGTTCCCTACAAGCTACCTAATTAACTCCTTCACTGCTAGACATAATATACGTGTGATGCGCAGCGGCATTTAGCGACCTTCTAACTACCAAAAAGCAACGCCAAAGCCATATATGTCTGCTATTTCTGAACAAAGGGGATCCCAGAGAAGCATTTACAACAATTTTTGCCATAATTGCACAAGCTGTTTGTAAATAATTTCAGTGAGAAACCTAAAATTGTGAAATATTTAAAGTTTTTTTTAATTTGATCGCATTTGGCGGTGAAATGGTGGCATGAAATATACCAAAATGGGCCTAGATCAATACTTGGGGTTGTTTACTACACTACACTAAAGCTAAAATTAACCCTACAAGCTCCCTACATGCTCCCTAATTAACCCCTTCACTGCTGCGCATAATACACGTGTGGTGCGCAGTGGCATTTAGCGGCCTTCTAATTACCAAAAAGCAACGTAAAAGCCATATATGTCTGCTATTTCTGAACAAAGGGGATCCCAGAGAAGCATTTAAAACCATTTGTGCAATAATTGCACAAGCTGTTTGTAAATAATTTCAGTGAGAAACCTAAAGTTTGTGAAAACATTTGTGAAAAAGTGAACATTTTTTTTTATTTGATCGCATTTGGCAGTGAAATGGTGGCATGAAATATACCAAAATGGGCCTAGATCAATACTTTGGGATGTCTTCTAAATATATATATATATATATATACATGTTAAAGGATATTCAGGGATTCCTGACAGATATCAGTGTCCCAATGTAACTAGCGCTAATTTTGAAAAAAAGTGGTTTGGAAATAGCAAAGTGCTACTTTTATTTAGTGCCCTATAACTTGCAAAAAAAGCAAGGAACATGTAAACATTGGGTATTTCTAAACTCAGGACAAAATTTAGAAACTATTTAGCATGGGTGTTTTTGGGTGGTTGTAGATGTGCAACAGATTTTGGGGGTCAAAGTTTGAAAAAATTGTTTTTTTTCCATTTTTTCCTCATATTTTATAATTTTTTTTAATAGTAAATTATAAGATATGATGAAAATAATGGTATCTTTAGAAATTCCATTTAATGGCGAGAAAAATGGTATATAATATGTGTGGGTACAGTAAATGAGTAAGAGGAAAATTACAGCTAAACACAAACACCGCAGAAATGTAAAAATAGCCTTGGTCCCAAATGGTCAACAAATGGAAAAGTGCTCTGGTCACTAAGGGGTTAAGGCTTTATCAAGGCTGTTAGTATTGTCTCATTTGCTGCCTTTTAAAGGGGTGATTTAAGGAAAAAAAATTCTGATCATGTGAGAGTTGTTTACATCATGTGACTAACAGGACATGTGATGTCACGAAAACGGACCAATCAGGAGGAAGAAATCATCCCTTTAAAAGGCAGCAAATGAGACCAGACTAACATCTTTGATGACTCAAAAAGTGTAAATATAAAATGACTGTGAATTTTTTTTTTTTTTTTTTTTAATGGAAGTTAAATGGAAAGTTGTTTAAAATTGCATGCTCTATCTGAATCATGAAAGTTTAATTTTGACTTGACCAATCAAGTCTATGGTTACTGCTAACCTTGTCAGAAGAGCTCTTTTTCTTTGTCATTGGGAGGTTGATCCTGGATCTAAAGTCAGTCTTCTGGGATTGCCTTTTAAAGGAGATATGTTTTTTTGGTAAACAGCTAGAGCCAAGCATACAGGAGGTAAGAGTCCTAATCTTGCACAGGCATCTATGGTACATAGAAGTCCATCCTATGCTCACAGACAACTTTCACAGTGTCAGAATTTTAAGTGTTCTTCAAATAAGTATTATTTTTGTGCCTAAAATTGGAAAAATCTTATTTCAAATTAGAGGCAGGAGATATGGTAAGTTCTTTCTAGTACATCAAGTTAAGAAACAATGATGGTTTGCAAGTCCAAACTCCTCTGCTTAAGACGAGAGGTTTGGGAATCCATTATTTCAGAGAGATGGGTGCTCAGTCTTCTTCAAACAGGATATTTCTTTCATGTAATTGGCAAGAGTACATGAGCTAGTGACGTATGGATATACAATCGTACCAGGAGGGGCAAAGTTTCCCAAACCTCAAAATGCCTATAAATACACCCCTCACCACAACCACAATTCCGTTTTACAAACTTTGCCTCCTATGGAGGTGGTGAAGTAAGTTTGTGCTTGATTTTTATGATTTCTTCTATGATAAGGGCTTCTAAGCATTCTAAAGCCCAATTCCTCTCAGAGTACAGTGTTTGTCAGAGGGATGTAAGAGAGTATCGCCTATTGATTTTTATGGTTTCTCTCACGGGAAATCTTTTCAAGGGTTCTCCGTTATCGGTCGTAGGGATTCATCTCCTACCTCCCTTTTCAGATCGACGATATACTCTTATATCATTACCTCTGCTGATAGTTTTCAGTACTGGTTTGGCTATCTGCTATATGTGGATGGGTGTCTTTCGGTAAGTATGTATCATTATTAAAGACACTCTCAGCTATGGTTGGCGCTTTATGTATTTATATAAAGTTCTAAATATATGTATTTACTTATATTTGCCATGAATCAGGTCTATGAATATTTCCCTTTGCAGTCTAGCAGTTTCTGTATGAGAATCCTGTTTTAGGAAGTTTTTTTCTTACCAGGGGTATAGTCTCTTTTCCAATTTGACTTGTTTTTCTTTTAAAATCTGCGGGCAAATTAGACTCGCGAGGGCGCAAGATGCTGTTATTTATTGCATCATTCTTGGCGCGAATGTGGGTCTATGATGACGCAAGTTTGTAATTTCCTGCATCTTAGTTGACGCCAGGTTGTTTGACGTGAAATTGTGTTTGTTATGACGTGAGTTGTGTCACTTCCGGATGTTTGTTGATGCCAAAAAAAATGTATACTTCCTTTTGTGTCGTGCGTCATACTTGGCGCCAAAACATTTGGTTTTATTTTACCCCACTTCCTATATGCTCCTTGCCTTCTTTATGCTCAGAGGGCTATGCTATTTGCTTTTTTGCCTATTTTAGCATTTGCATTTTTTTCCCAATCATGAAACTGTTATATGAGGAAATAAGATATTTTTTTTAAATGTTATTTTTTCTTTTACATTTTACAAGATGTCTCAATCTGATCCTGTCTCAGAAGCTGCTGTAGGAACCATGCTGCCTGAACGCAGTTCTACCAAAGCTAAGTGTATCTGTTGTAAGCGAGTGGAGACTATATCTCCAGCTGTACGAGGTAATAATTGTCATGATAAGCTTTTGCATGCCAAAATGTTTCTATTAGTACTAGTACAGTATCTGTTGTTCCCTCAACATCTAATGTACATGATATCCCTGTTGATATGAAAAATGATATTGCTGATGCAATCCAGAAGGCTATGTCTTCTATTCTGCCTTCTAATAAATGTAAAAGGTCTTTTAAAACTTCAATGACTGACAACATACTGATATATCCACCTCTGATGAGGATCTCTCTGATTCAGAAGATTGACACTGATAAATCAACTTATCTTTTTAAGATTGAGTATATTCATTTTTTGTTGAAAGAATTGTTGGCTACTTTGGATATTGAGGAGTCTGGTCCCCTTGATAACAAATCCAGTAAACGTTTAAATTCTGTCTATAAACCTCCTGTAATTACTCCTGAGGTTTTCCCTGTTCCTGGGGCTATTTCTGATGTGATTGCTAAGGAATGGTCTAAGCCTGTTACTTCTTTTGTTCCTTCTAGGTTTAAAAGGTTGTACCCTTTGCTAGTGGCTAAATTAAAGTTTTGGGGGAAAGTCCCTAAGGTTGATGAAGCTATTTCTACTCTTGCCAAGCATACTACTATTCCTATGGAAGATAGTACTTCTTTTAAGGATCCTTTAGATAGGAAGATGGAATTTTATCTAAGAAAAGCTTTTTTACATTCTGGCTATATTCTAAGGCCTGCCATTTCTATGGCTGATGTTGTGGCTGCATTGGTTGGATAGCTTAGCACAACGGGAAAAAGATCCTGATTTGTATAGCATTGTTCGTTTGCTTCGACATGCTAATCATTTTTTATATCATCAAGATTGATGTTAAATCTATGTCATTGACTATTTTAACTAGAAGAGCTTTATGGCTCTAATCATGGAATGCTGACATGGTATCTAAATCTAGGTTACTATCTCTATCATTCCAGATAATAATAATTTGGTTCTCAGTTGGATTCTATTATTTCCACTATTACTGGGGGGGGGGGGGGAGGGAGTTTTTTTGCCTCCAGATAAAACATCTAAGGGTAAATCTAAAGCTTTTAATCAGTTTTGTTCCTTTCATCAGAGTAGAGAACAGAAAACCACTCCTTACCCTAAGGACTCTGGCTCCAATTGGAAGCTATTTTCGAGTTGGAATAAATCCAAGCCTTATATGAAACCAAAGCCAGCTCCCAAGACTGCATGAAGGTGCGGCCCTCAATCCAGTTCTACTGGTGGGGGGCAGATTGAAATTATTTCAAGACGTTTGGGCAGGTTCCGTTCAGAATCATTGGATTTAGAATATTGTCTCCCAGGGGTATCGAATAGGTTTCCAAATAAAACCTCCTGTGAGAAGATTTTTTCTCTCTCACGTTCCAACAAATCCTATCAAAGCTCAGGCCTTTCTAAAGTGTGTTTCAGATCTGGAGCTTTCAGGGGTAATTGTACCAGTTCCACTTCTGGAACAGGGTCTGGGTTTTTATTCAAATCTATTCATTGCCCCAAATCTCGATTACTGAGATTCTCTTTTCTAGACAAGCATTACCAATTTGTCACTCTTCCATTTAGCCTAGCGACAGCTCCAAGAATCTTTTTTGAAAGTTCTTGGTGCCCTTATATCTGTAATAAGAGAGCAGGGTATTGCAGTGTTTCCTTATTTGGATGATAGCTAGGTACTGGCTCAATCTTTTCAATTAGAAGAATCTCACACAAATCAACTAGTGTTGTTTCTTCAAAGACATGGTTGGAGGGTCAATTTACCAAAGAGTTTCTTGATTCCTCAGACAAGGGTTACCTTTTTAGGTTTCCAGATAGATTCAGTATCCATGATTCTGTCCTTAACAGACAAGAGACGTTTGAAGTTGATTTCAACCTGTCTAAACCTTCAGTCTTGATCATTCCCTTCAGTGGCTATGTGCATGGAAGTTTTAGGTTTCATGACTGCAGCATCGGACGTGATCCCCTTTGCTCATTTTCATATGAGACCTCTGCAGCTTTGCATGCTGAATCAATGGTGCAGGGATTATACTCGGATATCACAATTGATATTCTTAAATCCCAACACTCAACTCTCTCTGACTTGGTGGTTAGACCATCATAGGATTATTCAAGGGGCCTCTTTTGTTCGTCCTTCATGGGCTGTGATTTCAACAGATGCAGGTCTCACAGGTTGGGGAGCTGTCTGGGGGTCTCTGACAGCACAAGGGGTTTGGAATCCTCAAGAGGGGAGGTTACCAATAAATATATTACAACTCCGTGCTATTTTCAGGGCTCTTCAGGCTTGGCCTCTGTTAAAGAGAGAATCTTTCATTCGTTTTCAGAAAGACAATATCACAACTGTGGCATATGTCAATCTTCAGGGTGGGACTCGCAGTTCTTTAGCAATGAAAGAAGTATCTCGGATACTTTCTTGGGTGGAATCCAACTTCTGTCTAATTTCTGTGATACATATCCCAGGTGTAGACATTTGGGAGGCGGATTATCTCAGCCGTCAGACTTTACATCCAAGGAAGTGGTCTCTCCATCAAGATGTATTTTGTCAGATTTTACAGAAATGGGGTCTTTCCGAAATAGATCGGATGGCTTCCCATCTAAACAAGAAGCTTCCCAGGTACCTTTCCAGGTCCAGGGATCCTCAGGCGGAGATGGTGGATGCGTTAGAAGTTCCTTGGTTTTACCAACCTGCTTACATTTTTCTGCCTCTAGTTCTTCTTCCATGGGTGATCTCCAAGAATATATTGAAACAATAGCACCAGCATGGCCTCACAGATTTTGGTTTGTGGATCTTGTCCAGATGTCAAGTTGCCAACCTTGGCCACTTCCTTTAAGACCAGACCTTCTGTCTCAAGGACCATTTTTCCATCAGGATCTCAATTGCTAAATTCGAAGGTATGGAAATTGAACGCTTAGTGCTTAGTCATAGAGGTTTCTCTGACTCTGTGATTAATACTTTGCTACAGGCTCGGCAGTCTGTTTCAAGGAAGATTTATTATTGGGTTTGGAAAACCTATATTTCATGGTGTTCTTCTCATAAATTCTCTTGGTATTCCTTTAGAATTCCTAGAATTTTACAGTTTCTTCAGGATGGTTTGGATAAAGGTTTGTCTGCAAGTACTTTGAACGGACAAATCTCTGCTCTTTCTGTTTCATTTCATAGAAATATTGCTAAACTTTCTGATATTCACTGTTGTGTTCAGGCTTTGGTCCGTATCAAGCATGTTATTAAGTCTATTTCTCCTCTATGGAGTCTTAATTTGGTTTTGAAGGATTTCAGGCTCCTCCTTTTGAGCCTATGCCTTCTCTGGATATTAAACTACTTTCTTGGAAAGTATTGTTCCTTTTGGCTATCTCTTCTGCTAGAAGAGTTTCTGAATTGTCTGCTCTCTCTTGTGAGTCTCCTTTTCTGATTTTCCATCAGGATAAAGCTGTTTTACAGACTTTGTTTAAATTTCTTCCTAAGTTTGTTAATTCTAACAACATTAGTAGGGAAATTGTTGTTCCTTCTTTGTGTTCTAATCCTAAGAATACTCTTGAAAGAGCTTTACATTCTTTGGATGTTGTAAGAGCTTTGAAATACTATGTCGAAGCTACTAAGGATTTCAGAAAGTCTTCTAGTCTATTTGTTGTTTCTTCTGGTCCTAGGAAAGGTCAGAAAGCCTCTGCCATTTCTTTGGCATCTTGGTTAAAGCTTTTGATTCACAAGGCTTATTTGGAGGCAGGACAGTTTCAGTCTCAGAGAATTACAGCTCATTCTACTAGATCAGTCGCAATTTCTTGGGCTTTTAAGAATGAAGCTTCGGTTGATCAGCATCAACTTGGTCTTTTTTGCATACATTTACAAAATTTTACCATTTTGATGTATTTGCTTCTTCTGAAGCAGTCTATGGTAGCAATATTCTTCAGGCAGCTGTCTCAGTTTGATTCTTCTGCTTATGATTTAATTTTTTTTCTTGAAATTTATAAGAAATTTTTTGTATGGATTTAATTTTTCAGCGGAATTAGCTGTTTTTATTTTATCTCTCTCTCTCTAGTGACTCTTCTGTGGACTTCCACATCTTGGGTATTTCTATCCCATACATCACTAGCTCATGGACTCTTGCCAATTACATGAAAGAAAACATAATTTTTAAAAAAAAAATTTTTTATTTAAATGAATTTTTATTCAGTTTTAAAAGTAAGGTAACACTTGGGGACACACAGGACCCCTGTTCAATCATAAACAGACAAAGAGGAACGGACACGCAGGTCCGGTTGCAATAGCTGTCAAAACATTGATACATCATAAGTAAATTGCAGGGATTTGTGGTGAAAATAATTCACCAAGATTGAACCCTAGTGTGGGCTCAGAATATTGGGGGGGGGGGGGGGGGAGGTGATGCTTATAAATTAAAATTTAATATTCCAAAGAGCAAATCAGGAAGAAATTACTGTACTATGTAGTAATGGGTATGACCATATAGATTGAGGTCAGGTTCTGCCAGCATCTAGAGATGTGGATAACAAGAAAAAATTCCAGAGACAAATGCGATGTAAATTGTACCCAGTACACACTGTACGCAGCACCCACTGTACCTAGCACTCATTGTGTCTAGCCCACACTGAACCTAGCACTCATTGCACTCAGCACTCATTGGACCTTGCACACACCATACCCAGCCCACACCGTCCCAAGCACACATTATACCTAGCACATGCTGTACTTGGCACACGCCGTACCCAGCACACACCGTGCCCAGCACACATAATACCTAGCTCACACTGTACTTAACACTCATTGTACCCAACATACTTTGTACCCAGCACACACTGCACCCAGCACACACCATACCCAGCACAAACTGAACCCAGCACTCATTATACCTAGCACTCATTGTACCTAGCACACACTGTACCTAGCACTCATTGTACCTAGCACACCCTGCCCCTAGCACGCATTGTACCTAGCACACATTGTGCCTAGCACACATTGTACCTAGCACACATTGCACCCAGCACACATTGTACCTAGCACACATTGTACCTAGCACACATTGTACCTAGCACACATTATACCCAGCACATATTATTCCTAGCACACACTGTACTTAACACACACTGTACCTAGCCCATGCTGTACCTAGCTCTCACTATACCTAGTACACGCTGTACTGTGGACGCGCTGTATCCAGCACACGCTGTGCCTCACATACATTATACCTAGCACACATTGTACCTAGCACACATGATACCTAGCACTCACTGTACCTAGCTCACACTGTACCTAGCACACGCCATACCCAGCACCCGCCTTGCCTAGCACACGCGGTACCTAGCACACATTGAACCTAGCACACATCGTACCTAGCACACATCGTACCTAACATACATTGTACCTAGCACACATTGTACCTAGCACACATTGCACCTAGTACACATTGTACCTAGCACACCTTGTGCCTAGCATACATTGTACCTAGTACCCATTGTACCTAGCACCCATTATACCTAGCACACATTGTACTTAGCTCACGCCGTACTTAACACACACTGTACCTAGCCCACACTGTACCTAGCTCTCACTGTACCTAGCACGTGCCTAGCACACATTATACGTACCACACATTGTACCTAGCACACATGATACCTAGCACTCATTGTACCTAGCTCACCCTGTACCTAGCACATGCCGTACCCAGCACCCGCCTTGACTAGCACACGCAGTACCTAGCACACATTGAACCTAGTACACATTGTACCTAGCACGCATTGTACCTAGCACACATTATACCTAGCACACATGGTACCTAGCACACATGGTACCTAGCACACATGATACCTAGCACTCATTGTACCTAGCTCACCCCGTACCTAGCACACGCCGTACCCAGCACCCGCCTTGCCTAGCACATGCGGTACCTAGCACTCATTGAACCTAGCATGCATTGAACCTAGCACACATTGTACCTAGCACACATTGTACCTAGCACACATTATGCCCAGCACACACTGTACACAACACACACTTAACCCAGCACACATTGTACCCAGCACACGCTATACCCAGCACACACTATACCCAGCACACAATGAACCTAACACTCATTGTGCCCGGCACTCATTGTACCTAGCACTCATTGTACCTAGCACTCATTGTACCTAGCACACGCTGTACTGAACACCCACTGTACCTAGTTTACGCTGTACCTAGCACACACCGTACACGGCACCCACCTTGCCAAGCACACGCAGTACCTAGCACCCATTGAACCTAGCACACATTGTACAGCACACAAAGTACCAAGCAAACAAAGTGCCTAGCACACACAGCACCTAGCACACACAGCACCTAGCACACACAGCACCTAGCACACCCAGCACCCAGCACACACAGCACCCAGCACACACAGCACCCAGCACACACAGCACCCAGCACACACAGTACCCAGCACACACCGCTCCTAGCACACACAGTACCCAGCACACACAATACCTAGCATACACAACACCAAGCAAAAACAATGCCCAGCATACGCAGTATCATACAGACACAGTCCCCAGCTCAAACAGTAACTATCACACACAGTACAATCACATACAGTACCTAGCACACCTAGGAACCCACACTATATTATAGTATACAAATAACAAAATATAATTGTGCTACACTTTAACCCTTTGGGAGATGAAAGCCTTAAAGCTATGTACAGTGACATACTGGGAGTAAACTTACTATGGAGGTTACATGAATGTTAAGGAGGGTAGTACCATAATCTACGGTAATATAGTAAACGTAAATGTTTATAGGTAGCTAGCATAACTAAACCTTAACTAGAGTATAGCAGTAAACTGGATGGAAGGATGTCCCTAAACATGATATCAAAGGTTGCTATATGCATGCTTGAGACTGTATATTGCAAATATCTAAAATATGTTAGCAATGACTAAAGGGATGATATCAACGCTATATACTATTAATTATTGGGTATGCTGCATCCCAAAATATCTCCAAGCAATGCTAATTCAGGATTTCCTAGAGCACCCTGTAAAAAGTTCTACATAAATAGAGGATATGCGTATTATACCAGGTCTATGCATACCGGTTAGAAACATATTACTAAGAGACGACCATCTATCCTAACATGTACCTTAGACTCCATTAGAAGAAATAACAGTTGTATACAACCATGTACGTCAAACAAATAATTACTGACATGTTTCAGTGAGTCTGAACAATATGGTGGAGAGGGTCTCCATATTTATTCAAAGGGAATGGGGAAACTTGTTGTCACCGGTTTAGTTTGCACACATCTTGTCCAGCAGGTTGCAAAAGCAAGTTCCACTGTATAGAAAACAGCTAGCCAATTCCTATTCTTAGGGACATAAGACAAACATTAGGTATTTCCAGCGATTGTAAATATAGCAAAGTCCCAAAGCGTCTAGGAGATAAGAATATGGTGAAAAAGTACATGTCCTGTATAGAACACAGTTATGCCCCATTTTCTTCTGCTGATATCAGTTGGCTTGATACTTGGGCGCTGCGTGTGCACAGACCTCATGCACTGTATGCGTGTCAATGCAATGGTACACATAATAATAGCGCATATCTTCAAATCTTCGGGTCAGGTCTCATCTATCAACTAAATTTTCAATATAGGTTAGGATTCCATCCTTGGGCCGCTTGCAGCAGTTGCTTGCTTTTTTAGATTTAGCTGCAAGAGCCGCGTGGTAGTGTAAGTGCAAGATGGCGCAGGTCAGTATAGGCGCCGCATCAACTCTGCACTCTCTCTTCACTCTGTAAAGCCTCTCCCATGTGTGTTATTGGCCCCTCACCCGATAGAAACAAGCCTCCAATTTTAGCTCCAAGAAGCACAGCTGCTGACATCTAGGTTACTTGGCAGCCAAAAACTTTAGTGCGCCTCGTGACTTAGTGATTCTCGGATCCAGTATCGGCTCATCAAAACCCCTCCAGGAGTAATCTTGTAAGCAGTCTCTTGCTACTGTGCCGTGTTGATGCCTCACCCCAGGTGGGGTAGTTATTTTATAACTACACCCATTTGGGCGGTAGAGGGTATGCCGGACAGTCTCGGCAGCTCCCAAATGGTATTGAGTCCTCCGGTCTCCATTTTTTTCAGGGAAAGTCTCCATCCTTGCTGCCCAGTCATTACCCTTATCTTCCCCAAGCAGTGTTGCCAAAACCGAGCGTTTTCTAGCCATTAAATTTATTCAATTGAGCTGTTTCAGCTGGAGCTGAGCCGAAACACATCTTCCTAGATTGGCTGTTAGCTCCGCCCCCAAGAAAACATAATTTATGTAAGAACTTACCTGATAAATTAATTTCTTTCATATTGGCAAGAGTCCATGAGACCCACCCTTTTTATGGTGGTTATATTTTTTTGTATAAAAGCACAATTATATTTCAGTTCCTCTTTTTGTATGCTTTTTTACTCCTTATTTTATCACCTCACTACTTGGTTATTCGTTAAACTGAATTGTGGGTGTGGTGCGAGGTGTATTTATAGGCATTTTGAGGTTTGGAAAACTTTGCCCCTCCTGGTAGGATTGTATATCTATACATCACTAGCTCATGGACTCTTGCCAATATGAAAGAAATTAATTTATCAGGTAAGTTCTTAGATAAATTATGTTTTTCTGGAATTCAAGCAGAAACCACGTGTTTTCCTCACTTGGTAAAATTGCCACTAACAAAGGACCTATCAAGATTATAAGGTATTCATCAATTTGTCAGCAAACGCACAAGTCATTCAAGAGATTCCTGTTCAGCTGCAGGACCAGGGTTTTTACTCTTCTCTTTTCCTAGTAAGGAAAAAGACAGCTTTTGGAGACCTGTTCTAGATCTTTGATTTTTAAACTTATTCCTGAAGGTGCAAAATTTTAAAATGGAGTTATTAATCTGATTCCTCCAGATGTATTTCTTCTCTTAGTCGACCTAAAAGATGCTTACTTTCATATTCCAATCGTGCAATCCCAGAAAGTTGGAAACAGTCACTACCAGTTTGCAGTGTTTTCCTTCTGCATTTCTACAGCTCAACAGAGGTCTTGGTTCCTTTGATGGCAAAACTCTATCTCAGAGGGCTATTTGTCATTCACTATCTTGACTCTCTAGACAATATTCTTCTTCTCTTCTGGCAAGTTCTCTGGAGCAGGCTTGTCTTTACAGACCGATTATGCTTCAGTTTCTTCAGGATTATATTATTACTTCTCAAAAATTGGTGTTTCTAGGAGCTCAATTTGACACTATAAAGTGGATAGTATCACTACAAGTAGCATGATATCAGACAGCTTATAGTACGTCAGTGGATGCATCTGTTAAACCACATTGCATCAGTCAAAGGAAATGGGCAAGATGGAGGGTGCATCCTTTTCAATACAATTTTTATAACAAATTTCAAAAAGTTCTGTCTCATATGATCTTCCTTTCTAATGGAGCTGAGGAAGTCTCTTCATTGGTGGTTTCAGTTCCAGAATCTTTCTAGGGGTCTTCCACTTCTGGAACCAGAAGGGATTCTACTTCAGACAGATGCCAGTAAATACGGCGGCGTTGCTCTTTGAATTTTGCTGCACATTTTCTGAGCAGGAAACAAATATCTCCAATGGAATGGCAGCTCAACAAACAGTTATTTCAGATTATTGTAAACAGAGGGGGAGTTCCAAAAAAAGGTCCTCCATTGCAAATCATCAGATGCCAAGGTTTTTCTGCTTCTTTCCAACACCTCAGGCTCTGGGGGTGGATGCCCTTCTTCAAAAGTGGCCATTCAGTCTCATCAGTGTAATTCCTCCAGTTCCTCTAATCCCTTATTTTATGAGAAGAATTCAGAAAGAAACAGTAACCTTCATTGTGATACTTCTCTTTTGGCCTCACAGGATTCCTCTGGTTTAGAGATTAGCAATTCGTCCTCCTTGTAAAAAACATTCATTGTTGTTAAATAAATGTGGATATTACCTTTAATCCGATACATCTAACTTTTGAATTTTTTAGTACTTCAGCGCCACCTACAGTCTTTTACACGTTTTTATTTCACACTATCTTATGAGGAGTATCATTTTTAGGTATAGCATCTTATTGATGGTTTGTAGATTATTCTTCCCCATTATACCATAATTCATCCTCCTTGGCCTCTTCCAATTTCCTGGGACATGTTATGTCAAAGTCCGGTGGTTTATCCAAATTTACAACGGTTGAAGCTAATGTCATAGTTGCTGAACAACAGATGTATATTTTAGCTCCTGTAATTCAGACTCTTTTACAGGCTAGGAAAGGCTCAACTTCCAAGACCTATTACAGAATTTGGGATGTTTTCTCTTGGATGATGCAGCATAATGCATCTCCAGCATCTATTTTGCTTGCGCATTTATTTGGTTCTCTGCATAATGGTTTTCTTCAAGGACTTAGTGCAACAACCCTTAAGGTCCAAGTTTTTATGCAATTTCAGCAATATCTGGAGTTAATTGAGCTCAGGAGCCTTTAGTCAGTCAATGCTTTCAAGCTTTGGCCCATATCTATAATTTCAATCATAACCTTTTGTACCATCCTGGGATCATCCCTTGGTTTTGGATGCTTCTTTGGAATTTCCATTTGATTCCTTATGCTGAATATTTTTCTGGTGGCTATTCCTTCAGATAGGCGTGTTTCAGAATTGCAACCCCTTTCTGTTTTAAGATCCTTTTATTGTTTTTTTATCAAGATAAAGTAATTTCATGGACTGTCTGAGTTTCTACATAAGGTTGTCTCTGACTTCTATAAGGATTGATATATTTTGCTTCCTTTTTTTTGTCCAGAAAGACAAGACACAGGGAAAGCCTTCATACCATTTGGATGTGGTTTGTTGCTTTTACATTTATGTCAAAACAACTCAGGATATTTAAAAAAACACACCGGCTGTTCATAGTACCTTAAGGTCCTTATCAGGGTTAAGCTCCTTTAAAATTTACCATTTCCAGTTGGATTGTCCAGACCCTTGCCAGAGCATACAAGCAAAAGAGTGAACAAATAGCAGTTGGGCTTAAAAGGACAGTCTACTCCAGAATTGTTATTGTTTAAAAAGATAGATAATCTTTTTATTACCCATTCCCCAGTTTTGCATAACCAACACATTTATATTAATACACTTTTTACGTCTGTGATTACCTTGTATCGTAGCCTCTGCAGACTGCCCCCTTATTTCAGCTCTTTTGACATATTTGCATTTTAGCCAATCAGTTCTGACTCCTAGGTAACTTCACAGGCATGAGCACAATGTTATCTGTATGGCACATGTGAACTAATGTCATCTAGCTGTGAAAAACTGTCAAAATGCATTTATATAAGAGGTGGCCTGCAAGGGCTTAAAAAATAGCATATGAGACTACCTAGGTTTAGCTTTCAACTAAGAATACCAATAGAACAAATCAAATTTGATGATAAAAGTAAATTGTTGCTACTTCTTGAGCTCTTGAAGCAGATGCTACACCTGAAGAGATTTGTCAGGCTGTTGTGGTGTGGAAGTCTTACCATAACTTTTTTTTTACACTAAGTTGATGTGCAGCAATCTGCTTCTGCTAAATTTGGTCGAAAGATTTTGTCTTGAATAAACTATAGTTATATTTTGCATATATATGTGTGTGTGTGTGTTTGCATTTTTTTTCTCACTCTTACTCGTTTGTATATTGCTATTTACTCCTGTCGCTGGTATTACCAAGGGGGCAAAGATTATTATTATTATTATTCTTTATTTATAAAGCACCAACAGATTCCGCAGCGCTGTCCATGGGTAACAAAGATAAAAGGACAGTACAATATGAGACACCAGACAAAATTTAACAACAAATACAGGGGGAATTGGGAGCCCTGTTCCTGTGGGAACTTACAATCTAAATGGGTAGGAGGGTGAGAAACAGGAGGTGGGGACTGCAAAGGTGGGAATGATGTTAGTGTGGAGTTAGATGAGGGCAACTATTAAGCAAGTGCAATTCATTAGTTACTGATTTGGTGATAGGCTTCCCTGAACAAGAAGGTCTTTAGGGAGCGTTTAAAGGAGGAGAGGTTGGGGGAAAGTCTGACAGCTCAAGGAAGTGCGTTCCAGAGGGTTGGTGCCGCATGAGAGAAGTCCTGTAGTCTAGCATGAGAGGAGGTGATGGTAGAAGAGGCAAGGAGTAGATCATTGTTGGATATTAGGAGATGGGCTGGAGTATATATGTTGATGAGTGAGGACAGGTATGGGGGGGGCTGCATTGGTAAGGGCTTTGTAGGTCAGAATGAGAATTTTGAATTTAATTTTGCTGTGAATGGGGAGCCAGTGAAGGGACTCACAGAGGGGTGCAGCAGATACAGAGCATCGGGAGAGGTGGATTAGCCTAGCTGAGGCATTTAGGATGGATTGAAGGGGGAGAGGTGGGAGAGAGAAAGGCCAGTTAGTAGGTTGTTACAGTAGTCAAGCCGGGAGATTACTAGGGAATGGATTAGCTGTTTAGTAGTTTCAGCACTCAGAAAAGGACGAATTTTGGAGATATTGCGTAGGTTGTTGCGACAGGATGAAGAGAGCAATTGGATGTGGGGTATGAAGGACAGATTAGAGTCAAGTGTAACTCCTAGGCAGCGGACTTGGGGTGATGGGGAGATAGTGGTGTCACCAACAGTGATAGTAATGTTAGAAACTGAAGTAGAATTAGATGGTAGGATTAGAAGAAGCTCAGTCTTGGACATGCTGATTTTTAGGTGGTGAGAGACCATCCAGGAAGAAATGCCAGATAAGCAGTCGCTGATGTGGGAAAGGACAGAAGGAGAGAGTGCAGGGGTGGATAGGTAAGTCTGAGTATCATCATCATAGAGGTGATAGTTGAAGCCATAGCTACTGATAAGTTTACCCAGTGAGGAAGTATAAATAGAGAAGAGTAGAGGGCCTAGAACAGAGCCTTGAGGTACTCCAACAGACAGAGGCAGTGGAGAGGAGGATTCGCCAGCAAATGAGACAGAGTGGATCCATGAGAGGGCAATGTCACAGAGCCCAAGGAAGCTGAGAGTCCGTAGGAGGAGGGGATGGTCAACAGTGTCAAAGGCAGCAGACAGGTCAAGTAGGATAAGTATAGAATAGTGGCCATTGTTTTTAGCAGAAAGAAGAATGTTAGTAACCTTGGTGAGGGCAGTCTCAGTTGAGTGTTGGGGACGGAAGCCAGATTGCAGGGGGTCAAGCAATGAGTTGGAGGATAGGAAGTGTGTTAGGCGATTGAAAACTAGTTTTTCGAGGACTTTAGAAGCTAGCGGAAGTAGTGATATGGGCCAGTTGTTTGCAGGAGAATTGGGGTCGAGGGAGGGTTTTTTTAAGATGGGGGTGACCTTTGCATGTTTAAAGGATGATGGAAATGAACCAGTAGTAAGGGATCGGTTGAATATGTGAGTAAGAGCTGGGGTGAGGGTAGAGGACAGAGAAGGTATTAGATGTGAAGGGATAGGGTCAAGTAGGCAGGTAGTGAGGTGTGAGGAAGATATTAAGGAACTCACTTCATTCTCAGTGGTTAAGTGGAAGGTACTGAGAGTGTTGGAGGGGGTGACCGGGGTAAGAGATGGAAAGTTGCGGTCTTGGGGTGGGATGATACTTCGGTTACTTCTAGTTACTTCTAGATAATTAGAAATCAACAAAATATAAGCAATTTGTGTTTCTTGGCCCATGTCCCAGGGTAATACTTACCAGTGCAAACCCCTCTCCCAAGGGATGCCTGGTCCACCTATTTAGCTGGACATTACTAGGAGGAGGAGGGGTTGGTGCTTCAAATTTACCTTTATACAGGTAACTAACGGGTAGATTTAGAGTTTGCCGTCAAAAGCAGCGTTAAAGGGTCCTAACGCTGCTTTTTACCGCCCGCTGGTATTTAGAGTCAGGCAGGAAAGGGTCTACCGCTCACTTCCTTACCACGACTCCAGGCGACCAATTACGCCAATTGCGTATCCTATCTTTTCTATGGGATTTGCCTAACGCTGGTATTTGGAGTCTTGGAAGAACTGAGCGGTAGAGCCTCTACCGCCGGAATATAAAGCTCCTAACTACTATGCTATAAAGTACACTAACACCCATAAACTACCTATGTACCCCTAAACCGAGGCCCCCCCACATCGCAAACCCTCTAATAAAAATTTGTAACCCCTAATCTGCTGATCGGACACCGCCGCCACCTACATTATAGCTATGAACACCTAATCTGCTGCCCCTAACATCGCACACACCTATATTATATTTATTACACCCTAATCTGCCCCCCCCAACGTCGCCGCTACCTAACTACACTTATTAACCCCTAATCTGCCGACCGGACCTCGCCGCCACTATAATAAATGTATTAACCCCTAAACTGCCACACTCCCGCCTCGCAAACACTATAATACATTTTATTAAACCCTAATCTGCCCTCCCTAACATCGCCACCACCTACCTACAATTATTAACCCCTAATCTTCCGCCCCCAACATCGCCGCTATTAGAATAAAATTATTAACCCCTAAACCTAACTCTAACCCTAACACCCCCCCTAAATTAAATATAATTTTAATTAAACAAAATAATATTCCTATAATTAAATAAATTATTCCTATTTAAAGCTAAATACTTACCTATCAAATAAATCCTAATATAGCTACAATATAACTAATAGTTACATTGTAGCTATTTTATGATTTATATTTATTTTACAGGCCACTTTGTATTTATTTTAACTAGGTACAATAGCTATTAAATAGTTAATAACTATTTAACAGCTACCTAGTTAAAATAAGTACAAAATTACCTGTAAAATAAATCCTAACCTAAGTTACAAATACACCTAACACTACACTATCATTAAATTAATTAAATAAATAAACTACAATTAGCTAAACTAAAATACAATTAAATAAACTAATCTATAATACAAAAAAAACAAACACTAAATTACAAAAAATAAAAAAATATTACAAAAAATTTAAACTAATTACACTTAATCTAAGCCCCCTAGTAAAATAAAAAAGCCCCCCAAAATAAAAATATGCCCTACCCTATTCTAAATTACAAAAGTAATCAGCTCTTTTACCAGCCCTTAAAAGGGCTTTTTGCGGGGCATTGCCCCAAAGTAATCAGCTCTTT
Organism: Bombina bombina; assembly: GCF_027579735.1. Taxonomy (NCBI): domain Eukaryota; kingdom Metazoa; phylum Chordata; class Amphibia; order Anura; family Bombinatoridae; genus Bombina; species Bombina bombina. The sequence goes on from NC_069499.1 coordinate 1,144,664,875, forward strand.
TACCTGAAAATAAAAATACAACACCCCCCCAAAATTACAACCCACCACCCACAAACCCCTACTCTAACCCACCCAAACCCCCCTTAAAAAAAAACTATCGCTAACCCCTTGAAGATCATCCTACCTTGAGTCGTCTTCACCCAGCCGAGCCGAATTCTTCATCCAAGGTGCGCAGAGGAAGTCTTTCATCTGGTAGAAGTCTTCATCCAGGCGGCGTCTTCAATCTTCATCCATCCGGAGCGGAGCGGAGCCATCTTCAAAGGAGCCGACGCGGAGCCATCCTCTTCAACCAACGACTTCCCGACGAATGAAGGTTCCTTTAAGGGACGTCATCCAAGATGGCGTCCCTTCAATTCTGATTGGCTGATAGGATTCTATCAGCTAATCGGAATTAAGTTAGGAAAAATCTGATTGGCTGATGCAATCGTATTTGTATTGAGCTTGCATTCTATTGGCTGATTGGAACAGCCAATAGAATGCGAGCTCAATACGATTGGCTGATTGGATCAACCAATCAGATTGAACTTCAATCTGATTGGCTGATTGCATCAGCCAATCAGATTTTTCCTACCTTAATTGCGATGGGCTGATAGAATCCTATCAGCCAATCGGAATTGAAGGGACGCCATCTTGGATGACGTCCCTTAAAGGAACCTTCATTCGTCGGGAAGTCGTCGGTTGAAGAGGATGGCTCAGCGTCGGCTCCTTTGAAGATGGCTCCGCTCCGCTCCAGATGGATGAAGATTGAAGACGCCTCCTGGATGAAGACTTCTACCGGATGAATGACCTCCTCTGCACACCTTGGATGAAGAATTCGGCTCGGCTGGGTGAGGACGACTCAAGGTAGGATGATCTTCAGGGAGTTAGCGATAGTTTTTTTTAAGGGGGGTTTGGGTGGGTTAGAGTAGGGGTATGTGGGTGGTGGGTTGTAATGTTGGGGGGGTATTGTATTTTTATTTTCAGGTAAAAGAGCTGATTACTTTGGGGCAATGCCCCACAAAAAACACTTTTATGGGCTGGTAAAAGAGCTGATTACTTTTGTAATTTAGAATAGGGTAGGGCATTTTTTTATTTTGGGGGGCTTTTTTTTATTAGGGGCTTAGATTAGGTGTAATTAGTTTAAACTTCTTGTAATATTTTTTTATTTTTGTAATTTAGTGTTTGTTTTTTTTGTATTATAGATTAGTTTATTTAATTGTATTTTAGTTTAGCTAATTGTAGTCAATTTATTTAATTAATTTAATGATAGTGTAGTGTTAGGTGTATTTGTAACTTAGGTTAGGATTTATTTTACAGGTAATTTTGTACTTATTTTAACTAGGTAGCTATTAAATAGTTATTAACTATTTAATAGCTATTATACCTAGTTAAAATAAATACAACGTTGGTATTGAGAGTTGAAGGGAAGGTAAATTCTGCTCAACGCTCCCTTTTCTGAGCCTAACGCAGCCACTCAGACAACTCAAAATACCAGCGTTGTCTTAAGGGTGCGCAGGGAAAAAAAGCAGCGTTAGCTACGCGGGTCTTTACCGACAAAACTCTAAATCTAGGCGTAAGGAAGTAAGCAGTTCTGTTCACATCCCTTGGGAGAAGGCTTCACACTGGTAAGTTTTACCCAGGGATATGGGCCAAGATATAGACATTGCTTATATTTTGGTGATAATTTCTAGTTGGCTTCTCTATTAATTGTGACATGAAGTTACCTTTGAACGCACTAAAAAAATCTATCCCCCTTAGTTTTATTGCTAGTTTCATTGGCCTAGTTTATTTTGGAGTAGTTCAAATTTCTTATAATCACAACACTGGTATTATTAGCAGTCTATTTTGCATTATCAGTTGAGTTTCCTCCATGTTATTAATGTTGGTGGGCTTGTAGCATGTACATAATAATAATATATTTTTTCCCTCACTCTTTATTTCAACCCACACATTATCACCTTTATAATTATAAATATATTCCCTTATTGTAGAATTAAGGCCGGGTTTAATATACATGCAAATTCTTACTCACCTTTTTTTACCCCTATCTGTCCTAAGTAAAGTATAACCCTCTAGTATAACCCTCTAGGTTAACTTCCCAGTCATGTCAATATTCCTTGTGAAGCTTTCAGTTATATATCATAATCCTCTTCTCTTGCTAAGAACTCCAACACCCCTATTTTACTAGTCATGCTTCCTGTATATTTTGTCATACATTTTATTTTCTTGTGCTTTCTGTTGCTATTTGGAACTCCTCCCTCCAAATTTTGTAATGTGACGTCTTTTAAGTGTACCCTTCAATGACCCAAGCTTGTGAGATCTTCGAGATATATCAAATTCTCAGACTAATCTGTCAGTTCTATTATGTTTGGACTGACCCACCCACCTTTAAAATATTCTCTTAACATGCTAACATCATCTCTACCCAACACCTGCACCCATGTCATTCAGGTGCAATCCTTGCTGTTCAAATTGTATCCAAGTGAAAAGTCAGCCCAGGCTCTAAAATTCCAAAGCCCTGATTTTACACCATGTTTTTAATCAAGAGTTAACTGCCCATAGCCCCTTCTACCTTACTGTGTTAGCACATGGCACTGGTAATGTCTCAGAAAATACTACCTTGGAGTTCCTTGGTTTAAGCTGTACTCCAGCTTTTTTGCTTTTCATCATTTACCTATTTACATTCTATACTAACTTATTTTTTCATTTCTCATTTTCCTTTTTGTAATGTTATCCCATATGTATCAAGCTCCGTATGCAGGGCCGGCGTTTAGTAATAGGCAGGTTAGGCAGTCGCCTTAGGGCGCACCAGCAGGGGGGTGCTAAGAGCGGTGCCGACAGTCAGCTGCCTAAAAATGTATTTTATTTTTTTTTTAAATTCCTGAGCAGCTGAGCCTGATCTGCATCTGAGATCGGATGGGAGACCTGCAGAGTGCTGACGGACCGCTGCTGTCTAGCATGCATGTGTGCCTCCTCACTGAGTCTGACTGTCATATTTGCCGCCTCCCGTCCCATTCCTTTACCGCTCCCACACAGTGTGCTGGCCCGGCCGCCCGGCATAGGAGATAGCCTTATACAGTCTTGACTCTCACTGCTTACCCTCCTCTAGGTTATACCTATTATTAGTTCTTTGCAAGTTGTTTTTTTATTACGTTCCATGCACCATTTTGTTAACCCACTTTTGAACTTTTTCTAGCTTTAAATTCTTCTGGAGATACATTCTCGAGAGATGTAAACAATATTCAACATTAGTCCTAATTAACGGTATAAGAACTTTTTCTGCTGCAAATACTTATTCCTATAGAACCAAGCGTCCTACTGGCCAAACCAACTGCAGCACTGCATTGTTTAACAAATTTCAAATTGTATGAAATAATTCCAAGCACCTCTTATTCCTTTGTTACTGTCAGTAATCTAACATTGAGTCTTTATTTAATAACAGCGTGAGGGAAAAATTATGTGCGCACGCACCAGCACACTGACTGACTGTCCGGAGTAGGACTAGGACACAGCTGCGCTTTGAATCCTTATCCTTTCTATTCTGCACCAGCGCCCCCTCCTGGCTAAGCTGAGCCTGAAACTACTGAATGTGGACAGGCAGCATGGGCAGGGGATGGGGAGGGTGTGTGGAAGCAGAGCTCAAGTTGCGCAGTGTTATGCCTTACGCCATCAGAGACTGTCAGTCAGTGATGTGGACTGTGGAGCCTGGAGGTGGTGGAGCCAGCCAAGACTCTGAGAGGGAAACATCACATGCGAGCAGCCACGGGACGTGGTGAGACCCACCCAGATGGCCAGACCAGGAGCGGTACACGGTACTGAAGGAGTGAGATCATGATGAGAGGTAGGATGGCGGTCAGATTTCATTCCAGCTGCATTTTACCATATGCATTGCTAATTAATTTGCATAGAGTAGAGAGGAAATCAAACTGGGGGTATTTGAGATAAAAGATGGAAAAAACTGCAGAATTATTTGAACATTCCGAATGGGAAATGTGGGGAAGACTGTCTGGACTGGAGGCACTGGCAGAATAAAAATCTGTATTTAATTTATGACTTGGGAGGAGGTAGGCAGAAAACAAGATGGGGGCAATGCGCAGTGCAGACAAGAGGTTAAAAAGAACTGGGGGTGGGAAGGTGCAGCACTCTGTGAGTGACTCTGGTGCCTATGGTGAGTACGGCTGGTTTTGTAGCTTTTAACTGAGGAGGGGGGCAAACAAAGCATGGGAGAGGCCAGAGGGAGAAAGAATGGGGAATCTAAACCAAGGACTAGTAGCAGACAATATAGTGATTCAGATGTAACTCAGGCAGACCAAATAAATAATATGTGGTAAAATACATTTTAATGTGATGCAACATTTTATAAATCAAGATAAAATATAAATATGTATTTAATATAAAAAACTACTATACAAGACAAAAAAATAGTTTTTTGCACAAAAATTTATATTGGAATTTCCAAGTAACTATTTGTCCATTTTCTATAGTTTGAGTTTATAAAGCACAGTTAAATTTTTATTTTGTAATAATTTGCAGAGGTCATGCTGGGAAGATAATTAACACATTATACATTACAGGCAAATGTGTGTGTCTGTCATTGTGTATGTATGTATGTATGTTTGTGCGTATCTGTGTGTGTATGTGTGTATAAATGTGGTTGTTTGTGTGTGCAAATATGTGTGTATATGTGTGTATAGATGTGTGTAAATATGTGTGCATGACTATGTATAAATATGTATGTGTGAGGGTGTAAATGTGTGTGTATAAATGTGTGTGTAAATATATGTGTATAAATGTGAATGTTTGTGTACAAATATGTATGTGTATGAATATATATGTATGTGTGTGTGCAGGAAAAATTACCTGCTATGTTGTGCAGAGCCACCACTTTGGCACATTGTTATGTAGAAATGAACTATTATAGCTGTTACACATTACTAGAACATTTTGTTAACATTTTGTTAAGAAGCAGTAATGGCAGGGTATATATGGGGGGGGGGGCGGCAAAATGTGTCTTTGCCTGTGTAGCCAAAAATCCTAGCACCGGCCCTGTCCGTATGGAGCTTGATTCCCCGTGTTTCTGGCGAGCCTGCAGGCTCGCCAGAATCAGCAGTTATGAAGCAGCGGTCACAAAGACCGCTGCACCATAACCTGTCCGCCTGCTCTGAGCAGACGGACACACTTCGCCAGAAATCAACCCAATCGAGTACGATCGGGTTGATTGACACCCCCTGCTGGTGGCCCATTGGCCGCGAGTCTGCAGGGGTGGCGTTGCAAAGCTGAATACGACGAGCGTATTGCTCGCCGTATTCAGCGAGGTCTGTCGGACCTGATCCGCACTGTCGGATCAGGTCCGACAGACATTGATAACTAGGGGCCTTTATGTCTAATTTTGTAGCATAAAACATTCGACCCCCATGCTAAATATATTTTGTGCTTTCTAAAATATTTTGCTATTTTAACACAATTATATATAAATCTGTTCAAATGTCATTTATGCTGATATTATGTGAAGGACACTTCACCCTCACCGCAGTCCTAATCCCCACGTCACACACTTGCTTTTGCTAAATTGTGGTCAAACAGAATAGTTTAATTTGTTTAAGCTAACATTTTGGTATGGAATTTATATATTTGTATATATGATAGATATTGATGTCAGGAATAATACAGCCCACCTAGTTCCATCATTTCCTTTTCCAAGTCCCAGTCTCATCTCACTTTCTTTTTAAATAGGAGAATCATGAAAGAAAATTTTTGGGTTTCAAATCACTTTAAAAAGTAAAACCCATTTATAACCACAGTCTCTTTGTAGCTTTCATGTGGCTAATGTTCAGGAACTGCCCTCTAACATTCTTTTATATGTTGGTTACCAAGAGGTTAATTCAAGGCTACACTTCTGTGTTTAACCAACAATCTGAGACTCTGGGACATTTTTCAGAAGTCAATGACAAATTGTTTACATACACATTTTCAGCATCTGCTGATAATGAGTCATTGTAAAGTTCTGAGGAGAGATTATAGGGTAAAGGCATCTGGATGTCTGTGAGCACAGATAGGTTTATTCGTGGCACAATCTTACTGGTGAATTCTTATTCCTTTAAAGGAACATGTTTTGTTAAAGCAAAATACTGTGTATCAACTCCAGCAAATAATAATATATAGTTTAGGGTTGCACTGCTGTGAAAATCCTGGTAAATACAGCTTTCTTCTTTGTGAATGTACCAATCATTAGGTGTACCTTCATCCAGATTTGAAAGGGGTTTTTCAAGACTCAAGCTTTGTTTAACCCTTTTTAAAGTAGTAAAATAAGGGAAGTTCTTTTTAAAAATACTTTATTTTTTTCCTAGAACGTCCCTTTAAGAATAGTATTACAAACCTGCCATACATTTATTGTTATTGTTTCTAAATAAGCCTTTGACTATATGTAGCATGCCAGTTCAATTTTATCACACAACTTTCAGTTTATTAAACATAAGCAAAAGTGAGTAATGTGACATTGTAGGTGGTCTTTATTTTTGTCATTTCAATATGTATATTTGTGCCTTCTTATTCAAACTAATGGCTCAAATAATAATACCGCTTGTGATTGGCTTTCTCATCGTCATTTTGGAAAACAAAGGCCTAGATTTGGAGTTTGGCGGTAGCCGTGAAAACCAGCGTTAGAGGCTCCTAACGCTGGTTTTAGGCTACCGCCGGTATTTGGAGTCATTCAAAAAAGGGTCTAACGCTCACTTTTCAGCCGCGACTTTTCCATACCGCAGATCCCCTTACGTCAATTGCGTATCCTATCTTTTCAATGGGATCTTTCTAACTCTGGTATTTAGAGTCGTGGCTGAAGTGAGCGTTAGAAATCTAACGACAAAACTCCAGCCGCAGAAAAAAGTCAGTAGTTAAGAGCTTTCTGGGCTAACGCCGGTTTATAAAGCTCTTAACTACTGTGCTCTAAAGTACACTAACACCCATAAACTACCTATGTACCCCTAAACCGAGGCCCCCCCACATCGCCGACACTCGATTAAATTTTTTTAACCCCTAATCTGCCGACCGCCACCTACGTTATACTTATGTACCCCTAATCTGCTGCCTCTAACACCGCCGACCCCTATATTATATTAACCCCTAACCTGCCCCCCACAACGTCGCAGCCAGCTACCTACAATAATTAACCCCTAATCTGCCGACCGCAAAGAGCCGCCACCTACATTATAGCTATGTACCCCTAATCTGCTGCCTCTAACACCGCCGACCCCTATATTATATTTATTAACCCCTAATCTGCCGCCCACAACGTCGCCTCCACCTGCCTACACTTATTAACCCCTAATCTGCCGAGCAGACCGCACCGCTACTATAATAAAGTTATTAACCCCTAATCCGCCTCACTAACCCTATAATAAATAGTATTAACGCCTAATCTGCCCTCCCTAACATCGCCGACACCTAGCTTCAATTATTAACCCCTAATCTGCCGACTGGAGCTCACCGCTATTCTAATAAATGTATTAACCCCTAAAGCTAAGTCTAACCCTAACACTAGCACCCCCTAAATTAAATATAATTTTAATCTAACGAAATTAATAAACTCTTCTTAAATAAATTATTCCTATTTAAAGCTAAATACTTACCTGTAAAATAAATCCTAATATAGCTACAATATAAATTATAATGATATTATAGCTATTTTAGGATTAATATTTATTTTACAGGTAACTTGGTATTTATTTTAACCAGGTACAATAGCTATTAAATAGTTAAGAACTATTTAATAGCTAAAATAGTTAAAATAATTACAAATTTACCTGTAAAATAAATCCTAACCTAAGTTACAATTAAACCTAACACTACACTATCAATAAATAAATTAAATAAAATACCTATAATTATCTACAATTAAACCTAACACTACACTATCAATAAATAAATTAAATACAATTCCTACAAATACAATGAAATAAACTAACTAAAGTACAAAAAATAAAAAAGAACTAAGTTACAAAAAATTAAAAAATATTTACAAACATTAGAAATATATTACAACAATTTTAAACTAATTACACCTACTCTAAGCCCCCTAATAAAATAACAAAGCCCCCCAAAATAAAAAAATGCCCTACCCTATTCTAAATTACTAAAGTTCAAAGCTCTTTTACCTTACCAGCCCTGAACAGGGCCCTTTGCGGGGCATGCCCCAAGAAGTTCAGCTCTTTTGCCTGTAAAAAAAAACATACAATACCCCCCCCAACATTACAACCCACCACCCACATACCCCTAATCTAACCCAAACCCCCCTTAAATAAACCTAACACTAAGCCCCTGAAGATCTCCCTACCTTGATTCGTCTTCACCCAGCCAAGCCAAATTCTTCATCCAAGCGGAGCAAGAAGAGGTCCTCCATCCGGTAGAAGTCTTCATCCAAGCGGGGCAGAAGAGGTCTTCCATCCAATTGAAGTCTTCATCCAAGCGGAATCTTCTATCGTCATCCATCCGGAGCGGAGGGGCAGCATCCTGAAGACCTCTGACGCGGAACATCCATCCTGGCCGACGACTGAACGACGAATGACGGTTCCTTTAAATGACGTCATCCAAGATGGCGTCCCTCGAATTCCGATTGGCTGATAGGATTCTATCAGCCAATCGGAATTAAGGTAGGAATATTCTGATTGGCTGATGGAATCAGCCAATCAGAATCAAGTTCAATCCGATTGGCTGATCCAATCAGCCAATCAGATTGAGCTCGCATTCTATTGGCTGTTCCAATCAGCCAATAGAATGCAAGCTCAATCTGATTGGCTGATTGGATCAGCCAATCGGATTGAACTTGATTCTGATTGGCTGATTCCATCAGCCAATCAGAATATTCCTACCTTAATTCCGATTGGCTGATAGAATCCTATCAGCCAATCGGAATTCGAGGGACGCCATCTTGGATGACGTCATTTAAAGGAACCGTCATTCGTTGTTCAGTCGTCGGCCTGGATGGATGTTCCGCGTCGGAGGTCTTCAGGATGCTGCCGCTCCACTCCGGATGGATGATGATAGAAGATTCCGCTTGGATGAAGACTTCAATCGGATGGAAGACCTCTTCTGCCCCGCTTGGATGAAGACTTCTACCGGATGGAGGACCTCTTCTTGCTCCGCTTGGATGAAGAATTTGGCTCGGCTGGGTGAAGACGACTCAAGGTAGGGAGATCTTCAGGGGCTTAGTGTTAGGTTTATTTAAGGGGGGTTTGGGTTAGATTAGGGGTATGTGGGTGGTGGGTTGTAATGTTGGGGGGGGGGTATTGTATGTTTTTTTTTTACAGTCAAAAGAGCTGAACTTCTTGGGGCATGCCCCGCAAAGCGCCCTGTTCAGGGCTGGTAAGGTAAAAGAGCTTTGAACTTTAGTAATTTAGAATAGGGTAGGGCATTTTTTTATTTTGGGGGGCTTTGTTATTTTATTAGGGGGCTTAGAGTAGGTGTAATTAGTTTAAAATTGTTGTAATATATTTCTAATGTTTGTAAATATTTTTTAATTTTTTGTAACTTAGTTCTTTTTTATTTTTTGTACTTTAGTTAGTTTATTTCATTGTATTTATTTGTAGGAATTGTATTTAATTTATTTATTGATAGTGTAGTGTTAGGTTTAATTGTAGATAATTATAGGTATTTAATTTAATTTATTTATTGATAGTGTAGTGTTAGGTTTAATTGTAACTTAGGTTAGGATTTATTTTACATGTAAATTTGTAATTATTTTAACTATTTTAGCTATTAAATAGTTCTTAACTATTTAATAGCTATTGTACCTGGTTAAAATAAATACCAAGTTACCTGTAAAATAAATATTAATCCTAAAATAGCTATAATATCATTATAATTTATATTGTAGCTATATTAGGATTTATTTTACAGGTAAGTATTTAGCTTTAAATAGGAATAATTTATTTAAGAAGAGTTAATTAATTTCGTTAGATTAAAATTATATTTAACTTAGGGGGGTGTTAGTGTTAGGGTTAGACTTAGCTTTAGGGGTTAATACATTTATTAGAATAGCGGTGAGCTCCAGTCAGCAGATTAGGGGTTAATAATTGAAGTTAGGTGTCGGCGATGTTAGGGAGGGCAAATTAGGGGTTAATACTATTTATTATAGGGTTAGTGAGGCGAATTAGGGGTTAATAACTTTATAATAATAGCGGTGCGGTCCGCTCGGCAGATTAGGGGTTAATAAGTGTAGGCAGGTGGAGGCGACGTTGTGGGGGGCAGATTAGGGGTTAATAAATATAATATAGGGGTCGGCGGTGTTAGGGGCAGCAGATTGGGGGTACATAGGGATAATGTAAGTAGCAGCGGTTTACGGAGCGGCAGATTAGGGGTTAAAAATAATATACAGGGGTCAGCGATAGCGGGGGCGGCAGAATAGGGGTTAATTAGTGTAAGGTTAGGGGTGTTTAGACTCGGGGTACATGTTAGAGTGTTAGGTGCAGACGTAGGAAGTGTTTCCCCATAGGAAACAATGGGGCTGCGTTAGGAGCTGAACACGGCTTTTTTGCAGGTGTTAGGTTTTTTTTGAGCTCAAACAGCCCCATTGTTTCCTATGAGGGAATCGTGCACGAGCACGTTTTTGAGGCTGGCCGCGTCCGTAAGCAATTCTGGTATCGAGAGTTGAAGTTGCGTTAAATATGCTCTACGCTCCTTTTTTGGAGCCTAACGCAGCCATTCTGTGGACTCTCAATACCAGAGTTATTTTAAAGGTGCGGCCAGAAAAAAGCCAGCGTTAGCTACGCGGGTCGTTACCGACAAAACTCTAAATCTAGCCGATAATGTGCCAAAGTAGATGTTCCGTCAAGACTGCATGAACTCAACAGGTTTACATTTATATACTGCAATTATAAAGCATACTTTGTTTTTATACTGCTTATTTGTTTATCATGTTCAGTTTAATCAAATTAATCCATCACTTCAATGACACGGTGCAATTAATTAGTATATAATGTTAAACATATAAAATGGTCTGTAGATTTAGAAATATTGTGTGTACAACATACAGACTATTTTTTTTTTAAAGTAAATAAAAACAGAGAGGCGCTCAACCTCGGAACAAACAACAGCATAATAGCTTGTTCTATGGCTAGTTACCACCCAAGAAGCAGCCTCTTTTTGCTCAACATGTGCCTTTCGCAGAGAACTTTCCTGTAGCATATCAGTCTGATCCTGAGTAAACAGTGCAGTCCTGCCCCAAAATACCATGCAATCCCTCTCTGAACGAGAGAAACGGCAAAAGCCCAGGCGTAAGTTTCTGTCTATTGTGTGCCTAATCAATGAGGTGCAGCCATATTCCTCTAGGCACACTTAGCTAGGGAAACTGAGACTGTTCTATGCCTGGAAATACACTATGGGCGAGATTACATAGGCAGAGTCGCCCGCAAAAGCCGATGTCGCCAGTTTTTAGTCTGGTATTGATGTCACATATACGGCGCCACATATAAATGCGGATTGTATATTTCACCCGTTGCGCGCTAATTTTACTCCCATAAACTAACATAGAAACACGTTGCAAATCAGTATAATATATTCAGTGCAAGAACTTACGAGGCCAAAAAGGAGAAATTTGACTCCATTTTCACCTCGCCACACATAGACAGGTGCACCAAGCCTTGCGCTGAATATATAATTACTGTAACTCCTTGAAAGTTCTAACTAACACCTAACTCATGCGCAATATCTACCTGTCAACCGTCATCCCCCACCGCAATAACTAAATACAATCTATTAACCCCAATCCGCCAACCCCCACATCGCAATCTACCTAATAAATATATTAACCCCTAATCCGCCATCCCCCGACATCGCAAACTGCCTAATAAATGTATTAACCCCTAATCTGCCATCCCCCCACATCGCAATAAACCTAATTAACCTATTAACCCCTAAACCACCAACCACCCACAACACAATAAACCTAGTTAACCTATTAACCCCCAACCCGCCAACCCCCCACAATGCAATAAATTTAATCACTAAGCCCCCTAATCTAACACCCCTTAAATTAACCACAATTACATAAAATAATAAAATACTAAGTTAAAATTAAATTAAAAAAAAACTAACATTACTTAAAAAAAACAACCTAAGATTAAATTAAAATAAATAAATCTAAATTACAAAAAATAAAAGTCTAAAATTACAGAAAAAAATAAACCAAATTATCAAAAATAAAAAAATTAAACCTAATCTAATACCCCTATGAAAATAAAAAAGCCCCCTAAAATAAAAACACTCCCTAATCTAAACTAAACTATCAATAGACCTTAAAAGGGCCTTTTATAGGGCATTGCCCTAAGTTAATCAGTTCTTTTACATAAAAAAATACTAATTCCCCCCTAATTGATTTGAACAGCCAATAGGATTTCAGTAGCTCTCATCCTATAGGCTGATTTGAAAATTGCAGCCAATAGGAATGCAAGGTACCCCAAATATAAAACGGGTTGTGTTGTGATGTGATTGACATTGATCACACTGCGACGGATGGTCCGTGACTGAATCTCTAGTCAGGCTCAGAGGAGCTCAGTGGAGGACTGGTGGTGATTACGAGGGAGGCGGAGCTCACTTGCTTTGCGAAGCTGCGCTGTCCTGCCGCCTGTGTGTGCCTGCTGCCAGTGAGTGGCTGACTGCCTACCTGACGTAATTTGAAGTCACTCACTCTGAGAGGGAACGTGCGTCACCACGTGACACAGGCGCTCACACTCTTTTCTGCAGCCAGTAGCCACCATCTGAGCCTCAGCCACCGTGAGGAGGTGTGAGCCCGCTCGCTGCCCACAGTTGCAGTCTCGCAGATCAGATTACCAGGCAGAGACTGTGTGAAGTCGTCAAGAGTGAGGACTCGTCTCGACTAGAGCAGGTAGGAAAATGGTGGCAGACTGTGATGGGGGGTCTCTAGACTAGTCTGACCTGAGGTCGGAAGCCTGAAATCAAAATCAGCTAAAACAATGCCACAGTCAGATTTTCAGTTCAGATTTTCTAAACACCAATGCTGTAGAACAATGTCATTGTGTAACTCAAAAATCCCTTCATAAATAAATTGGCAGCTTACCACACTTTTCATTATATGTTAACACGCTGTACTGTATTTTCTCTTAAATGTGTTGGAAATCAATCCTTTAGGTGTATTCTCCCAGATAAAACAGCTGATATTGCTCATTCAAAGCAGCAACCATAATTCTGTACATTTAATGCTCTGGAGCTGGTATAAAAAGACATTGGAAAACATTAAAAAGAAAAATAATAATAAGTACAGTGACCCTTTAACAGCATAGCATTTATACATGGCTTTTTTTTTTTTTTTTTTTAACAATTTTTATTGTAGAAGAAAAGAATACACATACAATGAGAATAGTAAACAACCATGGCCCCGTACATATAGGTATTCAAACATCTCTTATGATTTAACAGTACTAGGCAATAGTTCAGAGGAGAAGTGTCCATTACAAGGAGACTCTGTTAAAACTAATGTCTGGAATGTCTCCCATAAAATCAAATGTGATGATCAGGCACGGTATGGGATAGAAGTAGTTTGTGTAAGTTAGTAATGGTACGTACCGCCTTTTGCATGGCCATTCCACAGTTCAGTACAGCACTTTCATCTCCAACTGATATATTTACATAGAAAGTGTATTCCTCACAGTCAATAATAACATATAAACCATAACAGTTCAAAACGTATGCCTATTCAGGCGAGAGTAAGAGGAAAGAAAAAAGAGATTAAGGGGGGTATAAAGAGAGGGGAAAAGGCAGAGAAGGAAAGGAGAAAGGGAAGGTTTTGTAGTCTGAAGGACCGGTCCGAGTGGGGTCATTCACCTCAATATTGTAGATACTATTAGGCTACCAGTGAATGTAGGAGAGTTTGCCAATAAAATTGTATGTTATGATAAAGGGCAAGGCTGCCGTTCTTAAAGTGTGCGTATTCTTCTATCTCTAGTAACTCTGAGGTATTGCGCAGCCATTCCTGCCGAGTTGGGATATGGGCAGATTTCCACTTGCGTGCAATAAGTAATTTGGCACCATTCAAACAGTATTGCAGAAGTTTCCATTTGATTTTGCATATTTTCTTTGGTTTGTAGTTTAAAAGGGCTGTGGTTGGGGGTAATTCAAATTGTTCTCCCATGATAGTTTTCAAACTGTAAGTAATGTCTTCCCAGAATGGGAGTAATTTCGGGCAATGCCACCAGATGTGGGCCATTGTGCCAGGAGACCCACAACCTCTCCAGCATGAAGCATTAGACTTAGGATATATACGTTTAAGCCTGTCAGGGGTAAGGTACCCTCTGAACAGAATTTTATGATTAAGCTCCAGTAACCTAGGGGAGGAGGAGGACTTAGCAGAGTTATAACATATGTTGTCCCATTGTTCTTTAGGTATGGAGATCCCCAAGTCAGTTTGCCAGTAGGAGTCATATGAGGGTGTAGGTAGTGTAAGGGTGTCGTCTAACAGTCTTTTTGTTATAGACAGTGACCCTCTGGGTGTTACTCCCCCAAGGCAGAGTTTTTCAAATTTCGTCAATTCCCTCAATAGGTCTTGTCTATGAGATGAGGAACTTAGTAGGTGTGTTATAATCGCTTTCTTTTGCTAAGAACTTGCATTTTCTGAGTTTCCAATTTTGCAAAATTCCACCTTTTTGTGATTTTTTGTTTTTTTTATGTAAAAGAGCTGATTAACTTAGGGCAATGCCCTACAAAAGGCCTTTTTAAGGGCTATTGGTAGTTTAGATTAGGGGGTGTTTTTATTTTGGGTGGGCTTTTTTTATTATCACAGGGTTATTAAATTAGGTTTAATTTTTTATTTTTGATAATTTGGTTTATTTTTTTCCGTAAATTTTAGGGACTTTTTATTTTTTGTAATTTTAGATTTATTTATTTTAATTTAATCTTAGGTTGTTGTTTTTTTTAAGTAATGTTAGATTTTTTAAATTTAATTTTAACTTAGCATTTTATTATTTTATGTAATTGGGGTTAATTTAAGGGGTGTTAGATTAGGGGGCTTAGTGATTAAATTAGTTTATTGCGTTGTTGGGGGTTGGCAGTTTAGGGGTTAATAGGTTAATTAGATTTATTGTGTTGTGGGGGATTGGCGGTCTAGGGGTTAATAGGTTAATAAGGTTTATTGCGTTGTGCGAGATGGAAGTTTAGGGGTTAATCACTTTATTAGGCGGTTTGTGGTGTGGGGGGATGGCGGATTAGGGGTTAATACATTTATTACGTAGATTGCGATGTGGGGGTTGGAAGATTAGGGGTTAATAGATTTTATTTATTGTGTTGGGGGGATGACGGTTGACAGGTAGATATTGCGCATGCGTTAGGTGTTAGATAGAACTTTCAGTGAGTTACAGTACTTATATATTCAACGCAAGGCTTGCTGCGTCTGCCTATGTGTGGTAAGGTAAAAATAGAGAAAAATGTCTCCTTTTTTTCTGCGTAAGTCCTTGCGCTGAATATATTATACCGATTTGCAACGCAGGTCTATGTTAGTTTATGGGAGTAAAATTAGCAGGCGACGGGTGAAATATACGTGCCGCATTTATATATGTGGCTCCATATATATTATAGCAATACCAGACTAAAAACTGGCGACACCGGCTTTTTGGGGCAACGCTGCATATGTAATCTCGCCCTATATATGCCACCACTGGCATGATCTTGTGCTTCTTTCATTTTTTCTCTTTAGTAACAAGTATCTCAGGTTCTTGCTCTCTATCGGCTAGATTACGAGTTTGGCGTTAGCCTTAAAAAGCAGCGTTAAGGGGTCCTAACGCTGCTTTTTAACGCCCGCTGGTATTACAAGTTTGGCAGGTACAGGTGTACCACTCACTTTTCTTTCGCGACTTTTCCATACTGCAAATCCCCTTACGTCAATTGCGTATCCTATCTTTTTAATGGGATTTTCCTAACGCTGGTATTACAAGTCTTGGAAGAAGTGAGCGGTACAGCCTCTACCTCCAAGACTCCTACCGCATTTAAAAGTCAGTAGTTAAGAGTTTTATGGGCTAACGCCAGAACATAAAGCTCTTAACTAAAGTGCTACAAAGTACACTAACACCCATAAACTACATATTAACCCCTAAACTGAGGCCCCCCCACATCGCAAACAATAAAATAAAAAAATGTAACCCCTAATCTGCTGATCGGACATCGCCGCCACCTACATTATCTCTATAAACCCCTAATCTGCCACCCCTAACATCGCCGACACCTACATTATAGTTATTAACCCCTAATCTGCCGCCCCCAACGTCGCCGCCACCTACCTACAATTATTAACCCCTAATCTGCCGACCAGACATTGCCGCCACTATAATAAATGTATTAAACCCTAAACCACCGCACTCCCGCCTCGCAAACACTATAAAATTTGTTATTAACCCCTAATCTTCCGTCCCTCACATCACCGCCACCTACCTACAATTATTAACCCCTAATCTGCCACCCCCAACGTCGCCGCTACTATAATAAATGTATTAACCCCTAAACCTAAGTCTAACCCTAATTCTCACACCCCCCTAACTTAAATCTATTTTTAATAAATCTAAATAAAATTATTATAATGAAATAAATTATTTATATTTAAAACTAAATACTTACCTATAAAATAAACCCTAATATAGCTACAATATAACTAATAGTTACATTCTAGCTATTTTAGGATTTATTTTTATTTTACAGGCAACTTTGTATTTATTTTAACTAGGCACAATAGTTATTAAATAGTTATTAACCATTTAATAACTAACTGGATAAAATAAATACAAATATACCTGTAAAATAAACCCTAACCTAAGTTACAATTACACCTAACACTACTCTATAATTAAATTAATTACCTAAACTACCTACAATTAAATACAATAAATAAACTAATTACGAAAAAAAACCCACTAAATTACAGAAAATAAAAAAGAAATTACAATATTTTAAACTAATTACACCTAATCTAATACCCCTAATAAAATAAAAAAGCCCCCCAAAATAATAAAATTCCCTACCCTACACTAAATTACAAATAGCCCTTAAAAGGGCCTTTTGTGGGGCATTGCCCCAAAGTAATCAGCTCTTTTACCAGCCCTTAAAAGGGCTTTTTGCGGGGCATTGCCCCAAAGTAATCAGCTCTTTTACCTGTAAAAAAAAAATACAATACCCCCCCAACATTAAAACCCACCACCCACATACCCCTACTCTATAACCCACCCAATCCCCCCTTAAAAAAACCTAACACTAACCCCCTGAAGATCACCCTACCTTGAGCCGTCTTCACCCAGCCGGGCCGAAGTCTTCATCCAATCCGGCAAGAAGAGGTCCTCCAGAGGGTCCGAAGTCTTCATCCTATCCGGGCAGAAGAGGACATCCAGACCGGAAGAAGTCTTCATCCAAGCGGCATCTTCTTTCTTCATCCTTCCTGAGCAGAGCGGCACCATCTTGAAGACCTCCGACGCGGAACATCCTCCTTGACCGACGACTAGACAACGAATGACGGTTCCTTTAAATGACGTCATCCAAGATGGCGTCCCTCGAATTCCGATTGGCTGATAGGATTCTATCAGCCAATCGGAATTAAGGTAGGAAAAATCAGATTGGCTGATTTAATCAGCCAATCGGATTGACCTTGCATTCTATTGGCTGTTCCGATCAGCCAATAGAATGTGAGGTCAATCCGATTTGCTGATTGGATCAGCCAATCGGATTTTTCCTACCTTAATTCCGATTGGCTGATAGAATCCTATCAACCAATCGGAATTCGAGGGATGCCATCTTGGATGACGTCATTTAAAGGAACCGTCATTCGTCGTCTAGTCGTCGGTCAAGGAGGATGTTCCGCAATGGAGTTCTTCAAGATGGTGCCGCTCCACTCAGGAAGGATGGAGAAAGAAGATGCCACTTGGATGAAGACTTCTTCCGGTCTGGATGTCATCTTCTGTCCGGATAGGATGAAGACTTCGGACCCTCTGGAGGACCTCTTCTTGCCGGATTGGATGAAGACTTTGGCCCGGCTGGGTGAAGACGGCTCAAGGTAGGGTGATCTTCAGGGGGTTAGTGTTAGGTTTTTTTAAGGGGGGATTGGGTGGGTTTTAGAGTAGGGGTATGTGGGTGGTGGGTTTTAATGTTGGGGGGGTACTGTATTTTTTTTTTACAGGTAAAAGAGCTGATTACTTTGGGGCAATGCCCCACAAAAAGCCCTTTTAAGGGCTGATAAAAGAGTTGATTACTTTGGGGCAATGCCCCGCAAAAGGCCCCTTTAAGGGCTATTTGTAATTTAGTGTAGGGTAGGGAATTTTATTATTTTGGGGGGCTTTTTTATTTTATTAGGGGGATTAGATTAGGTGTAATTAGTTTAAAATATTGTAATTTCTTTTTTATTTTCTGTAATTTAGTGTGTTTTTTCTCGTAATTTAGTTTATTTAATTTAATTGTATTTAATTGTAGGTAGTTTAGGTAATTAATTTAATTATAGAGTAGTGTTAGGTGTAATTGTAACTTAGGTTAGGGTTTATTTTACAGGTATATTTGTATTTATTTTATCTACGTAGTTATTAAATAGTTAATAACTATTTAATAACTATTGTGCCTAGTTAAAATAAATACAAAGTTGCCTGTAAAATAAAAATAAATCCTAAAATAGCTAGAATGTAACTATTAGTTATATTGTAGCTATATTAGGGTTTATTTTATAGGTAAGTATTTAGTTTTAAATAGGAATAATTTAGTTAATTATAGTAATTTTATTTAGATTTATTAAAAATAGATTTAAGTTAGGAGGGTGTTAGGGTTAGACTTAGGTTTAGGGGTTAATACATTTAATATAGAAGGGGCGACGTTGGGGGCAGCAGATTAGGGGTTAATAATTGTAGGTAGGTGGCGGCGATGTTAGGGATGGCAGATTATTGGTTAATAACAAATTTTATAGTGTTTGCGAGGTGGGAGTGCGGCGGTTTAGGGGTTAATACATTTATTATAGTGGTGGCGATGTCCGGTCGGCAGATTAGGGGTTGATAATTGTAGGTAGGTGGTGGAGACATTGGGGGCGGCAGATTAGGGGTTAATAAATATAATGTAGGTGACTGCGATGTTAGGGGCAGCAGATTAGGGGTTCATAGGTATAATGTAGGTTGCAGCGGTGTCCGGAGTGGCAGATTAGGGGTTAATAATATAATGTAGGTGGCGAGGATGTCGGGGGCGGCAGATTAGGGGTTAATAAGTGTAAGGTTAGGGGTGTTTAGACTCGGGGTTCATGTTAGGGTGTTAGGTGTAGACTTAGAAAGTATTTTTCCCATAGGAAATAATGGGGCTGCGTTAGGAGCTGAACGCTGCTTTTTTGCAGGTGTTAGGTTTTTTTTCAGCCGTCTCAGCCCCATTGTTTCCTATGGGGATATCGTGCACGAGCACGTTTTTACAGCTTACCGCTACTGTAAGCAACGCTGGTATTACAGTGAGAAGTGGCGCTAAATTTGCTCAACGCTCACTTTTCTGAGGCTAACGCAGCCATTCAGAAAACTTGTAATACCAGCGTTGTTTAAAGTAAGCGCTGGAAAAAAAAGGCTCGTTAGCAACGCAAGTTTTTACCGACAAAACTCGTAATCTAGCCTCTGGCTAGCTCTATAAACCTGATCTACATTTTTAAAATAGAAAAAAAGGACCGAAACAAAAAGTATAAACTACAAATATGTAAACAATTTTGCAATAATACTTTGTAATACAAATACAGAGGCATAAGTAAAAAAAAGAGCAATAATACTTTTTTAAGCAAATGAAAGTCATGAATTAAAATGAACACATCTCTTGCATGCCCCTTTAATCTAAAAGTTGTGTACAGGCAGAGCATGAATGCCATCTGCTATCCTTGAGTTACCACCGGCAGACAAAACATCTACAAGATACCAGTGTAGGCGGCTTTTTTGAGCAAGGTTATTTACCCTACAGAGATCACTGTTCCCACAGACATTCTTTTGTGGTTTTGTGAGACAACTCACTTGAATTCAAGATGGAGAAGAGAGTGGTTCTGATTACAGGATGTTCTTCAGGAATTGGGCTGGGCCTAGCCGTACGTCTAGCCTCTGACAGCTGCCAAAGATTTAAAGGTAAAGCAGATACTTACAGGATGAGTATGCAGTGAATTCCTCTCTGGTGTTCTAAAAACACTGTAATACTTTGCCATGTATTAAACATTTAAAATAGCAAATATGTTTCATATGTAAGAGGGACACTTACCTTAAATCTAAGTCCTTAGTGAAAGGAATCTACATAATATCAACTGTCCCATTATCAAGTTGTATCTTAAAGTACTTCCCAGCAATGGGGTCATATAAGATGAACAATATGTTTCTTCTTTAGTTAGCCTACACCACCTTGTACCACTGTGATTATATAATTATCACTGAGATGCTGATATTTAGAAACAAATGTACTGTTTATTTATATGTGTATTTGTTTCTGTTTTTGGTAAATGTACTGCATAGTTTTATTGAGCAGTTGGTAAT
Organism: Bombina bombina; assembly: GCF_027579735.1. NCBI lineage: Eukaryota > Metazoa > Chordata > Amphibia > Anura > Bombinatoridae > Bombina > Bombina bombina. The sequence continues at coordinate 1,144,685,352 of NC_069499.1, forward strand.
GAATTCTGTACATTCTATAAAGGCAACTGGAAATCCCCAAACTGTTAAAGAGATTTTCAGTGACACATATGGTTATTTTCATATGTTCTGTATATTATTTTGCCACCAGTCATAAAAGACAGATTCACTAGGAATTAAAATAATATTCAAGAAAGATATATCTATCTCTGTGTTATACTAAGGAGATCACATATTACAATTTGGTCAGATGCTTCACACTTAAGTGACGCAGCTCCTTAGCATACAAAGGAAGGGCAAATAGAGAGTTAAATTCTAGCTCACTATCCTCTCCCCTTTAAAAAACACCTTAACTACATTTTTTATAAGAAGACTATTAAATCTGTATATACACCTGAAAGCTTTACAGCATCAGAATATATCATGACGGCAGAAAAAATAGGTATTTATAAAACATTCCAAAAAGCTCTCCAGAGATAAAAATCTCTAGTTCCAAAGCAAACACACTAGATCTAGAGTGGTACCTCACACTTACATAGGAATTAAATATATGTTTTACACTGAAAGGATACTTGAATTAATAATCCAAGCAAATGATTGTATCAGTCCCAAATTTGTCTAATATAAGTGTTTAAGTTGTTGGGAAATGTTAAGCACAATGATCCAGCTAAAGAAGGAAGGTTTATAAGCACAGATATGTGACTGTAGTTCTGTTGGCTAATAACCCCTAAACTCCCCAAGCACAACAGAACGTTGTCAGTTCCAAGAACATCTGTATTATTTCCTGCTACCACTCTGCTGATAGATGAGTCCATTTATCTATCACTATTCCTGTAAATACTTAAGTATTTTTAAAAGATTTCTTTAATTTTTTAGCAAGTCCTCTCGTTCCTTGAAATATAGTCACTAAATACTCACTAACTGATTACTGCAACTAGACATATTTTAACATTTCTAGTGTTCTTTCCCCTCTCTTCTCTTGCCTGGTGCTTTGTATTTATTATTATTTGCTTGATATAATGACTTTTGTCTTCATCCAGATACCATAGGAAGAAGGGTTCTAGTGACTTTATTTTATAAAGATGAGCCCAAATTACTTTGGGTTACCTATGTTTTACATTTGAAACAGCCTATGTCATTGTTCCTTATACATTTAATTTTCTTTGTGAATCTTTAGACTTTTGTAAAAATGTTTTCATGCCACAAGATCTTTTTTACACCAAAAGATACATAACTTCATTATTGTGTTAATATATTTGTCAACTGGATAAACACAGATATGTAACTGTATTTCTGTTGGCTATCTGCAGTCTATGCCACCATGCGTGACCTAGCCAAGAAGGAGTGTCTGCTGGAGTGTGTACGGGACTGCCATGTAGACACCTTTGAGATCCTCCAGATGGATGTCACGGACCAGCAATCTGTGCTGGCCACCATAGAGAAGATCAAAGAGAAGCGGGTGGATATTCTTGGTGAGGTGGATCTTGGATTTTTCATTATTTACATTAAATTTCAAGAGACATTTTATGTCCTGTATGAAACATCATACTTTAGATGAGTTTGTGACTTGTGAGTTAATATATAAACCTGGTGGTGTTCCGTATAAGAAATATAGGTAGTCATCTACTTTATACGGTTTAAAAAAATAACAAAAATTGTATCTTTTGTGTTTATTTTTTTGCCATAGACACCAATCTTACAGTGCTCAGTGTGTATTATTATTTGTTTCTAGATACCCAATGCACTTTTATTTTGCATAATCTTCTTTAACCTCAACTCTACATGTGCAATCCCCAAACTGTACAAAGGGCCCCACAGACTCATGGACACATATGTACATAGTATTATACAAACCATGTGTAGTTCTTCAGGAATCACATTCACATCTACATAGGGTAAGAGTCAAATAGGGTCAGATTCCCACACATACAGCTACATGCTTAAAGGCATTTTTTTGCCCACTCTTTGGGAAATATCCTCTGGATGCTCATGGCTGCAGGTAATTTTGTGCATGCTGCCAGTTGACACTCAATACCATTATAGAGGCCAGTATATTCATCAATGTGTAGAGCCTCAGTATTATTATACAGTGCAGCTTGTTCATTATCAGTGTGTAGATACACAGCATCATTATACAGTTGATTGCATATTAATGTATAGTAACTTATCATCATTACATAGTAAAGCATGTCTATTATCATTATATAGTTACTCTTTGTTGTCCAGCTGCAAGAAAGTTACTCGTTGTCATTTTACAGAGCAGTGTGTTAATTATTATTTTGAAGGGGATGCTAGAGGCGAGCTTATTGTGTCATAGGCTGCTGTGTTTTCCATGAACAATATGGAAGCTGTCATTCAATGTAAAAGAGAGAGACTCTGGATAAACATGGTGTAATGTGTGTTATACAGCTACTTGGACCATGCATTTGTTTATTTTGTGTTATTGTACACATGGGGGCATATGTATCAAGCTCCGTATGGAGCTTGATGCCCCGTGTTTCTGGCGAGCCTGCAGGCTCGCCAGAAACAGCAGTTATGAAGCAGCGCCGGTCACAAAGACCGCTGCTCCATAACATGTCCGCCTGCTCTGAGCAGGAGAACAGACATCGCCGGAAATCAACCCGATCTAGTACGATCGGGTTTATTGACACCCCTCTGCTGGTGGCCGATTGGCCGCAAGTCAGCAGGGGGCGGCGTTGCACCAGCAGCTCTTGTGAGCTGCTGGTGCAATGCTGAATACGGCGTATTCAGCTATGTCTGGCGGACCTAATCTGGACTGTCGGATCAGGTCCACCAGACTTTGATAACTAGAGGCCACGGTAACAAAATGGATAGGAGGTTAGAGTAGGTACAGAAGAAATTGGATAACAGGTTACAGTAGGTACAGAAACAATTGGATAGTAGGTTTGACTAGATACAGAAGCAGGTACAAAAAGAAAATAGATAGGAAGTTTAGAGTAGGTACAAAAAGAAAATGGATAGCAGGTTAGAGTAGGTACAAAAAGAAAATGGATAGCAGGTTAGAGTAGGTACAAAAAGAAAATGGATAGCAGGTTAGAGTATGTACTGAAATAAAATGGATGGGAGATTAGAGTAGGTACAAAAAGAAAATGGATGGGAGATTAGAGTAGGTACAGAAGAAATTGGATAGTAGTTTAGAGTAGGTACAGAAGAAATTGGATAGTAGTTTAAAGTAGGTACAGAAGAAATTGGATAGTAGTTTAGAGTAGGTACAGAAGAAATTGGATAGTAGTTTAGAGTAGGTACAGAAGAAATTGGATAGTAGTTTAGAGTAGGTACAGAAGAAATTGGATTTCTGGTTAGAGTAGGTACAGTTTGGTGGTTTATCTAAGGCCCTCTGAGATATCAATTTGTCTCTGCTCTTACAGCTCTCAACTCTTTCAGGAAAGTCTTATTTACCCCCAAAAAATATGCTGCCCTTGTAAAACACCTGCACTCATATACACTTCCCCTATCTCTTTAATCATTTGTCTTCCACACATACAGTGCATTTAAATATGTTATACTGGTCCATAGTAAAGTTAAACGCACCTTGTGGCAAAATGGACTTTTAAATTGTTCTTACTGGAAGATTGGTATACAGCATCTAAGGGTTGCTAAGATTGCCAAATATAAAAATATAGAAAAGGAACTGTGTGGCAATTTGGAGAATTGGTGGCCTAATTTGTGCCTTTTGCATTGTTGTTCATCACTGTATTAATTCTCCTTTACTCATTTAATGTTAAACTATGTGGTTTCTCTCTATAATTTTGTTGTCTGTTTTACTGATCATTCGCTATCCATCTGTCCTTCTTTAAAGGGACAGTCAACACCAGAATTTTTGTTGTTTTAAAAGATAAATAATCCTTTTATTACCCATTCCCCAGTTTTGCACAGCCACCACGGTTATATTAATATACTTTTTACCTCTGTGATTACCTTTTATCTAAGCATCTTCTGACAACCCCCTGATCACATGACATTTTATTTATTATCTATTGACTTTCATTCTAGCCAATTAGTGCAGTGTCTGCCACAATTCACAGGTGTGCTCACAATGTTATCTATATGGCTTACAGGAACTAGCTCTCCCCTGTTGTGAAAAGCAAATACAAAAGCATGTGATTAGAGGTGGCCTTCAAGGGCTTAGAAATTATCATATGAGCCTGCCTAGGTTTAGCTTTCAACTAAGAATACCAAGAGAACAAAGCAAAATTGGTGATAAAAGTAAATTGGAAAGTTGTTTAAAATTACATGCCCTATTTGAAACATGAAAGTTTTTTTGGGACTTGACTGTCCCTTTAAATCATACCATGTCTTCACCTGTCACCAGTTAATGGATTATTTCCTCTCTCTTATATAGTGTGTAATGCTGGTGTTGGTTTGATGGGTCCTATTGAAAGTCACTCATATGAAACAATTAAGAACATTTTCGACGTCAACCTTTTTGGGACAATTGGTACTGTTCAAGCCTTTCTGCCTGGGATGAAGCAGAGAAGGTCTGGTCAGATCATTATCTCTAGCAGCATTGGAGGACTGCAGGGTAAGGTTCCCAACACACAAAATACACCTCAACTATAAGTTAATATACATTTGCATTTCTCTTGACAACTGTCTGGAGTTGACTGTAACTTAAGGCCTGTGGTCTGTGTTTAATTGGACAAGGAATCAAATTTAGTATTATCATATGTACACAGTCACATATAAACTCTGTATTCACATATATTATAAATGTGCTATAATGCGGGCCACAAACATATAGCCATATACAATAAAATATGCAAAAGATGTATTTATTTTTCTTGCACTACCTAAATATATTCCTGACTTCACACACTCCACAGTGATTCCCATTTTATCTTGATTGAAACCAATGACTTTTTCTAACCCCCATTACATATTTTAGGCTGAAACATAATAATTAATAATAAGTAAGAACTACAGTATTTAAGTCTTACAACCATCTTGTGCAGGAGGTTTTTAATTATTTTAATATTCTGGTACTAGTCAAAAAAAAAACTGGAATCTGTGGGACTTTAGAAGTTTAACCTTCTTTTTGTTATGTGTCAGTGGTGTAGTTTTAGTTGTTAAAAATTTATCTCAACAACCTGTAAGATTAAAGTGATCGTAAATCCTAGTGTTTGTGAAACGCTAGGATCTACCAATGCAACAAAGGAGACTTTCAGTCATACAGTTCCTTTATTTGTCTGATTCGTTCGCTGCTCTGAGTGCCTCAGGCCGCCCACGGCAGAATGCTATTTTATCACTGAGGTGATCTTAGCCAATAGCGTGCTAGCTATCCTGCATAATGCCAACTGGCCCGCACTGCTATTGGCTAAGAGGTAAAAATATCACCTCATTGAAAAATAGCGTTCTGTGGCTGTGGGCGTTCTGTGGCTGTGGGCGGCCTGAGGCGCTCAGCGTGTAATACTCTGCAGACAAATAAAGGAACTTTCAGCATTAAGTATTTTATACTTCATGACTGAAAGTCCCATTTATTTGTTGCACTGGTAAATCCTAGTGTTTCAGAAAAGCTAGGATTTACTATTACTTTAATCTTTTATCACTAGATAAAGTGTAACATTTTAATAAAACATGTTAAAGTGACATATAGAACACTTTGTAATTACAGCATTTGTGTAGTGTTGCAATAAATTAATTTGCTGGCAGATTGTGAAAGCTTTCTAGATTGAGTTAATTGCTGCAACTGTTTTTCAATAGCCAAACACCCACCACCACTTGCCTTTACTTACTGAGGCATGTTAATCATGTAAAGTCTCCAGTGTGTACTTCCTAATCTCTAATATAAACAAAAAACAGTTTTCTTAGTTAAAGGGACATAAAACTCATATGTTTTTTTCAGTTAGAGTTTAAAAATACTTTACAATTTACTTCTATTATCTAATTTGTTTAGTTTTTTAATATCCTTTGTTAAAATGGAGACTTAGGTAGGCTCAGGAGCTGCTGATTGGTGGCTGCATATATATATGCCTCTTGTCATTGACTTTCAGCTAGCTCCCAGTAGTGCATTGCTGCTTCTTCCACAAAGGATACCAAGAGAATGAAGTATAGAAGTAAATTGAATAGAAGTAAATTGGAAATATTTTTTTTTTATTTCATGTTCCTTTAAATTACAGGAAAAGGGAGCAAAATAAATTGTAAAAGTATATTGGAAAGTACTTTTACTGCACATAATTAAGTAAAGTATATTGTATTACAATCTCAAGTGTTGAATGCCCCTTAAAGGGACACTGTACACAGGTTTTTCTTTGCATAAATGTTTTGTAGATGATCCATTTATATAGCCAATCTGGGGGTGTTTTTGGAAAAATTTATATTTTTGCTTATTTGTCAGACTCCTAACCAAACCAAAAAAGTTAAAGATGTATACTGATGTCTACAGACTCTGGCTTGTGGGTCTTTTCATATGCAGAGGAGGGGGTGTCTGCTTTTCTTGCTTTCTCAGCCCATTTCAGTGGGTGTCCCAGCTCTCATCAACAGTGCTAAATTGGTAGCTTCTAAGTAAGTTTTTAAAAGGTTTTATACTGGATTTTTAGATCAGTATCAGTGAATATTCTTCTTTATAGTAGTGTCTATTACATGCAGTTATATGAAAATTGGTGTATACTGTCCCTTTAAAAATAAGATGCCTTTTTTAAATTGTACACAAAAATATCTTTAAATATGCTTTAAAATATATTTAAAATGATATAAAAGGGCAAAAAATATATGTTCTAATATGTTATATGCAAGTAATAGTGCAATAATAAAGGGCTAGATGCAAGTGGAGCGCTAAATTATTGAGCCCCCGCAAACGGGCAAATCTAATAATTAACCAGCCATTATAAGTGGCTGGTTATTGCTACTGCAAGCTCACAGTAGCAATTGGCGCTTATAAAATTAACCAAAGGTCAGATCGTTGGTAATTTTATAAATGTGCCCCAAATGCCCCCAAAATACAGTGTATTGTAGTTTATTTAAAAAAAAAAAAAAAGAAAAGAGGGCAGAATCTTTATTTTTTTAATAAAAGTACTGCACTAGGCAGTATTTTGGGGCTAAAATTGGTGGGCGTGGGGTGTTGAAAAGTGCCTTTACATTGCGGACTATGGGAACTATGTGTATGTATTTGCTTATATACATATATATGTATGTGTTAATATGAGTATATACACATATTAACACATAAATATATATGTATTTCAGCATATACATATATATTTAGGTTCGCTGCCATCGCTGTGCCACTTACTCCCCTTCACTGCACGATGTTCTGATGCTGTCATCAGAACAAGGCTCCCATAGGAGCCTATGGAAGGCCACTTTCATGAGCGCAATGCTTCCTAGCAATGCGAACGCAAGGTCGCAATCGAATTGCTGAGAACTTGTAATACCAGCGCACATTAGCGTGCACTGGTATTACACAGTGGAGCTCTAATATCGCTTTCATGTAAGCGATATTTAGTGCTTCACTTGTAATCTGGCCCACAATGCGCTAACTAAGCGCTCCTTAAAAGTTTACTTTCAGTAGTGTTTTTGTGCTTGAGTGGAAAAAAAAAATTGATTGCTATTTGTAGTCTGGCTTATGTGTTTAGCCCCTGGAAATGGATTAAACAAATCGTTAAAGTCAGCACCAGAGCAGCAATGCACTATTGGGAGCTAGCTGAACACATCTGGTGAGCCAATGACAAGAGATAAATATGTGCAGCCACCATTCACCAGAAGTTCCCAGTAGTGCATTGTTGCTGCTGATAAGGTTGCCAGCTGTCCTTCAAAAAAATACTGGAAAGTCAGCAGATAACGGGGGGGGGGGGGGGGGGGGGAATGAATGTGGTAGGCGGTCTTGTGGCCAAACTCAGGTTTTCACAAATTATTGTTACATATACTGTGTATATATATATATATATATATATATATATATACACATATATATATATATACACACATATATATATATATATATATATATATATACATACACAGTATATATCACATTTTATGAGGCTAGTAATTTTTTTTAAATATATATATATAATTTACTTACAGCTGCATAGTGTGTGTATATATATATATATATTGGCTGGCACTATTTAAAGATCCCAGTAGGTCCTATCTTACTGGTTCTGACTGACAGGCTCCGCAGGAGGCAGTGTAGACTGTAGACAGCACAGCCCGCGGGTCTTCTTGGTGTTGTGACGTCACGTGCATGATCAGGTGACGTCCGACAGTCTCACACACTCACAGGCAGCACAATGCAGGCTGAGGCAGGGGCACATCAGGAATAACTACAGCTGAACTGAGAGACGCTCAGATGACTAATAGTATAGCTATGGGCTGCCATGGCTGGGCTTGGGTTACTATCTTACTGGCTGAGTAGGTAGGTTGGGTATAGCCGGATGTGGCCTGGACTCCGGCCACGGAAGTAAATAGTAAAAACATTTAAAAAAAATTCAAAACACATCTTCTTAACCTTTTTGGAAATTATATATATATAAAACTAAGATAAAAGTTAACATAAAATGGTCTTATACTTAAACGCTGTATCAGAATCATGATTTAATTTGTATTTTCCAATCCCTTTAAAAATTCAGTGTTTATGGGATATTGTGAGTGTTCTCTGGCAGCGTTCTGGCTTTTTATATGTGTTTTTTCTTGGTGTGTGGGCAGTTTGTCTCTCACACACATGATGTTTGTCTTGGTGCTGCTAAAGGCCGGTGTATACTTTTCTCAGCACTTTGTGTTTCCATGATGACCTTGATTCAAGAAAGAAACAACAGCAAAGGCAAAAATGGAGGAGGTGAAATCTAGCACATGGTTTTTATGTCCCGTTACTCAATAACACCTCTCTCTTAGGGCCCGGTATTTAAACCCTCGCCGGCATGGAGAGAAATCATGCAAAATCTTTGGGATTTTTTTTGAGTTTGTATTGTAATGTAGGTGTTTCTGTTTCACATAAAAAACACTACATAGCAACATAAGGGCCTCACCGTACCGAAGAGACTTCTTATAATATCTCGCTTGGTTTTGAATATCAGGCCCTTTGTATCCTGTGTCTTTCTGTGGCCTTACTCTACTGGTGTTGTGTTGTGTAAAAGACTCATTGCTGTGCGTTAGTAGAAACAGACATCTTGTCTGCAAATAAGAATTAAAAGGCATGCGGCTAGATTATGAGTTTTGTTGTAAGGTGAAAAAGCAGCGTTATCAGGTTATAACGCTGCTTTTTTACTACCGCTGGTATTACGAGTCTTGCAGGTTTAGGGGCACCACACACTTTTTTGGCCTTACCGCAAATCAACTTACGCAAATTGCGTAAAGTCTTTTTTTCAATGGGACTTCCATAGCGCCGGTATTACAAGCTTGTCCTGGGAGGCCAAAAAGTGAGCGGTACACCCTATCCCATCAAGATTCGTAACGCATTCTAAAGTCAGTAGTTATGAGTTTTACACTACAAAGCTGTAGCATAAAACTCATAACTAAAGTGCTAAAAAGTACACTAACACCCATAAACTACCTATTAACCCCTAAACCGAGGCCCTCCCACATTGCAAACACTAAAATAAAATTATTAACCCCTAATCTGCTGCTCCCAACATCGCCGCCACTATAATAAACATATTAACCCCTAAACCGCCGCACTCCCACCTTGCAAACATTAGTTAAATATTATTAACCCCTAATCTGCTGTCCCTAACATCGCCGCCACCTACCTACATTTATTAACCCCTAATCTGCCGCCCCCAACGTCACTGCCACTATACTAAATGTAGTAACCCCTAAACCTAAGTCTAACCCTAACACCCCCTAACTTAAATATAATTAAAGTAAATCTAAATAAAACCTACTATTATTACCTAAATAATTCCTATTTAAAACTAAATACTTACCTGTAAAATAAACCCTAAGCTAGCTACAATGTAACTATTAGTTATATTTTAGCTAGTTTAGGGTTTATTTTACAGGTAAGTATTTATTTTTAAATAGGAATTATTTAGTTATCAATAATAGGTTTTATTTAGATTTATTTTAATTATATTTAAGTTAGGGGGTGTTAGGGTTAGACTTAGATTTAGGGGTTAATAAATTTAGCATAGTGGCGGCGACATTGGGGGCGGCAGATTATGGGTTAATAAATGTAGGTAGGTGGTGGCGATGTTAGGGGCGGCAGATTAGGGGTTAATAACATTTAACTAGTGTTTGTGAGGTGGGAGTGCAACGGTTTAGGGGTTAATATGTTTATTATAGTGGCGGCGATGTCCGGAGCGTCAAATTAGGGGTTAATAAATATAATGTAGGTGTCGGCGATGACTGGGGCGACAGATTAGGGGTTAATAAGTGTAAAATTAGGGGTGTTTAGACTCGGGGTTCATGTTAGGGTGTTAGGTGTAAACATAAAATGTGTTTCCCCATAGGAATCAATGGGGCTGCGTTACTGAGCTAAACTCTGCTTTTTTGCAGGTGTTAGACTTTTTCTCAGCCAGCTCTCCCCATTGATGTCTATGGGGAAATCGTGCTAGAGCACGTACAACCAGCTCACCGCTGACTTAAGCAGCGCTGGTATTGGAGAGCGGTATGGAGCACAATTTTGCTCTACGCTCACTCCTTGTCTTTTAATGTCGGGTTTATAAAAACCTGTAATACCAGCGCTGTATGAAAGTGAGCGGTGACAATAAAGTGCAAGTTAGCAATGCACCCCTCTTACCGCAAAACTCGTAATCTAGCCGTTAATGAATTAGCATTTCCCATGCGTTCTTTTACTCCCTATCTGTCCTTACCACCTCGCATATCCCCCAACTGTCCCGATTTTCGTGGGACAGTCCCAATTTTCAGGATCTGTCCCGGGTTGCATTACCCCATGCATTTAAAAAAAAAAATGTTTAAATTCTATTGGGCCCATACTCAGAAGCAGCTGGCTTTTCTCTCCCAGAGTTAGATATCTGTTAGATTCCCTTTAGAAAAGGAATGGTGTGTTGGTTAAGCAGGAGTAAGAAGGCTGTATACCCTCTGACCTCAGGTAATGGGGACCTCTCTAGCCTACCTCTGGTAGTGATGACGTCTAACCCCTGGTGCTAATACTAGCATGCCTTTAGTTTTATACGATGAGCAGTGCCAACACCAGGGTAACGAACAGTGGCAGCCGCAGACTGCCAGCTAATGTGCTTGCCAACCCCAGGACCCCATACAATAAATAGGGCCCTCAATCCCTCCTGTATGTGTTTGTAAATTTTGTCCTGTCTCTTACAAGTCTTGTATTGTTTTATTTAAATGAATTGTATCCATGGACAGCGCTGCGGAATATGTTGGCGCTTAATAAATAAAGTTTAATAATAATAATAATTACAGATACCCATATATGACGGTGTGTTTGTCTATCTGTATCTATAAGTGTGTGTGTGTATCTGTATGTATAAGTTAATACTATGTAGTGTGTGTATCTGCATGTATAAGTGTAAGATATGTAGTGTGTGTGTGTGTATCTGTATGTATAAGTGTGTGTCTGCATGTATAAGTGTATGCTATGTAGTGTATGTGTCTGCATGTATAAATGTAAGCTATGTAGTGTGTGTGTGTATCTGTATAAGTGTGTATCTGCATGTATAAGTGTATACTATGTAGTTTGTGTGTATCTGCCTGTATAAGTATATGCTATGTAGTGTGTGTGTGTGTATCTGCATGTATGAGTGTATTTTATGTTGTGTGTATGTGTGTATCTGCATGTGTAAGTGTATGCTATGTAGTGTGTGTATCTGTATGTGTAAGTGTATGATATGTAGTGTGTGTATCTGCATGTATAAGTGTAAGCTATGTAGTGTGTGTGTGTATCTGTATGTATAAGTGTATGCTATGTTGTATGTGAGTGTATCTTCATGTGTAAGTGTATGCTATGTAGTGTGTGTTTGTATCTGCATGTGCAAGTGTATGCTATGTAGTGTGTGCATGTATCTGCATGTGCAAGTGTATGCTATGTAGTGTGTGTGTGTATCTGTATGTATAAGTGTATGCTATGCAGGGCAGTCTTTAATATTGATTGGACCCTGGGCAAAAATTTTCTTGGCCCCCCCCCACCCCATGCAATTTTGATCTCCACCCCAACATCCCAAAAAACAACTAAATCAATTTTTTTTATTATTATTAGCCCAGCGGTGGATCATCCACTGCTGGGCTAATCATTTAAAAAAAAAAAAATGCAATATGTGAAACTGGACCTAAGCAGTACTAATAAGTAAATAAATATATAAATTCCTCCACTGTGGATTCATTTAATATACTTTTGAATGTGATTCTGGTGTGAGGTTAGCTGGTTAAAGAGATTTAGGGCAGCCAAAAGGAGCAAAGCAAGGTAAAGGAGGAAGCATGGAGGTGCAGACAAATATAAGTTTACTGACTGGAACAGCAGAACTACTATGGGAAGCTGTAAAATCTGAGACAGAGAGAAAATAAAAACTATAAAAATAAACCTTACATTAATGTGTGAAGTATAAGCATGACGCTATACATCAGCCACACCAGCACATGTCGCTTCTTTGCTAGGAACAAGTTCCCTCTCACCCTGAACTAGACAATGCTGCATGGGGAGGGGCGTGTGTGCACTCACTTATTCTTCCCACTGACACCTTTCTACAAAGCACTATTCTCCTAACAAACTTCAGTTAGTTGATCTTAGGGCCACAGCAGAAAGAGCAGGGCTAAGGGGACCAGTAGACTGGATGCTGTCTGTCCAAGGCTGCATGGATACAGTGTGAGATGAGTCACACAGCATCAAGACTGAAGAGAGCAGTGTATGCAGCTGCACAGATGCTCAAATCTTCATGTGCCTGCCGCTCCAGCTTTCTGCTGCATGCGCCTACAGTCAGCCCTACCCAGAAACAATCCCCACCACCAGAGCAGTTACCTGGTAACAGTGGTAACCCCAATATGACCTTTTCTGATGCAGTGGGAAATGGCTGGATGCCGAGTTAGGGCTTTGCATTCAGTGCTGCGCAGTGCACATCTAAAACAGCACATGGCACTAGCTTGGCATGTCACATGACACCGGCACGGTCTGGCACAGTTTTTTTTTAAAAATATAAGCAGAGTACTTTTGACTGTGACAGTATTAGGACTGAGTGTGTGTGTTCCCCATGTCACATCAGCAGTCTGGTATGAACAATAAAAAAAAAAAAAAAAATTTTTTTTTTTTTTTTTTTTTTTTTTTTTTTTAGGACTCTTGGGCCCCTCAACAGAGACTGGGCCCAGGGCAGCTGCCCCTTTTGCCCTGTGTTAAAGACGGTCCTGATGCTATGTAGTGTGTTACCGTGCATTTTTGCTGACTTTAAAGGCCATTATCTAGAATATTAATAGGGAATGCAGAGAGCAGTTTTAAAGAAGCTATCAACAAAGAATTCCAAGAGAACAAAGCAAATTTGTGTTAAAAGCAAATTGGAAAGTTGTTTCAAATTGCATGCCTTATCTGAATAATGAAAGTTTATTTTTGACTTGACTGTCCCTTTAAGCTTTGCCTTTTTTATTTTAATGCATTTAGATTTCAATACAGCAGTGATTTGCATTACATTCTGATTATATTTTTAAAGTTTCTGTGTTACTTTAACAAATTAGGATAATACTTTTTGCATTTTCTCTATTGTAAAATAAAACAGAGCTTCAGAAAGGGGGAAGGACAGGGGAGTTGCCTGGAATGAACTGGGAAGTAAGGGTACATTAGGTCTGAAGCTTTCTCAAAATTCTTGTGAAATGCTGTAAGCATTTTAAAGGGACAGTTTACTTGAAAATTGTTTTTGTTTAAGAAGATAGATACGCCCTCTATTACCCACTCCACAGTTTTGCATAATCAACACTCTTATTACTCTTGTATACTTTTTACCTTTTACCTATATGATTAGACTGCACCTTATCTCATCTTTTTTTGTTAAGCTTTTTATAATCTTGCATTTTAGCCAATTAGTGCTGATTCTAGCAAACCAATTATCATTCTCCATGGAAGAGAGCAGAATGTTATCTATATAGCACACATGAACTAACACTGTATGGCTGTATTCCACGAATGTAAAAAGCTGAATTAAGGAGAGGCTTGCAGGAGAAGCAGACAATCTTTGATGCTTTAAAATATATTAATATAACAATTTTGGTTATGCAGAGCATGGGAATGGGTAGTAAAAGCATTATCTATCTTTTTACACAATAAAAAATCAAGCAGACTGTCCCTTTTAAGCAAGCTGGTCTCACTGAATTATCTTGCCAGTTGTTTGCAGGTGAAGTTTACTCAAAATTCCCAATACACTTATTTAACTGACAGAAAGGTAATATATAATAAACTAGTGGCAAAACAAGTTACATTGTAGTGTAGTTTAATTTGTATTTGCTGCAAATAGACTTTATGAAGGGCCACCATTTTATTTAAGGGCAATTTAGATTTAATGGTACCTGAAATGGGCAATATTGAGATGGGAAAAGTCTTGACTCTGATTGGCCCTCATAGGCTATTTAAGTTTGATGAATATCAGCAGTAGACATCTTGAGAAAGGCCCAGGTGTGGGTCAAAACACGTCGATCTATATAGTCACTGCTCAAGTCTACAAATAGGGTAAGCTAATTTCCTATTAGTTCTAGCACTTTTTAGCAATATTGCACATTGTTATTTTTAGTTTTCACAGGTATCGATTATTGAATTATTAGTCTATCACTTTTTGATCACATTTTTGGATCATTAATTTGTATCCTATTTGAATTTTTATTTTTATCATCTTTTTTATTTTTACACATTGGATGTATATTTTTTTTTTACATTGGGATTATTGAACACTTTTCAACCAGGAGTCATCATATAGGATTTCCAATTTGGACATACAGGACACTAAAGAGGACATTCATTTTTTTAGAGGATATTTAATTTATTCACATTTAATTTTTTATATATATATTTTTATATATATTTCTGCTTTATTTATCCTCTACTTTTGAGGATAGTCACTCGCCTTTTTGGTAATTGCTTACTGTTTCCATTGTATTTATCCAACTGTTTTTATTTGTTTAGGGTACCCTAGTAATAAATGTAATATATGTATTTCCTTCTAGTCTGCCCAATTTTCTGAATACTTTCATTAGTTCCTGGCCTTATCTTATATCTAGCCTTAGGCCTATCCCATGCATGTCTAAACTACTTCACTGTCTCTACCACTTCTGCTGGATGGTTATTCCATCATGTATCCACTACCCTCTCTGTAAAGAGAGTGTTTTTTGATGTTTTTAATTTGAAATGTACCATGGTGTCCTTCACTAACGTCTGTACTTTGGAAAATGTCCGACACAGCCTTGGTCCGTGCCTATCCCTGGTAGTGTGTTACCAATTGTTTTCTTGGTGACTATGGTCCCAGCTGCCTTGAGATCATTGACAAGGTCCTCCCGTGTAGTTCTGGGCTGATTCCTCACCGTTCTCATGAACATGAGGTGAGTTAGCTAAATGAAACAGCATACCAGTGAGAAGCACCCCATTAAAAAACACAAAAAAAATAATTTGTCATTTATACATCTTCTCTTCCCTTCAGGGTAGCCCACTATACACAGACATACCACTCGCACCTCCCTAATAAATCACAGAACATACACCATAACCCAGTAAAGCTTGTTAAGACTCTCTTTTACATTGTGTTAGACAATTACTTCTGCATTCTACTACAAATGGAATGTTACTACACTCTAAATGCACGCCATTGCACATGTTGCTTTTTTCAGTAGAAACTACTCTTACAGGTATAATAATATTCCCATAAACAAAACACACACAAACATATATTGATTTAAAGCCACTCATATTTTAGATCTTTGGATGTATGAACCAGGGCATATACATATCAGAAAAGGGTTGCTTGTTACAAATATAGAGCAGTACATCATTTTAAAATGGTTCTTATGCTTGGATATAAAGAGCAAATGTCAGGGGTGTGGGTATTCCCACCCGCAACACCCATGCTTGTGATTTTTTTTTTTTTTTTGATATTTGAAGTTTAAAGGGACATTTTACATTACAAATAAAATGTTATATAAACATTTTATTATTATCTGTTTACCTTCACTATGTGTTTAAGCAATGCAAAAGGGTTAAAGTTTCAATACATATATAACCACTAACAGGGGTGGACTAATCAGCCAGGCAAATGGGACCTGAACTGAGGGCCCAGCATGTAAGAGGGGCAGCATGTAGGGGGGCCCACAAATGGCATCTCCATGGCTCCTGATGTTCTGCTTAAGCTGGGGCTGACAGCTGCCTTATCAGTACCTAAGTAGTTAAGTGTGGCTTTAGTGGGGGCCCTGGCTCATGGGTGGGGGCCTTGTATCTGGATGTGGGGTTTGTTGCTCAGGGGACCCTAGAGTAGGGGCCTGTCAAGGGTCTGTTGCTGTGAGGGCAATGGAGTGTGGGGTCTGGCCCTGGAGGTTGGGGGCCCTGTCTCTGGCTCTTGACGTTGAAGTCATGGCACTGGAGGTTGGGAGACCTGGTGGGGGCAGGGCATGGAGGCTACCATGTTTATTTGCATACATTTCGGTCAGTGTAAGACAGTGGGGACTCTTCCCTAATTTTTGCCTAGGGCCCTGCCCACCAATCAAAATTTAATTGGCTCCAATCTCTTACTATGTCTTCCTCAAGAAGAAACACAGGAATGGGTCAGGTCAGGTGCATACAGTTTTGGTCATGTGTTTAATCCCTTTGCAAACAAATACTGAGAAAAGGAATGTTTTTAAAAAATGTAAGATAATATATGGAACATTGTATATTTAAACTAGAATGTTAATTTACAGTTAAGAAGTTCTGCAACCTGTGCCTTGCCTGATCTGTCGCCATGCATTTTTCTTTAATAACATTGTGTGAGTTGAGGAGGTCATAATAATCAACTAGGAGGAGGTAAGAACGCCCTTCCTTAAACCATCCCACTCTCCCAAAATCCCTCAGTGAAATATACATGTTGTTGATGGCTGTTCCCTAACCAATCTGAGACCCCAGTTTTCTCCCAGTGTGGAGATATCACAGACCTTCCAAGGGAAATGCAGATTTATCTTCCAATCCACTGGTCTACATTGTGCTGCACCATGTATGATATTGCAGATCCTCTAGCTAAAATGTAAATTTAGCTGCCAGTCCCTGGTCTACATATGATGCATATGCACTGCCTGTCTACTGGACGCAGGTCTTCTGCAGCTGAGGTAAGCAAGTAGACGAAGGTGCTGGCAGATAAGTACAATGCACCTTCATGACACACTGGCTATTAGCATGAACATGTACATATAATTCACATAGCCTTGGGTCATATATACACACACCACAGCAGTTTTGGGCACTTTAAAAAAAAAAGTTTACTGTCTCTTTAAATGTAACACTATCGTGTTACTGGAGCCCTTAACGCAGCACTCACCTGCACTTACTTTGCAGTTAAAGGGATATAAACCAGTCTGTTTGATTGCTGTAATAAAAAAAACACAAAGCAGGGGTTATACTTAAAGGGACAGTCTACAATAGAATTTGTATTGTTTTAAAAGATAGATAATCCCTTTATTACCCATTCCCCAGTTTTGCATAACCAACAGTTATATTAATACACTTTTTAACTCTGTGATTACCTTGTATCTAAGCATCTTCTGACAGCCCCCTGATCACATTACTTTTTATTTATTATCTATTGACCTTCATTTAGTACTGTTTTAACTCTTAAATAACTCCTCGGGCGTTAACACAATGTTATCTATATGGCCCACATGAACTAGCAGTCTCCTGTTTTAAAAAGGAAATAAAAAAGCATTTGATAAGAGGCTGTCTGTAGTTGCTTAGAAACAGGCAGACAATTAGAGGTTTAAATGTTATAAAGTATAATAATATAATAATGTTGGTTGTGCAAAGCTGGGGAATGGGTAGTAAAGGGGTTGTCTATCTTTTTAAACAATAACAATTTTAGTGTAGACTGTACCTTTTAATAGAAATCATTGCAATATTTATTATTCATCATTTTAAAATGATTTTACCTTTTTTGTATTCATTTTTTTTTAACTTCATTTGTGCAGTGTCCATTACTTCCATTCACAGCCCCACAAGGGGGCTGGGGTCTCTCTATGTGTTTTAACATTTTATGGGGTTTAAACACATAGTTAAATGCAAGCAACAGTGCAATTATATATTTTTATTGTAGCTTTATGTCTCTCCTTTTTTTAGAATGAATTTATGGATATAGTTTCTTTATCAAATTTGGAGAAGCAGAGACTGTTTCTAGTGTCAATACTGTTCGAGTTTCATAATTTTAAATAGTGACTTAAGCAGCATTTTCAACTTTTTATTAAATCAAAGAATGTTTTTTATTAACTTACACCTAGATTACGAGTTTTGAGTTAGAGGCTGTGCGGTGCTAACGAGCAGTTTTCCCTCGCCGCTCACTTACTTACAGCGGTGGTATTACGGGTTTTTACAAACCTGTCGTTAAAAGACGAGAAGTGAGCGTTGAGCAAAATTTTGCTCATTACCGCACTCCAATACCAGTGCTGCTTAAGTCAGCGGTGAACTGGTGTAACATGCTCGTGCATGATTTCCCCATAGGAATCAACGGGGAGAGCCGGCTGAAAAAAGTCTTACACCTGCCAAAAAGCAGTGTAAAACTCCTTAACGCAGCCCCATTGATTCCTATGGGGAAATAAAATTTATGTTTACACCTAACACCCTAACATGAACCCCGAGTCTAAACATCCCTAATCTTACACTTATTAACCCCTAATCTGCCACCCCCGACATCGCCGACACCTGCATTATATTATTAACCCCTAATTTGCCGCTCCGGACACCGCCGCCACCTACATTATACTTATGAACCCCTAATCTGCTGCCCCCATCATCGCCGACACCTACATTATATTTATTAACCCCTAATCTGCTGCCCCCAATGTCGCCGCCACCTACCTACACTTATTAACCCCTAATCTGCCGCCCCCAACGTCGCCACCACTATACTAAAGTTATTAACCCCTAAACCTAAGTCTAACCCTAACCCTAACACCCCCTAACTTAAATATAATTTAAATAAATCTAAATAAAATTCCTATCATTAACTAAATTATTCCTATTTAAAACTAAATAATTACCTGTAAAATAAACCCTAAGATAGCTACAATATAACTAATAGTTACATTGTAGCTATTTTAGGATTTATTTTTATTTTACAGGCAAGTTTGTATTTATTTTAACTAGGTAGAATAGTTACTAAATAGTTATTAACTATTTAATAACTACCTAGCTAAATTAAATACAAAAGTACCTGTAAAATAAAACCTAACCTAAGTTACAATTACACCTAACACTACACTATAATTAAATAAATTAACTAAATTAAATACAATTAAATAAATTACATACAATTACCTAAATTAAATTAGCTCAGTACAAATAAAAACAAACACTAAATTACAGAAAATAATAAACAAATTACAGAAATTTAAACTAATTACACCTAATCTAATAGCCCTATTAAAATAAAAAAGCCCCCTAAAATAAAAAAACCCTAGCCTAAACTACCAATAGCCCTTAAAAGGGCCTTTTGCGGGGCATTGCCCCAAAGTAATCAGCTCTTTTACCTGTAAAAAAAAATACAAACAACCCCCCCAACAGTAAAACCCACCACCCACACAACCAACCCCCCAAATAAAAACCTATATAAAAAAAACCTAAGCTCGCCATTGCCCTGAAAAGGGCATTTGGATGGGCATTGCCCTTAAAAGGGCAGTTAGCTCTTTTGCCGCCCAAAGTCCCTAACCTAAAAATAAAATCCACCCAATACACCCTTAAAAAAAACTAACACTAACCCCCTGAAGATTGACTTACCGGGATACGTCTTCATCCAAGCCGGGTGAAGCGGTCCTCCAGATGATCAGAAGTCTTCATCCAAGCGGGGCAGAAGTGGTCCTCCAGACAGGCAGAAGTCTTCATCCAGACGACATCTTCTATCTTCATCCATCCGGCGCGGAGCAGGTCCATCTTCAAGACATCTGATGTGGAGAATCCTCTTCATCCGACGACTAACACAGAATGAATGTATCTTTAAGTGACTTCATCCAAGATGGCGTCCCTTAGATTTCGATTGGCTGATAGAATTCTATCAGCCAATCGGAATTAAGGTAGAAAAAATCCTATTGGCTGATGCTCGCATTCTATTGGCTGTTCCTCATAGGTTATTAGCTTTGTGGCCCTTCTCTGAACTTTTTCTAGTTCTGCAATATCTTTTTTTGGTCCCCAGAACTGCACTCCATACTCAAGGGGAGGTCTTACCAGGGCTTTATATAGTGACAGAATTATGCTTTCCTCCCTTGAGTCAATCCCTCTTTTAATACATGCTAGTATCTTATTAGCCTTTAAAGATGGGTGCGCAATGCAGGGCAGCAGCTTCAGCTTGTTATCTATTACTACCCCCAAATCCCTTTCCTCCTGTGTTGGGCTGAGCCTTGTCCCATTTAAATAATACATTGCCTGCTTATTTTTACTTCCAAAATGTAGAACCTTGCATTTTCCCATTTTAAATCTCATTTTCCATTTACCTGCCCATACTTCTAATTTTTGCAGGTCCCTTTGTAACGAAAGTTCATCCTGTTCTGACCTAATGACCTTACTTAAAGGACCAGTCAACACATTAGATTTGCATAATCAACAAATGCAAGATAACAAGACAATGCAATAGCACTTAGTCTGAACTTCAAATGAGTAGTAGATTTTTTTATAACAAATTTTAAAGTTATGTATATTTCCACTCCCCTTGTACCATGTGATAGCAATCAGCCAATCACAAATGCATATATGTATAGTCTGTGAATTCTTGCACATGCTCAGTAGAATCTGGTGACTCAAAAATTGTAAATATAAAAGACTGGGCACATTTTTTTTAATGGAAGTAAATTGGAAAGTTGTTTAAAATTACATGCTGTATCTGAATCATGAAAATTTAATTTAACCTGAGTGTCCCTTTAACTTTGTATTATCTGCAAAAATAGAAATGTCGCTATTTAATCCTAGCTCCAAGTCATTTATAAAAATATTAAAAAGAATAGGGCCCAGCACTGATCAACTTGGGTACTCCACTGATTAACTTTGTCCAATCTGAGTATGATCCATTTACTACTACTCATTGCTTCCTATCTTTTATCCAGTTATTTATCCACAAACTAACATTTTTCAGATATTCCCAGTCCCTTAATTTTGTGCATTAATCTCTCATGTGGCACTGTATCAAACGCCTTTGCAAAATCTAAGTATATCACATCAACTGAATCCCCTTTATCTATATTTTTACTTACTTCCTCATAGAATCTAATTAGATTAGTTTGACATGATCTATTTCTCATAAAACCATGCTGATTAGAACTCATAATCTTGTTTACACGAATATGCTCATCAATATAATCCCTTATAATCCCTTCAAATATCTTCCCCACTATTGATGTCAGACTAACTGGTCTATAGCTTCCTGGATCATCCCTCTTCCCTTTTTGAAGAGTGGCACCACATCAGCTTTACGCTAATCCTTGGGTACCATGCCTGAGGATAATGAGTCTTGAAAAATTAAGAGTAGAGGTTTGTCTATAACAGTGCTAAGTTCCCTTAACACTCTTGTGTGTATTCCATCTGGGCCTGGAGTTTTATTTACCTTAATATTATCCAATTTGTTCCTGATATCCTATATAAATAACCCAATTAATGGTATGGGCTGGCATGTTCTATTATGTTCCAAAGTATCATCCAATGGTTCCTCTCTTGTGTATACTGAAGAAAAAAACTGGTTTAGTATCTCGGCTTTCTCCCTGTCACTGTTACTCATGCTACCCTCCCTGATTTTAATGTACCTATATTGTCTTTTTTAGATTTTTGCTATTTATGTACTTAAAGAACCTTTTAGGGTTAGATTTAGAATCCTTTGCAATTAATTTTTCATTTTCAATTTTGGCTAATTTGATTGCTTTTTTGCATGCTTTGTTACATTCCTTATAAATATGGAATTTTGAGTCTGTACTATTTTCTTTGAATAATTTAAATGCCCTACGTTTTTTCCTAATTTCTCTTAACACATTTATATTCAGCCACATTGGCTTGGATTTTTTTTTTTTTATAACCATATGGTATTTGTTTATATGTATATTTATTTAACAAAGTTTTAAATGTTATACATTTATCCTCTGTATTTTTATTAGAGAATACATTGTCCCAATTTATGTTATTTAATGATTTCCTTAAATCATTGAATTTTGCTTTCTTAAAATTAAAAGTCTTGATTAAAACTTTAAGACACTGCTTATGAAAATAAATTTCAAATGTGACCATGTTCTGATCACTGTTACCCAAATGTTCTTTGACTTCTATGTTTGATATTATATCCAATATAGCGTTACTCCTAGTTGGCTCCTCTATTAATTGTGAAAATAAGTTATCCCTGAGAACATTTATAAATCTATCCCCTTTAGCTGAATTACTAGTTTCATTGGCCCAGTTTATATCAGGGTAGTTAAAATCTCCCATAATAACAGCACTGTTATTAGCAGCCTTGCCTATTTGTATTAGTAGTTGAGTTTCATCCAGGTCACTAATGTTGGGGGGCTTGTAGCATGTTCCTAGTAATATGTTTTTAGGATTTTTCCCCCCACTCTTTATTTCCACCCACAGGGTCTCTACATTGTCGCCTGTATCAGAAATATCTTCCCTTATTGTAGGTTTAAGGTTAGGTTTAATATACAATATTGGGTGGGTTTTATTTTTAGGTTAGGGACTTTGGGCGGCAAAAGAGCTAACTGCCCTTTTAAGGGCAATGCCCATCCAAATACCCTTTTCAGGGCAATGGGGAGCTTAGTTTTTTTTAGATAGGTTTTTATTTGGGGGGTTGGTTGTGTGGGTGGTGGGTTTTACTGTTGGGGGGGGTTGTTTGTATTTTTTTTTACAGGTAAAAGAGCTGATTACTTTGGGGCAATGCCCCGCAAAAGGCCCTTTTAAGGGCTATTGGTAGTTTAGTTTAGGCTAGGGTTTTTATTTTGGGGGGGCTTTTTATTTTAATAGGGCTATTAGATTAGGTGTAATTAGTTTAAATTTCTGTAATTTGTTTATTATTTTCTGTAATTTAGTGGGGGGGGGGTTGTACTTTAGCTAATTTAATTTAGGTAATTGTATGTAATTTATTTAATTGTATTTAATTTAGTTAATTTATTTAATTATAGTGTAGTGTTAGGTGTAATTGTAACTTAGGTTAGGTTTTATTTTACAGGTACGTTTGTATTTATTTTAGCTAAGTAGTTATTAAATAGTTAATAACTATTTAATAACTATTATACCTAGTTAAAATAAATACAAACTTGCCTGTAAAATAAAAATAAATCCGAAGATAGCTACAATGTAACTATTAGTTATATTGTAGCTATCTTAGGGTTTATTTTACAGGTAAGTATTTAGTTTTAAATAGGAATAATTTACAGCTAGATTACGAGTTGTGCGTTAGGCTTAAAAAGCAGCGTTGGCCAGTCCTAACGCTGC
The DNA here is from genome assembly GCF_027579735.1 of Bombina bombina. Taxonomy (NCBI): domain Eukaryota; kingdom Metazoa; phylum Chordata; class Amphibia; order Anura; family Bombinatoridae; genus Bombina; species Bombina bombina. The sequence continues at coordinate 1,144,708,831 of NC_069499.1, forward strand.
TTTTTAACGCCCGCTGGTATTACGAGTCCTACAGGTACAGGTGTACCTCTGACTTTTTTGTCCAGACTTGGAAATACCGCAAATCCACTTACGTAAATTGCGTATCCTCTTTTCTTTTTAAAGACACGATGAGTCCACGGATTTCATCCTTACTTGTGGGATTACGCCTCCTGGTCAGCAGGAGGAGGCAAAGAGCACCACTGCAAAGCTGTATATATAGCTCCTCCCTTCCCTCCCACTCCAGTCATTCTCTTTGCCTGTGTTAGTGATAGGAAGAGGCAAAGTGAGGTGTTAGTTATAGATTCTTCAATCAAGAGTTTATTATTTTTAAAGTAGTGCCAGTGAGTGCTACTTTGTGCTAGGGTGTAGCCTAGACCAGATCAGTCTCTACAGTAGAGCATTTGGATAGGAACTGGTGGGACATAATTCTCACTGCGCCTCCTATACAAATTTGCTGCCCTAATCCAGATAGCCTAAACACATTTAACTCAGGCTTATCTGATTCCACAGGGCTATGGGAGGGATAGAGAGACCTCTTATACCTGCTGGACTACCATGCTGTCGCACAGCTTTCGAGGTAAGTGCCAACTTTATTATTTCTGGGGACATCATTCTCTCAGAAGAAAGTGAGCACTGCATTACATACAATCACATGGTAAGGGCTGAGATAGATAGGGCTCCTTATTGTGATGGGACTGTGATCTCAAACACAAAACATTTCATGTGCACTGTGTATAAAAACACAAAACATTTCATGTGCACTCACTGTGTATAAAAACACAAAACATTTCATGTGCACTGTGTATAAAAACACAAAACAGTTCATGTGCACTGTGTATAAAAACACAAAACATTTCATGTGCACTCACTGTGTATAAAAACACAAAACATTTCATGTGCACTGTGTATAAAAACACAAAACATTTCATGTGCACTCACTGTGTATAAAAACACAAAACATTTCATGTGCACTCACTGGCCTAGATTTGGAGTTCGGCGGTAAAAGGGCTGTTAACGCTCCGCAGGCTTTTTTCTGGCCGCACCATAAATTTAACTCTGGTATCGAGAGTTTAAACAAATGCTGCGTTAGGCTCCAAAAAAGGAGCGTAGAGCATTTTTACCGCAAATGCAACTCTCGATACCAGAGTTGATTACGGACGCGGCCGGCCTCAAAAACGTGCTCGTGCACGATTCTCCCATAGGAAACAATGGGGCTGTTTGAGCTGAAAAAAAACCTAACACCTGCAAAAAAGCAGCGTTCAGCTCCTAACGCAGCCCCATTGTTTCCTATGGGGAAACACTTCCTACGTCTGCACCTAACACTCTAACATGTACCCCGAGTCTAAACACCCTAACCTTACACTTATTAACCCCTAATCTGCCGCCCCCGCTATCGCTGACCCCTGCATATTTTTTTTAACCCCTAATCTGCCGCTCCGTAAACCGCCGCAACCTACGTTATCCCTATGTACCCCTAATCTGCTGCCCTAACATCGCCGACCCCTATATTATATTTATTAACCCCTAATCTGCCCCCCTCAACGTCGCCGACACCTGCCTACACTTATTAACTCCTAATCTGCCGAGCGGACCTGAGCGCTACTATAATAAAGTTATTAACCCCTAATCCGCCTCACTAACCCTATCATAAATAGTATTAACCCCTAATCTGCCCTCCCTAACATCGCCGACACCTACCTTCAATTATTAACCCCTAATCTGCCGAGCGGACCTCACCGCTACTATAATAAATGTATTAACCCCTAAAGCTAAGTCTAACCCTAACACTAACACCCCCCTAACTTAAATATAATTTTAATCTAACGAAATTAATTAACTCTTATTAAATAAATGATTCCTATTTAAAGCTAAATACTTACCTGTAAAATAAATCCTAATATAGCTACAATATAAATTATAATTATATTATAGCTATTTTAGGATTAATATTTATTTTACAGGCAACTTGGTATTTATTTTAACTAGGTACAATAGCTATTAAATAGTTAAGAACTATTTAATAGCTACCTAGTTAAAATAATAACAAATTTACCTGTAAAATAAATCCTAACCTAAGATATAATTAAACCTAACACTACCCTATCAATAAATTAATTAAATAAACTACCTACAATTACCTACAATTAACCTAACACTACACTATCAATAAATTAATTAAACACAATTGCTACAAATAAATACAATTAAATAAACTAGCTAAAGTACAAAAAATAATAAAATATTTACAAACATAAGAAAAATATTACAACAATTTTAAACTAATTACACCTACTCTAAGCCCCCTAATAAAATAACAAAGCCCCCCAAAATAAAAAATTCCCTACCCTATTCTAAATTAAAAAAGTTACAAGCTCTTTTACCTTACCAGCCCTGAACAGGGCCCTTTGCGGGGCATGCCCCAAGGATTTCAGCTCTTTTGCCTGTAAAAAAAAACATACCATACCCCCCCCCAACATTACAACCCACCACCCACATACCCCTAATCTAACCCAAACCCCCCTTAAATAAACCTAACACTAAGCCCCTGAAGATCTTCCTACCTTGTCTTCACCATACCAGGTTCACCGATCCGTCCTGGCTCCAACATCTTCATCCAACCCAAGCGGGGGTTGGCGATCCATCATCCGGTGCTGAAGAGGTCCAGAAGAGGCTCCAAAGTCTTCCTCCTATCCGGCAAGAAGAGGACATCCGGACCGGCAAACATCTTCTCCAAGCGGCATCTTCAATCTTCTTCCATCCGGTGCGGAGCGGGTCCATCTTGAAGCAGGCGACGCGGATCCATCCTCTTCTTCCGTTGTCTCCCGACGAATGACGGTTCCTTTAAGGGACGTCATCCAAGATGGCGTCCCTCGAATTCCGATTGGCTGATAGGATTCTATCAGCCAATCGGAATTAAGGTAGGAATTTTCTGATTGGCTGATGGAATCAGCCAATCAGAATCAAGTTCAATCCGATTGGCTGATCCAATCAGCCAATCAGATTGAGCTCGCATTCTATTGGCTGATCGGAACAGCCAATAGAATGCGAGCTCAATCTGATTGGCTGATTGGATCAGCCAATCGGATTGAACTTGATTCTGATTGGCTGATTCCATCAGCCAATCAGAAAATTCCTACCTTAATTCCGATTGGCTGATAGAATCCTATCAGCCAATCGGAATTCGAGGGACGCCATCTTGGATGACGTCCCTTAAAGGAACCGTCATTCGTCGGGAGACAACGGAAGAAGTGGATGGATCCGCGTCGCCTGCTTCAAGATGGACCCGCTCCGCACCGGATGGAAGAAGATTGAAGATGCCGCTTGGAGAAGATGTTTGCCGGTCCGGATGTCCTCTTCTTGCCGGATAGGAGGAAGACTTTGGAGCCTCTTCTGGACCTCTTCAGCACCGGATGATGGATCGCCAACCCCCGCTTGGGTTGGATGAAGATGTTGGAGCCAGGACGGATCGGTGAACCTGGTATGGTGAAGACAAGGTAGGAAGATCTTCAGGGGCTTAGTGTTAGGTTTATTTAAGGGGGGTTTGGGTTAGATTAGGGGTATGTGGGTGGTGGGTTGTAATGTTGGGGGGGGGGGTATGGTATGTTTTTTTTTTACAGGCAAAAGAGCTGAAATCCTTGGGGCATGCCCCGCAAAGGGCCCTGTTCAGGGCTGGTAAGGTAAAAGAGCTTGTAACTTTTTTAATTTAGAATAGGGTAGGGATTTTTTTATTTTGGGGGGCTTTGTTATTTTATTAGGGGGCTTAGAGTAGGTGTAATTAGTTTAAAATTGTTGTAATATTTTTCTTATGTTTGTAAATATTTTATTATTTTTTGTAACAGTTCTTTTTTATTTTTTGTACTTTAGCTAGTTTATTTAATTGTATTTATTTGTAGCAATTGTGTTTAATTAATTTATTGATAGTGTAGTGTTAGGTTAATTGTAGGTAATTGTAGGTAGTTTATTTAATTAATTTATTGATAGGGTAGTGTTAGGTTTAATTATATCTTAGGTTAGGATTTATTTTACAGGTAAATTTGTTATTATTTTAACTAGGTAGCTATTAAATAGTTCTTAACTATTTAATAGCTATTGTACCTAGTTAAAATAAATACCAAGTTGCCTGTAAAATAAATATTAATCCTAAAATAGCTATAATATAATTATAATTTATATTGTAGCTATATTAGGATTTATTTTACAGGTAAGTATTTAGCTTTAAATAGGAATCATTTATTTAATAAGAGTTAATTTATTTCGTAAGATTAAAATTATATTTAAGTTAGGGGGGTGTTAGTGTTAGGGTTAGACTTAGCTTTAGGGGTTAATCAATTTATTAGAATAGCGGTGAGCTCCGGTCGTCAGATTAGGGGTTAATAATTGAAGTTAGGTGTCGGCGATGTTAGGGAGGGCAGATTAGGGGTTAATACTATTTATGATAGGGTTAGTGAGGCGGGTTAGGGGTTAATAACTTTATTATAGTAGCGCTCAGGTCCGCTCGGCAGATTAGGGGTTAATAAGTGTAGGCAGGTGTCGGCGACGTTGAGGGGGGCAGATTAGGGGTTAATAAATGTAATACAGGGGTCGGCGGGGTTAGGGGCAGCAGATTAGGGGTACATAAGTATAACGTAGGTGGCGGTCGGCAGATTAGGGGTTAAAAATTTAAATCGAGTGGCGGCGATGTGGGGGGAGCTCGGTTTAGGGGTACATAGGTAGTTTATGGGTGTTAGTGTACTTTAGGGTACAGTAGTTAAGAGCTTTATGAACCGGCGTTAGCCAGAAAGCTCTTAACTCCTGCTATTTTCAGGCGGCTGGAATTTTGTCGTTAGAGCTCTAACGCTCACTTCAGAAACGACTCTAAATACCGGCGTTAGAAAGATCCCATTGAAAAGATAGGATACGCAAATGGCGTAGGGGGATCTGCGGTATGGAAAAGTCGCGGCTGAAAAGTGAGCGTTAGACCCTTTAATCACTGACTCCAAATACCGGCGGTAGCCTAAAACCAGCGTTAGGAGCCTCTAACGCTGGTTTTGACGGCTACCGCCGAACTCCAAATCTAGGCCACTGTGTATAAAAACACAAAACATTTCATGTGCACTCACTGTGTATAAAAATACAAAACATTTCATGTGCACTCACTGTGTATAAAAACACAAAACATTTCATGTGCACTCACTGTGTATAAAAACACAAAACATTTCATGTGCACTCACTGTGTATAAAAACACAAAACATTTCATGTGCACTCACTGTGTATAAAAACACAAAACAACATTTCATGTGCACTCACTGTGTATAAAAACACAAAACAACATTTCATGTGCACTCACTGTGTATAAAAACACAAAACAACATTTCATGTGCACTCACTGTGTATAAAAACACAAAACATTTCATGTGCACTCACTGTGTATAAAAACACAAAACATTTCATGTGCACTCACTGTGTATAAAAACACAAAACATTTCATGTGCACTGTGTATAAAAACACAAAACATTTCATGTGCACTCACTGTGTATAAAAACACAAAACATTTCATGTGCACTCACTGTGTATAAAAACACAAAACATTTCATGTGCACTCACTGTGTATAAAAACACAAAACATTTCATGTGCACTCACTGTGTATAAAAACACAAAACATTTCATGTGCACTCACTGTGTATAAAAACACAAAACATTTCATGTGCACTCACTGTGTATAAAAACACAAAACATTTCATGTGCACTCACTGTGTATAAAAACACAAAACATTTCATGTGCACTCACTGTGTATAAAAACACAAAACATTTCATGTGCACTCACTGTGTATAAAAACACAAAACATTTCATGTGCAGTCACTGTGTATAAAAACACAAAACATTTCATGTGCACTCACTGTGTATAAAAACACAAAACATTTCATGTGCACTGTGTATAAAAACACAAAACATTTCATGTGCACTGTGTATAAAAACACAAAACATTTCATGTGCACTGTGTATAAAAACACAAAACATTTCATGTGCACTCACTGTGTATAAAAACACAAAACAACATTTCATGTGCACTGTGTATAAAAACACAAAACAACATGTCATGTGCACTCACTGTGTATAAAAACACAAAACATCATGTCATGTGCACTCACTGTGTATAAAAACACAAAACAACATTTCATGTGCACTCACTGTGTATAAAAACACAAAACAAACATTTCATGTGCACTGTGTATAAAAACACAAAACAACATTTCATGTGCACTCACTGTGTATAAAAACACAAAACAACATTTCATGTGCACTCACTGTGTATAAAAACACAAAACATCATGTCATGTGCACTCACTGTGTATAAAAACACAAAACAACATTTCATGTGCACTCACTGTGTATAAAAACACAAAACATCATGTCATGTGCACTCACTGTGTATTAAACACAAAACATTTCATGTGCACTCACTGTGTATAAAAACACAAAACATCATGTCATGTGCACTCACTGTGTATAAAACACAAAACAACATTTCATGTGCACTCACTGTGTATAAAAACACAAAACAACATTTCATGTGCACTCACTGTGTATAAAAACACAAAACAACATTTCATGTGCACTCACTGTGTATAAAAACACAAAACAACATTTCATGTGCACTCACTGTGTATAAAAACACAAAACAACATTTCATGTGCACTCACTGTGTATAAAAACACAAAACAACATTTCATGTGCACTGTGTATAAAAACACAAAACAACATTTCATGTGCACTCACTGTGTATAAAAACACAAAACATTTCATGTGCACTCACTGTGTATAAAAACACAAAACAACATTTCATGTGCACTCACTGTGTATAAAAACACAAAACAACATTTCATGTGCACTCACTGTGTATAAAAACACAAAACATTTCATGTGCACTCACTGTGTATAAAAACACAAAACAACATTTCATGTGAACTCACTGTGTATAAAAACACAAAACAACATTTCATGTGCACTCACTGTGTATAAAAACACAAAACAACATTTCATGTACACTGTGTATAAAAACACAAAACATCATGTCATGTGCACTCACTGTGTATAAAAACACAAAACAACATTTCATGTGCACTGTGTATAAAAAAAACACTAAAATCAGATGTTTACTAAGTTGACCAGTTTTCCAAGACACCATTTAAAGGGACATGAAAACCATATGTTTTCTTTCATTATTTAGAAAGAGCATGCAATTTTAAATAACTTTCAAATTTACATCTAATATCTACTTTTCTTCATTCTTTTGATATCCTTTGTTGAAAATCATATCTAAATATGCTCAGTAGCTGCTGATTGGTGGCTGCATAGATACCTCATGCGATTGGCTCACCCATGGGCATTGCTATTTCTTCAACAAAGGATATCTAAAGAATGAAGCCGTATCCTAATTCTAGCCACTGCCTCACCAGCCTCTGATGTCACTGCACGTCACTGCATACAATCACATGTTAAGGGCTGAGATAGATAGGGCTCCTTATTGTGATGGGACTGTGATCTCTTCTTGAGGGAGAGAGATGTTATACAGACACTGGGGACAGGATGGAATCAGTGTTGTTTTACTCCCGGCGGTTTTAACATAAAATATGCCGACCGGGAGACGGTTAACTTTTCATGCAATCACATGTAAAGGGCTAAGATAAAGGTTGGGCTCTTTATTGTGAGGGGATCTCTTCTTGAGAGAGAACTATGGTATACAGACACTGGGGCTGGCAATCAGTGTTATTTTACTCCTGGCGGTTTTAACATAACATATGCCGACCAGGAGACGGCTAGCTTTTATTTTCTGTGAAAGTTTTTGGAAGAGCTGCCTGACATGCGGTAACATACTTAGCCACACTGTTATTATAGCACTTAGTTGTTATATCCCCCAGTGTCGGACCTATAAGGCCTTAAAGTGAAGTTCAAGTCCGCTGCTCTCAATTACATAATTCTATTTATCATAATAAAAAACTATAATGTTCATTCATCAAAACTCTCTAAATAATCGCTGTTTCATTTTTTAATTTTAATTTACCCTCCGTATTCCCGCAATTGTCCGCCCGACATTGTTTGCCTTTTGATTGACATTTTTTCAGAATTTGATTTCCAATCCCTTCACTTCCCCCGGGGCGTCCTGCCCCTTTTTCCCCGCGTCATAACACAGTTTCGCGCATGCGTATAACAGCGATTGTCTCGTTTGTCGTCATGCTCGTGCATGACTTGCGCTTGCGTGTTAGCCTGTGTCTCTGGATCCGATACTCTGATCCTGTATGAACTGCGGAACGGAACAAAATTTTTTACGCATGCGCGAATGAAGACAGGATACGCATGCGCATATCGCATCCATTCTTGTGCACGAGCATTGAAGTGACAACGTCAGCTTGTTCTTACGATCGCGATGTCAGTTGAGGGAAATAAGGAAGTAGACCGGGGGAGGGGTAAAGGTAAGAAAGAGTGATATAATATATATATATAAATAACTCCAAAATCATATCCATTTTCTGTAAAAAACGTAAGCGACTATTATATTGGGAGGTTAATGTATACATTGGTGGTGCGCAGTTGTTTGAAATTGAACTTCACTTTAATGCGACCGGGAGATTGTGTACGGTGACGCCCACGATGGGCGGAGTTATATTCCCGTCGATTTTTTTAAACCCTCGTCTCCATCTCTGGACGCAGTTCAGTCAAAGTACTGGGAGATGGAGTATTGTCACGCCCACGAGGGGCGGAGCTATACGGGCATTTGTTAGCTGCGCTCTCTACCTCCATTATGTTACCAGAGGGTAGGGCGTTTAACACAGTTATGTAGTGCTCAGTGCTAGACCTAAAAACATCACGGGTCAGACGTGTTAAAAGGTCTTTGATGATTATACTGTTAACTTGTACACTTGGGCACCTTCAGCACAATAGCTGAGGTTTAGAACTGTTTGCTTATTAATTAAGTGTTAGTTTGCAAAGCACACAATAAGCACAATGTGTTTTTTTTTTTTTTAAACTTTTAAAGACAGTGAAGTTTTTTATCTGTTGCCTTTATTATATAGATTTCAGTTGCTTGTGTTAGTTTATCCTTTGTGATAGGATACTGCAAAAGCATGCTAAAGATAATGTTATTTTACCATTTAAAGAAACAGTACTGTCTTTTTTATGTGTAAAATTTTTCTTATATATACTCTTTCTAAAGCTATTGCTGTTGAGAGTCTGGTGACACCGGTCAATACATGCCACAATTGCTTTTTTGATGTACATAGCGATGTCTATTTACAACAATATTAATATTTTTATTGGGTTGTTCTGCACAATAGAAATAAAATGTTCTTTTAAAATTTAAAGAGACAGTAAAAAAAAATTCTGTGTAAATTTTATTAAAAGAATTGCGGCTGTTTATTTGCTAATTCATCCTTTGTGAAGTAGGATGGTACATAAACACACAAAATTAGTTACTTTAAGATTTAAAGAGACAGTAACGTTTTGTTTTGTGTACATTATAATAAATGCATTTCAGCTGTTTCTTTGTTAGTTCATCCTTCGTGACTGAGGATGAAACAAACGCACACAAGAATAGAGTTACTTTTCAAATTTATTTTTTCTTTTTGAACCTACTCCCTCTACGGCAATTGCTGTTTGGGAGTCTGTTAACAATGGCCACAAATTTCTTCTATAGTTTCCGTCGAAATTTTATGGCCCACATGCAGTGCACTGCGTTTCCTTCACACTCCACTCTGGGTTATGATGCATTCTATATTTTTACATAAGGTAAAAGCATTGCTAGAGGATTTGCTATTCTAAAAGGTTCCTTCATGTCACTGAGAATCTCAGTTTCAGATGGAATTTGTGCCTTAGGCATTCCCTATATTTACAACACTGTTTCCCATAGCCGTATCAGCTAAGAGGCTGGACGACATTCCTTAGGGGGGAAGGTGTAGTTTTCACTATGTGAGCTTATATGGCCTTATAGGATAGTCCTATGGACAACATTTAGTAATGGGACAAACACCAGGGTTTACAATGGCAACCATCTGTGTACTTTGCTACCGTCACTGGTGTGACGGCATATTGGTTTGATGGGTTGTCTGAGGCTATTATTCAGTAGTTTCCATGGATAAAATCCAGGACTGGATAAAGCTTTCAATTGGCTAATTCCTTTATTTCAATTTCTTCCCTTCCAGTTATCAAACTGGGAGTATTGGTGGCTCTGTTCCAGCTCTTGAAACCTTATGGTTAGAGCCTTGTTTTATGGATAAGATTTTGGTGAAAACATAGCCTGCTGTTGAATCACAGACAGCATGGGGAATATGCCCCAGTCCGGGATTGGATCTCGTAGGGGGTTGACTTTCCGTTTTCTCACAAGTTTGGTTTCGAGCTCAAATGTTTTCCTCTCAGAGGCAGTTTCTGCTTTCAAGATTGTCTGAGGATCAGACAAAGGGAGAGACGTCCTTACACTGCGTAGGAGATCTCTCAGACCTGGGAGTGGTTGTTCCAGTTCTAATACTGGTACAGGATCTGGGTTTACCGCTCAGGTTGTGGTTCCCAAAAGAGGGGAATCTTCAGACCATTTTTTAAGAAGGGTACTGGCCTTCAAGATGGAAACTATTCATTTCTTCCATTTCTCCCTTGATCTTAGAGGGTCAAGTTATGTCAACGGGGAATTGAGGGTCAAGTGCCTTCATGTGCCGTTCACGAGAATCGTCTCAAGTTCTAGGGTTTGCCTTTCTGGACAAACACTTCCCATTTGTGGTCCTTCCTTTCGGTCTTGCCACAGTTCTGAGTTCTTACGGAGGCTCTGGGATTGCTGTTGGTGGTGCTTTAGTTACGGGGCATTGCAATGGCGCCCTATCTGGCTGATATCCTAGTCCAGGCGTCATCCTTACAGCAAGCAAGATTTACACAAACATGGTGTTATACTTCCCGTGAGCTCATGGGTGGAGATGACTTTGGAAAAGTGTTCCTTAGTCCCAAGTACAAGGGTAGCTTTCTTGGGAATCATGACGAATTCCATATCAATGAAGATTTTTCTGACTGAGGTCAGGAAATCAAGGTCTAACAATACTGGTCTAGTCCTTCAGTTCACTTCTCGGCCTTCAGTGGCTCAGTATATAGAGGTATTCGGGCTGATGGTGACGGCAATGGACATTAGCCGGACAGATGGCTCAGCATGCTAAGGCACTGTGACTGAGCTCTGTAACAGATAGAGAAGTGGCAGGCTCTCAGTCCCAAATATGCAATAAAAAGTAAAAATTTATTGGACAACTTTAAAAAGATATACAGACATGGCAGTAAAAGCTAGAGCAGAAATCTTACATGTTTCGCGCCCCCTACAGGCGCTTAATCATAGATAAGGAACTCTGTGAGAAACCCCATCTATTTATGCTGTTAGAGACATAGATTAACTATTTCCTTGCCTCACAGTCATAAAGGGAAAAAAAGGTTAAATACAGAAAGCTTTAGCAATTAGATACAATGGTAGAATCTCAATAGGCTAAATATCTAATATGGTTGATGAGAACAGACAGTGCATAAGATCACAGACAATATATACATTATAATAATACTAATTAAACTGTAATAATATTTTTCAAATATTCATATCCTTATGATTTTTATAAATATTGTTACCAGTATCTTATTATATATACTAATTGTTAAGGTTGGGTAAAAAAATCCTTATAAACTTTGAAAAGTATTCTATGCATAGAAAAATCAATAATGCATTAATTAAACTTCTCATAAATCTACAAAAAATATATTATTTTTCCACCAGAAACAACAGAAAACAGTTAAATCAGTGAGCAATAAATCCATGTGTTTTATGTGTACATACTAAGATACAAGTCAGGGCACGAATAGAGAAGGAGCATAGTAGGAGTGAAAATAAAAATAAATTAGTTATCAATGAAATAATCTATGTCACATTCTCTATGCATGCCCTGAGGGGCAAGGGTCTTTAGTTTGAGGATCCAATAGAGTTCCTTCTTCTCTAAAATCTTGGCCCTATTACCCCCTCTGATAGGTACCACAGCCATATCTATAACTTGTACTGAGAGACTGGCTATGTGTGTTAGATGAAAATTATTAAAATGATTAGCAACTGCGGAGTCTTTATTATAATTTTTGACATCTCTGACATGTTCACTATATCTGGTCCTGAGCATTCTGGTCGTTTTGCCCACGTACTGACAATAACAAAGATCACATGTCAAGAGATAAACCACTAACTGGGAACCACAATTGGCATAAAACTTTGTCTCATAGGTGTCACTGGTGGATTGGCTAACAAAATGTTGTCCTATTCTGACATTGGGGCATGTATAACAAATTGTGTGTCCACATTTAAAAGTGCCCAATTTTTTAAGCCAAGTTCCTCTTTGTTTTTGTGAGGTACCTGTAATCTGGCTAGGAGATAGAATTTGTGACAGGGTCCTGGATTTTTTAGGGACAAATTTACAGTTACTGATGAGAGGATTAAGGCTCTCATCTGCCCTTAGATAAAACCCCTACAATTTCGTCATATTGTTGGCTGTATTCCGTTGAAAAGACAACGGAGTCAGCAAAATCAGTGTTATTTTTAGACTTATTTTTATTGGATACTGTTATATTATCCCTTATTTTTGTTTGACACCTTTCAAGAGCATCATTTTTGTATCCATGTTTAACAAGTCTGTCCCTAAGTTCACTTGCTTGTTGGTCATAAACATAATCACTCTTGGTGTTTCTTCTAACACGGAGAAATTGAGACTTAGTGATAGACTTGATAAGATGATGTGGATGATGAGAGGTAGCATGCAAAATTGTATTGCCCGCCGTGGGTTTACGATACGTTTTGGTAATTATTTGCATGTTCTCAATACTTATGTTGAGATCCAGATAGTTAACCTGCCTTTCACTAAAGGACCCTGTGAATGAGAGTCCCAAATCATTATGATTGCAAAATGTCAGAAATTCATGAAATTCTAGATCAGTCACAGGGTATCTCACTATCAAAAGCAGGTCATCTATATAGCAAACTAGCAACTCAATTCTACTCTGCCATGGATTCATTGGAGTATATATGTAGGTTAATTCCCACCATGCAACAAATATATTTGCAAATGAAGGCGCAAATTTTGCACCCATGGCGGTGCCACAGATTTGAAGAAAAAATTCTTAATTGAATAGAAAATAATTGTGTGACAAAAGAAAATTCAAAACACTGCAAATATACTCAATGTGTTCAGTAGAATGTTGGGATTCTTTTTTAAGAAAAAAAGCAACTGCTTGTATACCTAGTGATTGTGGAATTGATGTATACAATGAAACAATATCCATTGTTACCCAAGAAAAACCAGGTTCCCCGTCGATTTTATCAAGGGTCATCAAGAGATGAGAGGTGTCCCAGAGGTATGACAACTGGGACACTGCCAACGGCTGTAAAATAGTGTCTATCCACTCTGCCATAGGCTCAAAGAGCGAGCCAATGCCAGCCACAATGGGCCTACCCGGGGGACACCTCTCATCCTTTTGAATTTTTGGAACATGGTGAAATATTGGGCAAATCGGATGTTTAGGTACCAGTATATCAATGTCAGAATTTTTGAAAAGACACAAACTTATGCCTTCAACTATTTTCATAAGTTTACTTTGAAAAAGTTTGGTAGGATTATGATCCAACTTTCTGTACACTTTAATGTCAGACAATTGTCTGTAGGCCTCATCCATATAGAGTTGTTTATTCATAATGACAATGCTGCCCCCCTTATCCGAATTCCGAATTACAATATCTTTGTTTTTAGCCAATTTGTCAAGTGCCTGGCGTTCTTTAAAAGTAAGATTAGGGGGGGCAGCAGTGTCCCTAACTCTTTGTTCCAATTCAAAGATGTCTTTTTGTACGGATTTTTGGAAAGCATTTATCATTGGGCCTCTAAAGTGGACAGGGTAAAAATAAGACCTGTGTTTTTTGGGGGCAGGTATAGGTGCAGATGTAGATGTCACAGAGCCCTCACTGAGTAAACTTTCTAAGTCGCTAATGGCACATGCATCAGCAATGGTTAAGTGTGAAGTAACCTCATGATTCTCTTTAACATTGGGAGACCTAACAGAATCTGACATGTCAGTATTTTCACTTAAAGTTGAAAAATATTTTTTTAGGGATAACTTTCTCACAAATTTGTTAATATCTAAGAGAGTATTAAAACAAGAAAACTTTCTTGTTGGAGCAAAGCCTAAGCCTTTTGATAATACTCTAATTTCATCTTTAGTAAGAACATAATCAGAGATATTAACAACATTTTTGTCAGTGACCTTATCATCAGTTTCCCTATTAACAGAATGCTCTAAATTATCCAAAATGTCAAAACTTTCAGAATTTTCAGAATATTCAATCAATGTCCCTTCTTTTTCTTGTTCTTTCCTTCTCCTTTTATTTTTCCATCTCTTTCTTCTTCTCTTTCTTTTTGCAATGTTCTTCTTGTTTTTGGACGAATGTCCTGCTGCTGATCCTCCAGCGTTGGTTCTCCTAAAAAAGAGGCAGAAGAAAGGGAGGGAGAAGCAGGTGGGGAAGAAGAGGGGGTGGAAAGAGGAGAGATAGAGGAAAGTGAGGATAGAGAAGAAGAGAAAGTAGACCCCCCTGGGGTTTTGGAAGTTGCTTCTGAGTCTGAGGAGTCCCCATCATCAGTACTGAAGATTACTCTTTTTCTTGTTTGCGCTTATTCTTTAGAATAGACTTAGGCACATTGCTTTTGGCTTTGTTCTCATTAGCCATTTGTTGTTTTTGACTTTGGCTTTGTTCTGATCTTTTATTATTTTTTCTAAAACCAAATTTCCTTCTTTGTTGTCTTATTGTCGCCCAATCATACACTCTGCCCTCCTCATAATACTCTTTGTCTCTAATAAATTTGTTACTTTTTCTTGCTGCCTGCTCGTCATCCATTTTTTTCATATTTTCATCCATATTCTGTTTATATTTAGAATAAACATCATCTTTCTTGTGGGTCTTAAGTTCCTCCTTTATCTGTAGAATAGTGGGTTTCAGTTTTTCCCTCTTCTTTGCTTTGACTCGTATTAAAATGTTGATAAGTTTAAGTGAGCATTCAGTTAATGCTTTATTCCAATCATCCTTATCCTCAAAATCTTCAAATTCAAAGGACGGATATTTCTTAATACGAAGTCCTCTTGGCACTCGCTCTGTATCCAAGTATTTCTGAAAGGCTATTATGTCCCACATATGCCTTAGGTCCACACTTTGATTGTGTTGCAACTTTTTAAAAATCTTTTTGATGTCTGCTGTTTCCTGTACATCTTGATTTTGTGCAAAGATTTTGTCAAAGTATTTCATTTTTGTCCCCATGTCAAATAGGTCAGATTCAGTATCAGTATCAGTCTGCTCATTATGCAAAGCATCAATAATAAGGTCATTGTCCGTTTCAGGTATCAGAGCACTGAGAGCCTCATCTGTATCTGAGCCTCCCGTATCTAACCCTGCCATGTCTGTATTAGAAAAAATATGTATTTGGGAATTACGTGCAAGTTGGTTTACTAAAAGTGACTGCGGTGTAATCAAAGGGGGATTTGTTGGTCAAGAAATCCTTGTCAGAGAGGTGATAATAAAAGGATACAGGTAAACTGTCAATTTGACCTGTGTACTGATAACTCAAATTGAGGAGGTATAATGTCCGGTGTCGTCAGAGTTAGCTTGCGGTTAAACAGCAATTAAATAACCACTCTTTGCCAAACTGTCATATACACTCAATTACATTATAAACAAGTAAAGCGTACTTACTCATCAGTTATAGACTATCACCTTTTTGTATCGTTAATCCCAAGGGGCGATTGTAGGCCAAGCGTTTGTTCAGATGATCCAAGACGCTGAGTGAAGCAAACGGTAAACGCAGCCTGTCAGTCCCCCGCAGACCAGTAGTCAGTATTAGAGAGCAAACCGCTATGAAATGCGGTATGAAAAAAGAGTTCCTAATTCAAGGCAACAAGTGCACAGAGAGCCATAGCCAAAGGGCAGAGGATCAGGATGCCAGGTAAAAGACAGTAGATAGAGAAGTGGAAGGCTCTCAGTCCCAAATATGCAATAAAAAGTAGAAATTTATTGGACAACTGTCCCAGTTGTCATACCTCTGGGACACCTCTCATCTCTTGATGACCCTTGATAAAATCGACTGGGAACCTGGTTTTTCTTTGGTAACAATGTATATTGTATACATCAATTCCACAATCACTAGGTATACAAGCAGTTGCTTTTTTTCTTTAAAAAGAATCCCAACATTCTACTGAACACATTGAGTATATTTGCAGTGTTTTGAATTTTCTTTTGTCACACAATTATTTTCTATTCAATTAAGAATTTTTTCTTCAAATCTGTGGCACCGCCATGGGTGCAAAATTTGCGCCTTCATTTGCAAATATATTTGTTGCATGGTGGGAATTAACCTACATATATACTCCAATGAATCCATGGCAGAGTAGAATTGAGTTGCTAGTTCGCTATATAGATGACCTGCTTTTGATAGTGAGATACCCTGTGACTGATCTAGAATTTCATGAATTTCTGACATTTTGTAATCATAATGATTTGGGACTCTCATTCACAGGGTCCTTTAGTGAAAGGCAGGTTAACTATCTGGATCTCAACATAAGTATTGAGAACATGCAAATAATTACCAAAACGTATCGTAAACCCACGGCGGGCAATACAATTTTGCATGATACATCTCATCATCCACATCATCTTATCAAGTCTATCCCTAAGTCTCAATTTCTCCGTGTTAGAAGAAACACCAAGAGTGATTATGTTTATGACCAACAAGCAAGTGAACTTAGGGACAGACTTGTTAAACGTGGATACAAAAATGATGCTCTTGAAAGGTGTCAAACAAAAATAAGGGATAATATAACAGTATCCAATAAAAATAAGTCTAAAAATAACACTGATTTTGCTGACTCCGTTGTCTTTTCAACGGAATACAGCCAACAATATGATGAAATTGTAGGGGTTTTAAAAATCATCTACACATACTAAGGGCAGATGAGAGCCTTAATCCTCTCATCAGTAACTGTAAATTTGTCCCTAAAAAATCCAGGACCCTGTCACAAATTCTATCTCCTAGCCAGATTACAGGTACCTCACAAAAACAAAGAGGAACTTGGCTTAAAAAATTGGGCACTTTTAAATGTGGACACACAATTTGTTATACATGCCCCAATGTCAGAATAGGACAACATTTTGTTAGCCAATCCACCAGTGACACCTATGAGACAAAGTTTTATGCCAATTGTGGTTCCCAGTTCGGGGTTTATCTCTTGACATGTGATCTTTGTTATTGTCAGTACGTGGGCAAAACGACCAGAATGCTCAGGACCAGATATAGTGAACATGTCAGAGATGTCAAAAATTATAATAAAGACTCCGCAGTTGCTAATCATTTTAATAATTTTCATCTAACACACATAGCCAGTCTCTCAGTACAAGTTATAGATATGGCTGTGGTACCTATCAGAGGGGGTAATAGGGCCAAGATTTTAGAGAAGAAGGAACTCTATTGGATCCTCAAACTAAAGACCCTTGCCCCTCAGGGCATGAATAGAGAATGTGACATAGATTATTTCATTGATAACTAATTTATTTTTATTTTCACTCCTACTATGCTCCTTCTCTATTCGTGCCCTGACTTGTATCTTAGTATGTACACATAAAACACATGGATTTATTGCTCACTGATTTAACTGTTTTCTGTTGTTTCTGGTGGAAAAATAATATATTTTTTGTAGATTTATGAGAAGTTTAATTAATGCATTATTGATTTTTCTATGCATAGAATACTTTTCAAAGTTTATAAGGATTTTTTTACCCAACCTTAACAATTAGTATATATAATAAGATACTGGTAACAATATTTATAAAAATCATAAGGATATGAATATTTGAAAAATATTATTACAGTTTAATTAGTATTATTATAATGTATATATTGTCTGTGATCTTATGCACTGTCTGTTCTCATCAACCATATTAGATATTTAGCCTATTGAGATTCTACCATTTTATCTAATTGCTAAAGCTTTCTGTTTTTAACCTTTTTTTCCCTTTATGACTGTGAGGCAAGGAAATAGTTAATCTATGTCTCTAACAGCATAAATAGATGGGGTTTCTCACAGAGTTCCTCATCTATGATTAAGCGCCTGTAGGGGGCACGAAACATGTAAGATTTCTGCTCTAGCTTTTACTGCCATGTCTGTATATCTTTTTAAAGTTGTCCAATAAATTTTTACTTTTTATTGCATATTTGGGACTGAGAGCCTGCCACTTCTCTATCTACTGTCTTTTACCTGGCATCCTGATCCTCTGCCCTTTGGCTACGGCTCTCCGTGCACTTGTTGCCTTGAATTAGG
This sequence comes from Bombina bombina, assembly GCF_027579735.1. Taxonomy (NCBI): domain Eukaryota; kingdom Metazoa; phylum Chordata; class Amphibia; order Anura; family Bombinatoridae; genus Bombina; species Bombina bombina. Next base: position 1,144,727,214 of record NC_069499.1, read on the forward strand.
AACTCTTTTTTCATACCGCATTGCATAGCGGTTTGCTCTCTAATACTGACTTTCGGTCTGCGGGGGACTGACAGGCTGCGTTTACCGTTTGCTTCACTGAGCTCTGTAACAACCTGAGGGTTGCAGATTAAATCCCCGGTGAGGTCCACACAACCTTTCATCCTTCTAAGGTTGATAAAATGCACAGCGCCTTGTGTCTCTTAACATTCCGTTTGTTCGTTCCACCTCAGACCTATGCAGTTAAGCATGCTCAGGCAGTGGAACGAAGAATATGCAAACTTGTCTCCTCAAATAACTCTGGTTCAGGAGACTAGGGAATATTTTCTATGGTGGTTGTCTCTGGATCACCTATCCCAGGGGACATGATTTCGCAGAGTGTGGACTCAAGCGGAGTCTGTTCTTTTTATAGACTTCCTGCAACTGAGAGCAAGCTTCAAGGCTCTTCTGGTCTGGCCTCAGTTGGCTTCGGCCCAGTTTCCTTCTTGCTATCTGTTGGCGATTCATTTCCCAGGGGTAGACACTTGGGAAACGAATTTTCTGAGTAGTCAGATTTTTCATCCGGGAGAGTGGGAGCTCCATCTGGGAGTATTCTCCAACCTGATTTTCAAATGGGGTCAGCCGGAGTTGGATCTCATGGCATCTTGTCAGACTGCCTGGCTTTTGGGATAAGGTTCCAGGTCCAGGGCCCCCAGTCCAAGCTGATAACTGCCTTGGCAGTTCTTTGGTCCTTCAACCTAGATTATATATTTCCCTTGTTTGCGCTTCTTTGCCGGGAGATTTTTCAAACCAAATAGGAGAAGGCATCAGTGATCCTCCTCGCCTCTGCGTGGCCTCGCAGGATTTGGTATGCCGATCTGGTGAACATATAAATCCAAGAAACTGGTAGGTGAAAAAATTCTTTACTTTATTTTCTTCATACTAAAAACATGGCAAAACACTTTAAAATCACGGCACAGACAGGATGCAGACTAGTCTAACGCGTTTCAGCCCTGAATGGCCTTAATCATAGACACTACTTGTCATTAGCAGCTGTGAGGCTATATACCCCTCCCTGAGGCTTGATTGACTGTCTGTGCTCTTACTCATATTACCTATACCTAAATTGCAGATAATGCACTACCTACTCAAAGATAACATAGATATGAGTGAGTTCATGATTATTTACTTATTAGGTCTGTTATTGTGCTTATATTTATATTCCATATAGCACTACATAACCTATTAGGCCCATAGTAACAAGTAAAAGCTACTATTATAATATACTGAAAGACCTACTAATAGATAGATAAACAGACAAATAAATCAATGAATAATCTACACTCGTTCTCTGACACTCTATAAATACTCCTTGGGAAAGAACATCTGATAAGTGGCAAACACCATCACTTTCGGAACTGTAAGTTATTAGTTGCTATGTAGGGTCCCAAATTTTTCCCACTGGGGGGCACACAGAGCCACAAAATGTGCTCCATCTATTTATCCCCTCTATCGTGGGTTTGTGTGTATGTATGTATTAGTGGGGGGTGGTCACTATTGCCAATAATTGATTTGATACCCTTCAATATTCATGCCATATGGCCTACGTGTGTGTAATTTGAAGATCCAGAATGCCTCCTTTTTGTATAACTCTGTGAACATGTCATCTCTGCAATCTTGGACACTTCCGTTGAGGAGGGATATTTTATTCAGGGTCCCTTCTTCCACCCAAGTATAGTTTCTCTGAGGCTGATTGTTTGGAGATTGGACGCTTGGTCCTATACAAGTCAGGTTTCTTTGATTCGGTCATGGATACCTTAATTCAGGCCTGTAAGCCTGTAACTAGGAAGATTTACCATAAGATAGGGCATAAATATCTTTATTGGTGTGAATCCAAGAGTTACTCATGGAGTAGAGTTAGGATTCCCAGGATTTTGTATTTTCTTCAAGAAGGCTGGGAGAAGGGTTTTTCAGCGAGTTCCCTAAAGGGTCAGATATCTGCTTTATCTATTTTGTTACACCAGCGTCTGGCAGATGGCCCAGATGTTCAATCCTTTTGTCAGGCTCTGATTAGAGTCAGGCCTGTGTTTCAGCCAATTGCTCCTCCATGGAGTTTGATTTTAGATCTTAAAGTTATTCAAGTGGTTCCGTTGAACCTATGCATTCCATAGATATTAAGTTGTTATCTTGGAAAGTTTTATTTCTTGTTGCCATTTCTTCTGCTCGAAGAGTGTTTGAGCTTTTGGCATCACCATATAATTCGCCTTGCCTTATTTTCATTCGGATAAGGTGGTGTTATGTACTAAACTTGGTTTTCTTCCTAAGGTTGTTTCAGACGAGAACATTGCTTAGGAAATTGTTGTTCCTTCCTTGTGTCCAAATATTTCTCTCAGAAGGAACATCTTCTGCACTTTTGGACGTATTCCGTGTTTTAATTTTTTTTTATTTACAAGCGACTACGGACTTTTGTCAATCGTTTTTTTCTGTTTGACATTTTTTCTAGAGAACGTAAGGGTCAGAAAGCTACGGCTACTTCTTTCCTTTTGGTTGAAGAGTATCGTCCGTTTAACTTATGAGATTGCTGGACAGCAGCCTCCTGAAAGAGTTTCGGTTCATTCCACCTGGGCTGTTGCTTCCTCGTGGACATTCTAACATAATGCTTCAGTTGAGCAGATTTGCAAGGCTGCAACTTGGTCTTCTCTTCGAAATTTTTCTAAATTTTACAAATTTGATATCTTTGCTGCGGCTGAGACTGTTTTTGGGAGAAAGGTTCTTCAAGCAGTGGTGCCTTCCGTTTAGGTTCCCTGTCTTGTCCCTCCCTTTTCATCCGTGTACTATAGCTTTGGTATTGTATCCCACAAGTAAGGATGAAATCTGTGGACTCATCGTGTCTTTAAAAAGAAAAGAAAATTTATGCTTACCTGATAAATTTGTTTCTTTTTAGACACGATGAGTCCACGGCCCGCCCTGTTCTATGAGACAGGTTATTACTTTTTTGTTAAGCTTCAGACACCTCTGCACCTTGGCTTTTCCTTTCTCTTCCTAACTTCGGTCGAATGACTGGAGTGGGAGGGAAGGGAGGAGCTATATATACAGCTTTGCTGTGGTGCTCTTTGCCTCCTCCTGCTGACCAGGAGGCGTAATCCCACAAGTAAGGATGAATTTCGTGGACTCATCGTGTCTAAAAAGAAACAAATTTATCAGGTAAGCATAAATTTTCTTTTTTCAATGGGACTTGCATAGCGCCGGTATTACGAGTCTGACAAAAAGTAAGCAGTAGACCCTCTCCTGTCAAGACTGGTACCGCATTTTAAAGTCAGTAGTTAAGAGTTTTACACTACAACGCTGTAGCATAAAACTCTTAACTAAAGTGCTAAAAAGTACACTAACACCCATAAACTACCTATTAACCCCTAAACCGAGGCCCCCCCACATCGCAAACACTAAAATAAAATTTGTAACCCCTAATCTGCTGAACCGGACATCGCCGCCACTATAATAAATATATTAACCCCTAAACCGCCGCACCCCGCCTCGCAAACATTAGTTAAATATTATTAACCCCTAATCTGCCGTCCCTAACATCAACGCCACCTACCTACATTTATTAACACCTAGTCTGCCGCCCCCAACGTTGCCGCCACTATATTAAAGTTATTAACCCCTAAACCTAAGTCTAACCCTAACCCTAACACCCCCTAACTTAAACATAATTAAAATAAATATAAATAAAAATTACTACCATTAACTAAATTATTCCTATTTAAAACTAAATACTTACCTATAAAATAAACCCTAAGCTAGCTACAATATAACTAATAGTTACATTTTATCTAGCTTAGGGTTTATTTTCATTTTACAGGTACTTTTGTATTTATTTTAACTAGGTACAATAGTTATTAAATAGTTATTAACTATTTAATAACTACCTAGTTAAAATAACTACAAAAGTACCTGTAAAATAAAACCTAACCTAAGTTACAATTACACCTAACACTACACTACAATTAAATTATTTCCCTAAATTAAATACAATTAAATTAAATTATCTAAAGTACAAAAAACCCCCACTAAATTAAAGAAAATAATAAACAAATTACAAGATTTTTAAACTAATTACACCTAATCTAATCCCCCTAACAAAATAAAAAAGCCTCCCCCCAAAATATAAAAAGCCCTACCCTACACTAAATTACAAATAGCTCTTAAAAGGGCCTTTTGCGGGGTGATACCCCAAAGTAATCAGCTCTTTTACCTGTAAAAAAAATTGCAAATCCCCCCCAACATTAAAACACACCACCCACACAACCAACCCTACTCTAAAACCCACCCAATACCTCCTTAAAAAAACTTAACACTAACCCCTTGAAGATTTTTAAACTAATTACACCTAATCTAATCCCCCTAACAAAATAAAAAGCCCCCCCCCCCAAAATAGAAAAAGCCCTACCCTACACTAAATTACAAATAGCCCTTAAAAGGGCCTTTTGCGGGGCAATGCCCCAAAGTAATCGCCTCTTTTACCTGTAAAAAAAATTACAAATCCCCCCCCAACATTAAAACCCACCACCCACACAACCAACCCAATTCTAAAACCCACCCAATACCCCCTTAAAAAACCCTAACCCCTTGAAGATCACCTTACCGGGAGAAGTCTTCAACGAATCCGGCAGAAGTGGTCCTCCAGACGGGCAGAAGTCTTCATCCAGACGACATCTTCTATCTTCATCCATCTGGCGCGGAGCGGGTCCATCTTCAAGACATCCGACACGGAGCATCCTCTTCTTTCCACGGCGACTGAAGAATGAAGGTACCTTTAAGTGACATCATCCAAGATGGTGTCCCTTCAATTCCGATTGGCTGATAGAATTCTATCAGCCAATCGGAATTAAGGTAGAAAAAATCCTATTGGCTGATGCAATCGGCAAATAGGATTGAGCTGGCATTCTATTGGCGGATTTTTCCTACCTTTATTCCTATTGGCTGATAGAATTCTATCAGCCAATCGGAATTGAAAGGACGCCTTCTTGGATGACGTTACTTAAAGGAACCTTCATTCTTCAGTCGCCGTGGAAAGAAGAGGATGCTCCGCGTCGGATGTCGTGAAGATGGACCCGCTCAGCGCTGGATGGATGAAGATAGAAGATGCCATTTGGATGAAGACTTCTGCCCATCTGGAGGACCACTTCTGCCCATCTGGAGGATCACTTCTGCCCGTCTGGAGGACCACTTCTGCCGGATTCGTTGAGGACTTCGGCCCGGTTGGATGAAGACTTCTCCCAGTAAGGTGATCTTCAAGGGGTTAGGGTTTTTAAGGGGGTATTGGGTGGGTTTTAGAATTGGGTTGGTTGTGTGGGTGGTGGGTTTTAATGTTGGGGGGGGATTTGTAATTTTTTTTACAGGTAAAAGAGCCGATTACTTTGGGGCATTGCCCCGCAAAAGGCCCTTTTAAGGGCTATTTGTAATTTAGTGTAGGGTAGGGCTTTTTCTATTTTGGGGGGGGGGGGCTTTTTTATTTTGTTAGGGGGATTAGTTTAGGTGTAATTAGTTTAAAAATCTTGTAATTTGTTTATTATTTTCTGTAATTTAGTGTTTGGTTTTTTTTGTACTTTAGATAATTTAATTTAATTGTATTTAATTTAGGGAATTAATTTAATTGTAGTGTAGTGTTAGGTGCTAGTGTAACTTAGGTTAGGTTTTTTTTAACAGGTACTTTTGTATTTATTTTAGCTAGGTAGGTATTAAATAGTTATTAAATAGTTAATAACTATTTAATAACTATTCTACCTAGTTAAAATAAATACAAACTTGCCTGTAAAATAAAAATAAACCCTAAGAAAGCTACATTGTAACTATTAGCTATATTGTAGCTATCTTAGGGTTTATTTTACAGGTAAGTATTTAGTTTTAAATATGAATAATTTTGTTGATTATAGTAATTTTATTTAGATTTATTTAAATTATATTTAAGTTAGGGGGTGTTAGGTTTAGGGTTAGACTTAGGTTTAGGGGTTAATAACTTTAATATAGTGGCGGCGACGTTGGGGGCAGCAGATTAGGGGTTAATAATATTTAACTAATGTTTGCGAGGTCGAAGTGCTGCGGTTTAGGGGTTAATATGTTTATTATAGTGGCGGCGACGTTGGGGGCAGCAGATTAAGGGTTAATAAATGTAGTTAGGTGGCGGCGACATTGGGGCCAGCAGATTAGAGGTTAATAAATGTAGGTAGGTGGCGGCAACATTGGGGGCGGCAGATTATGGGTTAATAAATGTAGGTAGGTGGCGGCGACATTAGGGGTGGCAGATTAGGGGTTAATAAATATAATGTAGGTGTCGGCGATGTTGGGGGCAGCAGATTAGGGGTTCATAAGTATAATGTAGGGGGCGGCGGTGTCTGGAGCAGCAGATTAGGGGTTAATAAGTGTAAGATTAGGGGTGTTTAGACTCGGGGTTCATGTTAGGGTGTTAGGTATAGACATAACTTTTATTTCCCCATAGGAATCAATGGGGCTGCGTTAGGCAGTTTTATGCTGTTTTTTTTTCAGGTGTTAGACTTTTTTTCAGCCGGCTCTCCCCGTTGATTCCTATGGGGAAATCGTGCACGAGCACGTTACACCAGCTCACCGCTAATGTAAGCAGCGCTGGTATTGGAGTGCGGTAAGGAGCAAAATTTTGCTCAATGCTCACTTCTTGTCTTGGTTGTAAAAACCCATAATACCAGCGCTGTCTGTAAGTGAGCGGTGAGCATAAACTGCTCGTTAGCACCGCATAGCCTCTAACGCAAAACTCGTAATCTAGGTGTTAGTTAATGATAGGAATTTTTAGTTAGTTTTCTTTTAATTATATTTAAGTTAGGGGGTGTTAGGGTTAGACTTAGATTTAGGGGTTAATAACTTTAATATAGTGGCGGCGACGTTGGGGGCGGCATATTAGGCGTTAATAAATGTAGGTAGGTGGCGGTGATGTTAGGAACGGCAGATTAGGGGTTAATAATATTTAACTAGTGTTTGCGAGGCGGGAGTGCAGCGGTTTAGGGGTTAATATATTTTTTATAGTGGCGGTGATGTCCTGTTTGGCAGATTAGGGGTTAAAAATTTCCTTTTAGTGTTTGCGATGTGGGAGGGAAGTGTAAAACTCTTAACTACTGACTTTAAAATGCGGTACCAGTCTTTACAGGAGAGGGTCTACCTCTCCCTTTCTGGCTGACTCGTAATACCGGCAATATGCAAGTCCCATTGAAAAAATAGAATACGCAATTTACGTAAGTGGTTTTGCGGTATTTCCAAGTCTGGCCAAAAAAGTGAGCGGTACATCTGTACCTGCAAGACTCGTAATACCAACGGGCATTAAAAAGCAGCGTTAGGACCGGCTAACGCTGCTTTTTAAGCCTAACGCAAAACTCGTAATCTAGCCGTTAGAATGCACAAAAATGTTAGAAACACACACAGAGAAAAACTGTGGCTTTGAAACAAAAAGCCCTGAAAAAAGAAGAAAAAAATAACAATAATGGTTTTCAAGAGGTAAAACTCTTAAACTAGAAAAACTCCTAAGTTTTTGAGAAAGGATGCTGGAAAAGTGTTTTATGATATGTATCCATGCTCCAATATACAGGGACATTATCAGTACTAAGGGAATTGGAGTTTGTGACCACAGTGTTTTCTCAACTAGTAGGGAAATCCCAATGAAGAGTTCACCATTCTCTGCTGTCTATTTTAGTCCTTGTTTATTTAATTTAATTTAAAAAAATGTATTTAATTGGCCATATTGGCATTCCAGGCAAATATTTTTTTAAATATGCATATATAGGCAATTCGCAGGTTGCCTTAATTTTTTTTCCAGGGACTGGGTCCGCACAAGAAGAGACACACTGAGAGCACCCTCCCCCAAACTTACACATACAATAGCTGCTATAGTCTAGTCACTAGCAACTTGCTTTAGAGAGTTTCCCAGATAATTATGCCTATGAGAATATATGTACATGTTGTGTGATCTAATAAGGCAGTAGTGAGTGAGTAATGCACTTTACTTTGTTCATTATAACATTCTGTCTGTGTGTGCCTCACTGAAGGAACACTTGCAACAACCCACTAAGTATCTCAGGGTGACCCTAAAAAACAGTATACTCACACACACACACAGGGTTCCTTCTAATAGGGTGGGTGTGTCTTAATTGTGGTGGGTGCCTTATTGGTGGGATCCCTCTGGTGGTTAGGGTTAAGTGCAGTAGGGTCCATTTTTAGGGAGATTAGTTACAGTGGGGGTTCTGGTGGTTAAGGTGTTGGGTGTTGGGTGTTGTGATGCGTCATTGTTAAATACAAAACAGGGCAAAGTTGGGGGTTAGCTGCAGGGAGGGGGCCTGGGGTTTAGGGATTAAGTGCAGTAGGGGGTTGCATTAAGAGAGGTTAATTGTTGTGGTGGTCAAGTTAGGGAAGTGTGGTGGGGTCTTGCAGGGAGGTTAGGTGAAGTTTTGGGGGAATAAATTAAATTGTTAACAAAATTAATAAAGGACAATGTGGACAAATACAATTTCTTTAAAATGTTGTGTTGAATGATTCATCAGTAGCAATTCTTTTGTGCATATCTTTACTGAGAATAGTATTGGTGCTGTTGTGCTGTGATAATAGAATCCACTAGATGGCGCACAACTTATGTTCTGAAACTAATAAGGATGAGCATATGATGTTTTCAATATGTATATTATATATATATCTATACTATTATTGCGTTTGTAACGCGTCCGTCGTCGTCAGTTGCACACGCAGCCAAAAGAATGAAATATTAACAACAAAACCTAACCGCCGAAAACAAAGTATTAACAAAAAAAACTAACCGCCCGCACAAAATAATAACAAAAAAACCTAACCACCCGCACAAAGTATTAACAAAAACACCTAACCGCCCGCATGAACTATTAACAAACAAAAAAAAACATCCGCCCGCACGAAGTATTAAAAAAAAACACCTAACCGCCCGCACAAAGTATTAACAAACAAAAAAAACTAACCGCCCGCGCGAAGTATTAACAAAAAACACCTAACCGCCCGCACAAAGTATTAACAAAAAAAACTAACCGCCCACAAGAAATATTAACAAACACCTAATGCAAAATGTACCTCTAAACCTCCAATCCCCACATCGCACAATAATAAAATAATTAACCCCAAATCCGCACATTAAAATATTAACCCTTTAACCACCAAACCCCCACAACACAAACTACCTAATTACCCCTTTTAAAAACATCCCCTAATCTAACACTAAATTATTTTTTGTGCATATCTTTACTGAGAATAATATTGGTGCTGTTGTGCTGTGATAATAGAATCCACTAGATGGCGCACAACATATAGTCTGAAGCTAATAAGTATGAGCATATGGTGTTTTCAACATGTATATTATATATTTATTTCATGTAATTGGCAAGAGTCCATGAGCTAGTGATGTATGGGATATATAATCCTACCAGGAGGGGCATAGTTTTTTTTGTTAATACTTCGTTTTCGGCAGTTAGGTTTTGTGTTAATATTTTGTGCGGGCGGTTAGGTTTTTTTGTTTAAATGCTTCGTTTGGCTGAGCGCGCAACTGACGACGGCGACAGACACATTACAAACGCGATAATAGTATAGATATAACATAATTTATGTAAGAACTTACCTGATAAATTCATTTCTTTCATATTGGCAAGAGTCCATGAGCTACTGACGTATGGGATATATAATCCTACCAGGAGGGGCAAAGTTTCCCAAACCTCAAAATGCCTATAAATACACCCCTCACCACACCCACAATTCAGTTTTACAAACTTTGCCTCCCTATGGAGGTGGTGAAGTAAGTTTGTGCTTGATTTTCTTCTGTGATATGCGCTTCTCAGCATTTTGAAGCCTGATTCCTCTTAGAGTACAGTAAATGTCAGAGGGATGTGAAGGGAGTATCGCCTATTGAATTCTATGGGATTCAGAGTAAGACCTCCTGTGAGAAGATTTTTTCTCTCTCGCTCAGGCTTTTCTGAAGTTTGTTTCAGATCTAAAGCTTTCAGGGGTAATTATACCACTTCCGTTTCAGGAACAGGGTCTGGGTTTTTTTTTTTTAAATCTATTCATTGTCCCAAAGAAAGAAAATTAATTCAGGCCAGTTCTCGATCTGAAAATTTTGAACCATTTTGTAAGAGTGCCAACTTTCAAAATGGTGACTATAAGGACTATTCGGCCTTTTGTTCAGCAAGGTTATTATATGTCCAAGATAGACTTACAGGATGCATATCTTCATATTCCGATTCATCCATACCACTATTGGTTTCTGAGATTCTCTTTTCTAGACAAGCATTACCAATTTGTCGCTCTTCCATTTGACCTAGCGACAGCTCCAAGAATGTTTTTCAAAAGTTCTCGGTGCCCTTCTCTCTGTAATCAGAGAACAGGGTATTGTGGTGTTTCCTTATTTGGACGATATCTTGTTACTAGCTCTGTCTTTACATTTTGCCGAATCTCACACAAATCAACTAGTGTTGTTTCTTCAAAGACATGGTTGGAGGATCAATTTACCAAAAAGTTCCTTGTTTCCTCAGACAAGGGTCACCTTTTTAGGTTTCGAGACTCTGTCTCTAACAGAAAAGAGACAAATGAAATTGGTTTCAGCCTGTCAGAACCTTCAGTCTCAATCATTCCCTTTAGTGGCTATGTTCATGGAGGTTTTAGATCTCATGACTGCAGCAATGGACGCGATCCCCTTTGCTCGTTTTCATATGAGACCTCTCCAGCTTTGTATGCTGAATCAATGGTGCAGGGATTATACAAAGATATCACAATTAATATCCTTAAATCCCAATAATCAACTTTCTCTGACTTGGTGGTTAAATCACCCCCGTATAATTCAAGGGGCCTCTTTTGTTCATCCAACCTGGACTGTAATCACAACAGATGCAAGTCTTTCAGGTTGGGGAGCTGTCTGGGGATCTCTGAAAGCACTAGGGGTTTGGAAATCTCCATCGGCGAGGTTACCAATCAATATTTTAGAACTCTGTGCTATTTTCAAGGCTCTTTAGGTTTGGCCTCTGTTGAAGAGAGAACAATTCATTTGTTTTCAGACAGACAATATCACAACTGTGGCATATGTCATTCATCAGGGTCGGACTCGCAGTCCCCTAGCTATGTAAGAAGTATCTTGGATACTTTCTTGGGCGGAATCCAGCTCTTGTCTAATTTCTGCGGTACATATCCCAGGTGTAGACCATTGGGAAGCGGATTATCTCAGCCGTCAGACTATACATCTTGGGGAGTGGTTTCTCCATCCAGATGTGTTTTTTCAGATTGTTCAGATGTGGAGTCTTCCAGAAATAGATCTGATGGCTTCCCATATAAACAAGAAACTTCCCAGGTACAAGTCCAGGTCCAGGGATCCTCAGGCGGAGTCGGTGGATGCGTTAGCAGTTCCTTGGTTTTACCAATCTGCTTATATCTTCCCGCCTCTAGTTCTTCTTCCAAGAGTGACCTCCAAGATCATCATGGAACATTCGTTTATGTTTCTGGTAGCACCAGCATGGCCTCACAGGTTCTGGTATGCGGACCTTGTCTGGATGTCCAGTTGTCAACCTTGGCCACTTCCTTTAAGACCAGACCTTCTGTCTCAAGGACTGTTTCTCCATCAGGATCTCAAATAATTGAATTTGAAGGTATGGAAATTGAACGCTTAGTGCTTAGTCATAGAGGTTTCTCTGACTCAGTGATTGTTACTATGTTACAGGCTCGTAAATCTGTTTCTAGGAAAATTTATTATCGAGTTTGGAAAACTTATATTTCATGGTGTTCTTCTGATAAAATCTCCTGCCATTCTTTAAATTTCCTAGAATTTTTACAGTTTCTTCAGGATGGTTTGGATAATGGTTTATCTGCAAGTTCCTTGAAGGGACAAATCTCTGCTCTTTCTGTTTTATTTCACAGAAAGATTGATAAGCTTCCTGATATTCACTGTTTTGTTCAGGCTTTGGTCCGTATCAAGCCTGTCATTAAATCTATCTCTTCTCCTTGGAGTCTTAATTTGGTGAAAGCTTTACAGACTCCTCCTTTTGAGTCTATGCTTTCTTTGGATATTAAACTACTTTCTTAGAAAGTGTTCCTTTTGGCTATCTCTTCTGCTAGAAGAGTTTCTGAATTATCTGCTCTTTCTTGTGAGTCACATTTTCTGATTTTTCATCAAGATATGGCAGTTTTGCGGATTTCATTTAAATTTGTACCTAAAGTTGTGAATTCTAACAACATTAATAGGGAAATTGTTGTCCCCTCTTTGTGTCCTAATCCTAAGATTTCTTTGGAGAGATCCTTACATTCTCTGGATGTTGTAAGAGTTTTGAAATATTATGTTGAAGCTACTAAAGATTTCAGGAATACTTCTAGTCTATTTGTTGTCTTTTCTGGTTCCTCTGTTTATGTTTTAAGTTTTTTTCTTTTCAATTATGAGAAAAACTTATTTTTTTGGTTGTGGATTTAATTTTTTCAGCGGAAAATGGCTGTTTTTATTTTATCCCTCCCTCTCTAGTGACTCTTCTGTGGAGTTCCACATCTTGGTTATTACTATCCCATACATCACTAGCTCATGGACTCTTGCCAGATACATGAAAGAAAACATAATTTATGTAAGAACTTACCTGATAAATTAATTTCTTTCATATCGGCAAGAGTCCATGAGACCCACCCTTTTTATGGTGGTTATGTTTTTTTGTATAAAGCACAATTATATTTCCAGTTCCTTTTTTTATGCTTTTTACTCCTTTTTTTCTATCACCCCACTACTTGGCTATTTGTTAAACTGAATTGTGGGTGTGGTGAGGGGTGTATTTATAGGCATTTTGAGGTTTGGGAAACTTTGCCCCTCCTGGTAGGATTGTATATCCCATACGTCAGTAGCTCATGGACTCTTGCCAATATGAAAGAAATGAATTTATCAGGTAAGTTCTTACATAAATTATGTTATATCTATACTATTATCGCGTTTGTAATGTGTCCGTCGCCGTCGTCAGTTGCGCGCTCAGCCAAACGAAGCATTTAAACAAAAAAACCTAACCGCCCGCACAAAATATTAACACAAAACCTAACTGCCGAAAACGAAGTATTAACAAAAAAAACTATGCCCCTCCTGGTAGGATTATATATCCCATACATCACTAGCTCATGGACTCTTGCCAATTACATGAAATAAATATATAATATACATGTTGAAAACACCATATGCTCATACTTATTAGCTTCAGACGATATGTTGTGCGCCATCTAGTGGATTCTATTATCACAGCACAACAGCACATGAAATAATACCAAAAAACCTAACTGCCTGCATGAAGTATTAACAAAAAAACACCTAACTGCCCGCACGAAGTATTAACAAAAAAACATAAACGCCCGCACAAAGTATTAACAAAAAAACACCTAACCGCCTGCACAAAGTATTAACAAAAAAAAACTAATCGCCCACAAGAAATATTAAGAAACGCCTAACGCAAAATGTACCTCTAAACCGCCAACACCCACATCGCAAAATAATAAAATAATTAACCCCTAATCTGCAAATTAAAATATTAACCCTTAAGCCGCCAAACCCACACAACACAAACTGCCTAATTACACTATTAACCCCTAAACCGCAAAAACCTCCACAACGCCAACTACCTAATTACAATATTAACCGCTTAACCGCCAACCCCCCACAATGCAAAGAAATCAATCTAATTACTAAGCCCCCTAACCTAAAACCCCATAATTAACTCCAATTATTTTACAAGATTTAAGATTAAATTTAAAAAAAAAAACTAATATTGCAAAAATTAAAAAAAATCTAACATTACAAAAAACAAATACTAAAATTACAAAAAATATAAAAATCTACAATTACAAAAAAAAAAATAAACTTAATTATCCAAAATATTTTTTCAAACCTAAACTAATACTCCTATTAAAAAAAGCCACCCCCAAAATAAAAACATCCCCTAACCTAACACTAAACTACCAATAGTCCTTAAAATTGCTTTTGTAGGTAATTGCCCTAAGTTAAACAGCTCTTTTACCTAAAAAAGTACCCCCAAAATAAGAAACACAAAGTCTAAAAATACCTAAGCTACCCATTGCCCCTAAATGGGCATTTGTATGGGTATTGCCCTTAAAATGGAAATCAGCTCTAACATTAATCTACCAATAGCCTTAAGCAATCAGCTTCTTTAACCTAAATAAAGTACTAATTACCCCCTAAATGTAATTTCAGTAGCTCTCATCCTATTGGCTGATTTTTATAGGGGTATTAGATTAGGTTTAATTTTTTTATTTATTTTGATAATTTCATATATTTTTTCAGTAATTTTAAATAGACTGCCCTCTGGCCCTGGGCAGGCTTATCACTAAGTTTATATATAAAAGAAAAAATATTACTAAGGCCAAAGGGTGATACAGATCAGAAACCTGGTTGCGGTTGCAAGTTTTGTATGACAAGCGCATAACACCCTGGGCCACCCTACCCCTGCACAGTATGCCCAAACCTTACCTTAAAATGCCCAACCATGCCCCAAACCACTCACACTCAGAGACTCAGGAACACAACTATACCTTGGGTCACCAAGACTCCTCTGGTGTGAAAAGGTGAATGATATCTTCTTTTATAGCAGTAGATAATTTGACCATCATAAGAAGATACATTAGCATGATGAGGAACGATTTGTGAATCATGCTTGGTATCTCTGGACTGGATTCTTCCCTTTAGCCTTTAACAAATGCTATATTTTTAACCATGGTGTAAATGTTCCAGTGCTGCTGAGATGTTATTAAGCACAGTGTGTATTTTCATTTTGATGACCAGCTTGCCAATAGGGAATGTACCGCACACATCAACATCCATGCAAGGCAGCGTGTACCTACCTTCCACTTCCAACAGAACACCGGCTCTTCCTGCTGCTCTTCTAATCCCCACTAGGCTTGGATCTCATTTTTTATTGTGCGCCCAGCCTAGAGGGGATTACTCGTGCTGCCTGCTGCTGCTACTGCTTGCTTCCATCCCAAATCGGCTGCCTCGCCCCATTACAATGTTTAGGCTGCTGAGTGATCTTATTTTGCTATGGGGCGGGACTCAGGAGGGAAGCAGGAGCACTGAGCAAAATATCAGTTCAATTTATTTTCTTCTACGGGTGAAGTCAGGGACTAAACCCCCTGCAAAAAAAGTGCAGGAACGCCATTTCCATGTGTTCCCACTGGACTCAACCCCTGATACACACAGACACACATATATGTGTGTATTTGTATGTGTGTATGTATATACAGTATGTGCATGTATGTATGTATGTGCGCACATATATATACAATATATATATATATATATATATATATATATATATATATATCCAAATACAAGCAAAGGAATTTCCAGCTGTGAGTAGATTAAAACTTGAAGTTTATTGAAATATATTTAAAAGCATATCCAAAACATGGGGGAAATAAAAGGGCATCAGATCAGGTCAGGTCTTACGCGTTTCAGCTCTGTTGAGCCGTACTCATAGACCTCTGATCTGGTGCAGTAATTGCACAACTATATACATTTCATAATGAGGTTAATTAAAAACAGTCTTGCCCAATTTGTTTCAGACAGTTAACCCCTGAGTGTTATTATGTGTATAGTATCCTCTCTATTATATTATATGGTATGGGGTACCTGAAACTTTTTATGTGAGTATATGCTTTTTTAATTGTAGGCTTCTGGAGTCTGTTGTTGTTTAAAATATAACATTAATTCGAGTTTAGCAACATCATTGTCATTGGTTTAAATATTAGTGTCATCTCGAAATTGTTATTTACAGAATTTAAATTTCATTATATATATATTTCATTATATATACACACATACACACACACACCTTTGAGAACGTCCCAGTCAAAAACCTTGTCATATACAATATCCCTTTTAAACACTTTCTTTTATAAAGGTGGTGAGAGTCCTTGATCCATTACTAATGGGAATTATACTTCTGGCAACTAGGAGGAGGCAAATTCCCAAAACTCCAAGAGCCCTTAAACCCCTCCCACCTTACTGGAAACTAGTCTTATCTTTGACTTGCAGGATGCTCTTCTGTGAGAGGGGTTCACATACCAATTTGAGGCCCATTTTCCCATTAGAGAGCTACTGTTTGTACAGAGGGAAGCTTTTGGAGTATTGGGTAGTGGCAGTTTCACCCAGTGGGTGTTGGTCACAGGCATGCCATAGATGTCGTGGGGACCAATCCCTAGCCTCCTCCTGTTAGACTGATGTTAAACTTCATATATAAATATCCTCTGCTGTCATGAGTATATCACTGTATTGGCTATCTACTAGAAGCAGTATTCTTCGGCAAATGGTAAGTCCAGTAGTGTGGGTGCCTATTAGGTAAGTATGGAGGTTATTTATGTTGTTACCTTAGCCTACAGGCTATTAGTAGGTATAATTGGGATTGTACATCATAGCCAGGTGACCATTGTGACAGGCATCTTTGTTATTTTATTATTTGCAATCGGGCTGCAGAACCTTATTTTTATGCCCTATGCTCTTTTAGCACATCAGGTTTTTAAGGCGTGTTAGGATAGATTAACGTTTGTCTGATTATTACTTATTTTTTATTTGAAATAATTTTTATTGATATTTAAACAATACAAAAGAATAAACAAGACCTTCACAGAAGACATAGCCACTTAATGACAGATAGTTCAATGTGACCAATATTAGTATACAGTAACTAAGATTTCCTAAAAGCATTTAAGACATTTACATTTGTATCGCTATATAGATGGAATTAATTGGTTGATTACTCCTTAAATAACAGCCACCATACATCTTGTCTGTCAGTTTGTCTGGGGGACCTGAGTGGGGTAAGGGCACCCCCTCATTCCCATCTTAACCAAAACATTTATGAAGATCTTAAATACAAAGGGAGTACAGAGAAAAGTTGGGAATATCAAAGGGGGAAGAGAAGAAGATAAAAGGGGAAGATGAAGAAGAGTAAGAAAAGAGTGCATCCCGACCATGACACACCCAGTGGAATTTTCATCAATAAGGATAATATTATGATTAACCAACAGATGTATAAAGGCATATAAGATCTCTGCTATATGACAATTCAAACAGTATTATATGGAGTCATGTGTGATCAAATAAAACCAGACTTTGTGAAAAGCTTCCTGAGTGTCTTGTAATATTGCTGCCTGTGCGGACATATTGTATATGTGCCTAATTTTATGTAAAATTTCATCCCAGGGGGGAGCCCCCTCCTTCCAGTAACGGGCTATACATATACGTGTAGCTGTACATAAAATTTTGATAAATTGATTAATGTCTTTATTAAACTGCCTTAAGCGTACATTCAATAGGGCTTGGTTCATCGACAACTGAATGGGGCTATCTAGTATCCTACTTAAAAGGAGTGATAATTTATTCCAGATTAGTTTAGAGTAAGAGCAGTCCCACCACATGTGTTTGTATGTGCCTTCGACTTCACAACCCCTGTAACAGAGCTTGGACCCCCGTTTAATGGAATGAGAGGTGATAATTGGAGTGAGATACCATCTGAAAATTGTTTTAAGGCAATTTTCCTGCATGTCAGCACTCAACAGGCCTTTACTCGCATTATATATTAAGTTATTCCAGTCGGAAATATCAATTTCTGTATTGAGGTCGGCCTCCCATTTGAGCTGAAGGCTTGTTTTAGTGATTTGTGTGGAAGATTGAATTAGTTGGTATAATTGTGAAATAGTTTTTCTAGGTCTGGATGAGGAGCTACAAATTATTTCTAAGGGAGTGAATGTGTGACCAGTCAATGAAGGTAGGTATTTATGTATGATGGAGGATATCTGAAGATATAGAAACCAATTTAATTTGGAATGAGACAGTTTATCCTGAAGTTGTGTGTATGTCATTAATTTGCCTTTGTCTACTAAGTCTGCAATCCTATAAAGACCTCTGTTTTCCCACTGCTGTATAGCTGGGATCTGTTCTGAAGGTATGATTACTTTTAGGGGGGTCTTAAAAGATCTCTTAGGGAGAATTTTGAGAGATGAAACAAGAGTGGACCAAGCTTTAAGCATGTAATCTGTAATTGGGAATTTGTTAAGTTTTTGAGCTGTATGTGGTTCCACAGAGCCAGCTCTTGAGGATATAGTTTATTTATGTCTGACTCCAACATGGTCCATCTTATCTCATCTTCCGTTTTGTTAAGGAGAGTAGTTTGGGCTAACCTAGCTGTTTGGAAGTAGTGTCTGAGATTTGGTGTGCCCAGGCCTCACAGTTGCCTATGTCTTGTAAATATTGGTTTAGGAATTCTGGCTTTTTTAGTCCCTCTTATAAAATTGTTAATGCAATCTTGGAGATTGTCTAGATCACAATTCGGGATGCCTATCGGTAGGGTCCGAAATAAATATAAAATCTTTGGTAACACAGACATTTTGATCGCAGATAGACGTCCAAACAAAGAAAATCTCAGTTTGCTCCATTTAGTGAGGTCCTGCTAGATTACTTTGTAAATTGGAGGATAGTTGGTTTGGTAAAGTTTTGATGAGTGTTTTGTAAGTTTGATCCCTAGATATTTGAGATGATGTTTTACCCAATTAAACTCAAAGTTTAGTTCTATCAATTTTTTTGTGTGGTCTGGAATAGCAAGAGGCATGGCTTCACATTTTTCAAGGTTCACTTTGTAACCAGATATAGTGGAGAAGTTTCTAAGGGTGTTGTATAAATTTGGCAGAGATATAAGGGGTTTGGTTAGGGAGAGCAAAACGTTGTCTGCAAAAAAAGTGAGTTTGTAAACTGATTGTCCTATTTTAATACCCGTAATGTCTAGGGAGTTCCTAATGTGTTGCGCAAGGGGCTCTATGCAAACAGCAAAAAAGAGAGGGGATAAAGGACAACCCTGTCTCGTCCCATTTAAGACCGCAAATCTGTCAGATTGGTGTCTCATTGCCTTAACGCATGCTGAGGGATATGAATATATACTCTGGATCGCTGTAATAAAAGAACCCCTAA
Organism: Bombina bombina; assembly: GCF_027579735.1. Classification (NCBI taxonomy): domain Eukaryota; kingdom Metazoa; phylum Chordata; class Amphibia; order Anura; family Bombinatoridae; genus Bombina; species Bombina bombina. Next base: position 1,144,746,205 of record NC_069499.1, read on the forward strand.
AGCCCATGGTATGTAGTACAGCTTGCATGTACTCCCAGTCGACCCTGTCAAATGCCTTCTCTGTTTCCAGGGATAACAACAGAAAATATTATCTGGAGCTTCCCCATTTTTAATGAAGCCAACCTGGTCTGGGTGAATTAGTTTTGGGAGCAAGTGTTTTAATCGGTTGGCCAGAATTTTGGTAAAAATTTTAAATCTTGGTTAATGAGGGAAATTGGTCTATAATTATGACAGAGGGACCTGTCCTTACCCGGCTTAGGGAGGACTATAATTTTGGCATCTAAAAGTTCTGAGGGAATAGTATGTCCTTGAAGTATATGATTGCTAAATTTGACTAGGTGAGGTATGAGAAAGGATTTAAATAGTTTATAGTACTCGCCTGAAAAGCCATCTGGACCCACTGCTTTACCAGGTTTCAGATATTGGATAACTCTCTGTACCTCGCTTGCGCTGATGTCTGAGTTAAGAGTTGTCAAATCTTGTTAGTCAATTTGGGGCAGAGTGGCTTCCTCCAGAAATCTATTCAGGAGACAGGAAGTTTGTTCCGATTTGGAAACTTTCTTGCCATTGTATAAAGAACTATAATAGTTGGAAAAAGTGTCTACAATTACTTTTGGGTGGGCTGTAGATTCACCTGCATTTATGCGTAAGAAGGGAATGGAAATATCTTTGATCCTATCCCTAATTTTATTGGCTAGATAACGATCTGGTTTATTGGCGTATATATAGTATTTGGTTTGTAGTCTTAATCCGGCTCTAAGTGACTGGTCATTTAATAATTTGTCTAGTTTTTGGCGTTGATTTTGCAATGTTTTATATACCTTGGGTGAGCAGGTAAGTCTATGTTGTTTCTTTAGCGTAGCTATCTCCTTGTGTAGTGTCTGTAATAGTAACTGTGTTTCCCTTTTTGATTTTGACTTTAGTTGGATTAGGAAACCTCTTAACACCGATTTATGGACTGCCCAAATCTGAATCGGGTTATCGATGGAATCTGTAATAATATTCCAGAATTCCAACATCTGTTTGAAAATATGATCTTTATGTTGGGGATTTTTCATAAGTGTGGGGTCATAAGTTCATCTTCTTGCATTGTTTGGGGGAAGAAGCCCTGTTATTTTAGCTACTATTCTGGAATGATCAGACTACACACAAGGATGAATGGAGGAGGATACCAGTTTGGGAATTAGGGTTTGGCTCAGGAAAATGTAATCTAGCTTGAAATATTTTCGGTGTACTGTTGAGTAGAAAGTGTGATCTGAAGTGATGCCGTATAGTGCAGTCCAAGAGTCAAGTATATTATGTCCTTCCAGAGTACTTGAGATAGATTTATTTTTTCTGTTGTTTCTAATTTGTGATTGTGTGGGTCGGATTTGTAAATGAGGAATTTGCGTGTAGAGGGAGACATTAAAGCCTCCTGCTAGAAATTTTCTAGCCGAGTTCCAGTTTGTGAGAAGGTGTGAGATTTTATTAATGAATTTGTTTTGCTTTTCGTTTGGGGCATAGATGTTGCAAAAAATGATTTCCACTTTGTTAATGTGGCCCTTAATGATTAGGTATCTGCCCTCTTTATCTATTATGGATTCTGTGTGAATAAAATTTAAGGAGTGGAGAAGGATGGAAACCCCTCTCTTCTTTTTATCTGTAGTAGAATGAAAGTGTGTTGGGTATTGATTCATCCAGTATTTGGGAATATGATTAGACTCAAAATGAGTTTCTTGTAAGAAAATGACGTTAGCACCCAAGTGTGTGTATTGAGATAAGGCTTTCCTACGCTTTGCATCTGAATTTAGACCTCTTGCATTATGGGAGAGTAGAACTATATTGGTCGGAGTCATTAGTGTGTGACAAATGGAATGGTTTGATTATTAATTGTAAGGAATAGTGATGAAGTGTATTGTGTTTGCAAGAGCTTACCAGCCTCTAGTAACGAATCACCTATCTGAAAAAGCACTCGCATCTGTTGGGTTACTGGGTGTGTCTGTGGTCCACTTGGGGAAGGCACAAGGGGAGAGAAGAGAAGGATAAGTAGAATGAATAACTGTAGGGTAGAAAAAGCGAAGACGTTAGAGAAGAATAACTTAAACAAAAGAAATATAAAATAAAAAATAACATTTAGGTTTCTGAAATAACATCAATTAGTTCTGGGGGAACCTATAGAACAGAGGAGTTGCCAACTAACTCAATTTTTAAAACCTAGGGGGAAACTAGCTGTAAGGTAAAGTACCATTAATATTGTCTCCCCTACCAAAGCCAACAAAAATAACTGTATATGATCTTTATAAATACAACATTTGGATAAACCTACTATGCTGTGAGATAAATAGATAAACTTAATAAAAACTAAATTAGACATTTTCTTGTAAGCGTTCTTAAGCTTGACCTATTGTCTCAGGAGATTTTCCTAGTCTCTGTAGGACAGACCACGATGACGTCACTCACGAGCGCTGATTGGTTGGCGGCACTTGGATGTGCTCCCGAGGCGTTTAAAGAGCAGCCTCTTGGGATCGATATGGGCCACGAACTAAGAGACTTAACCACTGGGTGGCAGTCTCTGCGGGTCCCATAAGAAAAAAATCCTCAGACATCCATATTGCGCAACGGGAGGGCTCACAGCCTCTCCTTCCTTGCGCAATATGGATGAGTAATAAAAAAATAATAATACTTTGCATTTGAGTGTAGCCATGTTGGCGAATTTTATAGTGGTTGCTGGGGTGGGGGGTAGGGTATACAAACAAAAAATAAAAAATTAAATAATTTTTTTTTAAAAAATATATACATTTTTTTATTACAAATTATAAAAAAAAGTGTAATTACACACATGGGAGCTGCCTCACCTGTCTCCTATGACTGCACGTCACTGCGTCTGAGTGTTGATCCACCTCCTTCTGTATTCCTGTTGGTTATTGGTTAAAACAGCCTGTGTATTCCACAAACAGTCTGTGCAGGTGAGCCAAGTCCAAAGTTCAACAGGTAAGGAAAGAAAATACTGCTATACATACAGCGAATCAACTAATGATAATTTCTATTGCAGAGTGCTGACAAGCATTGAGACCTCTCAGCTCACCAATGTAACCACTATATGCGGACCCGGTAGCCTCACTGAGACCTATTTACTTTAACTCACTCGACATACATTTCGTTCCTATGACCAGGAACTTTTTCAAGAGTGATTTTCGTAATGGGAAGTGCCCCTTATATAGGCCATTTCCAGAACAATATTGAGTTAACCCCTTCCTTACTTAAGTATACTAGATTAAAATGTATCCATCCAAGACCTTAAAAAGATACAATGTAATAAACAACATATAATATAAATATTGAAAATTAGTGATTGCAGTTTAAAATTTATATAATACTAATAAATAATTTTAAAATCATACGCCTAGATTTAGTTCTGCGTTAGCCGTCCAAACCAGCGTTAAGGGCTCCTAACGCTGGTTTTGGCCGCCCGCTGGTATTTAGAGTCTTATAGGTAAGGGTCTAACGCTCACTTTCCAGCCGCGACTTTTCCATACCGCAGATGCCCTTACGTCAATTGCGTATCCTATCTTTTCAATGTGATCTTTCTAACGCTGGTATTTAGAGTCTTGGCTGAAGTGAGTGTTAGAACTCTAACGACAAGACACCAGCCGCAGAAAAAAGTCAGGAGTTAAGAGCTTTATGGGCTAACGCCAGTTCATAAAGCTCTCAACTACTGTGCTCTAAAGTACACTAACACCCATAAACTACCTATATACCCCTAAACCGAGGTCCCCCCACATCGCCGCCACCCTAATTACATTTTTTAACCTCTAATCTGCCGACCGCACACCGCCACAACCTACATTATCCCTATGTACCCCTAATCTGCTGCCCCTAACATCGCCGACACCTACATTATATTTATTAATCCCTAATCTGCCCCCCCCCCCAATGTTGCCACTACCTAACTACACTTATTAACCCCTAATCTGCTGACCGGACCTCGCCGCTACTCTAATAAATGTATTAACCCCTAAAGCTAAGTCTAACCCTAACCCTAACACCCCCCTAAGTTAAATTTAATTTAAATCTAACAAAATAAAATAAATCTTATTAAATAAATTAATCATATTTAAAGCTAAATACTTACCTGTAAAATAAACCCTAATATAGCTACAATATAACGAATAATTATATTGTAGCTATTTTAGCATTTATATTTATTTTACAGGCAACTTTGTATTTATTTTAACTAGGTACAATAGCTATTAAATAGTTAATAACTATTTAATAGCTACCTAGTTAAAATAATAACAAAATTACCTGTAAAAGAAATCCTAACCTAAGTTACAATTAAACCTAACACTACACTATAATTAAATAAATTAAATAAATTACCTACAATTATCTACAATTAAATCGACTAAACTAAATTACAAAAAACCCACTAAATTACAAAAAATAAAAAAGATTACAAGAATTTTAAACTAATTACACCTACTCTAAGCCCCCTAAAAAAATAACAAAGCCCCCCAAAATAAAAAAAATGCCCTACCCTATTCTAAAATAAAAAGTTAACAGCTCTTTTACCTTCTTTCAGCAAGAAGTGATTCTAGTGGTGAGGAGGAATATATACCCCCTAAGAGCATCATCATCAGAAATAGTAATGTAACATCACACAGAGGGAGAAATAATTTAAGAACAGATAGTATTGTGACTCGACAACAAACTAGAGATAATAAAAGCAGTATTCTAGCTAGCTTGCCTACCTCTCGTGAAACAGTTTTCTTGAGTGATAACGATGGTGATATTGGTGCATGTAGTGCATTGGTACAAACACTAACACAACCCCAAGAACCTCAGGTTTTTTATCAGGGTCAGCACCAAAGAGAGGGAGGGGGGCCTCGAGGAAGAGGTCGAAATGTAAGGGCCCAAAGAGGCAGAGTGCATTACAACAAGTACCAGATATAAAAGTGATTAATTTATCTGGGAGAGTATTAACTCCTTATGAAGTGGAAGTTTTAAGTATGGGCCTTAGCTTTGTCCCTACCAGATCTTTTAATCTGTTTGAGACTATCACAGATGTCAACAGGTTAGTGAGGGATCTCACTCTAAAGAAATATTTTTGGCATAATAGTATCAATAGTGACACGGATAGTCAGCCTGACAGTGATGTGAATCATAGTTCTACTGACATATACCCAAGTATTTCAGATATCTTTGACTTTGAGGAGGCTAGTGATTATTATGTTTTACAGTACCTAGGTTCTGATTATTTGAGAGATCCTGCACATGTAAAGGTTTCACATGGTAATTTTAAACCAAGATCTGTGTTTTACCCTGTGGCCATGAGAGGTCCCTTTTTGGAGGCCTTTCACCACAGGGTGGAACAAGATCTAGTTAAACTGTCTAACAACAAGGTAACATACCCAAACCTACGGCCTGAGCTTCGCCAAGCATTGATGGATTTACAATCTTATGATGACATCATCATCAGGCGAGCCGATAAAGGCGGTAGTATTGTTGCTCTGGATAGAGCTTCATTTATACAAGAGGCCATGAGACAGTTAAATGATAAAGACGTTTATACTAGACTCGTGAGGAACCCAAAAGATGCTTTTAAGAGGGAGCTTATAGATCTACTTGATGATGGTGTACAGGAGGGAATCTTTGACCAAGACACGTTTAATTATCTATTGATAACTAATCCAGTCATACCGATTTTTCATCACCTCCCCAAGGTGCATAAATCCTTGGAGGAGGTGAAAGGTAGACCTATTGTGTCTCGTATAGGCTCCCTTTTTGAAAACCTTTCCAACTGGGTAGAAACTCTCTTACAGCCCTTGGTCCTACAGTTCCCCTCATATTTGCGTGACACCAATCATTTAGTGTCCAATTTAGACAAGGTATCTTGGGATAATACATCCTCCTGGTTAACAATTGATGTGGTTGGCCTATATTCGGCAATCCCACACAATTTAGGAGTGGATGCAGTAGCAGAAATTTTAAAAGATTTCAGTAACTATGATCATTCATTAAGGCTGTTCATATGCAGAGCACTGGACTTCCTATTAAAACATAATTTTTTTCGTTTTGAGGGTGAGCTTTACCTCCAGAGACGTGGGACCGCGATGGGTGCGAAGTTTGCACCATCCTATGCTAACATCTATATGGGATGGTGGGAGCGGTCCCACGTCTTTGGCGGTGGAAACCCATTTCATGACAAGATCAAACTTTATAAACGTTTTATTGATGACCTCCTCTTCATATGGCATGGTACTGAGGAGGAGGCCAAGCAATATGTTGATTATCTGAATGCGAACAAAGCAGGTTTACAGTTCACATACCAGTTTGAAAAAGTCAAGATTCCATATTTAGACATAGTCTTAGAAGGAGTTGCTGAAACTAATAACATCAAAACTACGCTCTATAGAAAACCAATTATGTCAAACACAATATTACACGCAAGAAGTAATCACCCAAAACATACAGGCTTTGGGGTGGCAAAAGGGCAGTTTATGAGAATTAAAAGAAACTGTTCTGAAGATAACGATTTCCTCATAGAGAGTAATAAATTCAAAGAATCCTTACTACAGAGAGGGTATCGATCTAAGACTGTAAATAGAGCACTCCTTGAAGTATCAAGAATGGATAGGGCTACACTTATAAAAGATGAAACTAACAAACGTCCAAAAAGATTTGATCTCTCAAAACCTACCTTCTCTACCACCTACAGTCCCCAATTTAATGACATTTGTGGCATTATTAAGAAGCATTTACCGATAGTATCGGCTGAAGATAGCCTTAAAGATTATGTAGAAGGTGGCTGTAATTATGTATCTAGGAGAGGGTGCACTATTGGAAACTTAATATCTCCTAGTCAACTAAAAAAAAACAGAAACACACATAAGTAGTTGACTTACAATAAAAGGCCATTACAAATGTAACTATACAAATTGTATTGCCTGTTCACACGTACGTATTGGTCAGACCTTCCAATCACGTGTCACCAATAAGGTGTATACCCATGAAAGTTGCAGTTCATGTCGTAGTACATATGCTGTTTACCTCATTGAATGTACCTGCTGTAGATTGCAATACACAGGATGCACCACTAGGGAGGCAAGAACAAGAGTAAGGGAACATCTAAATGACATTAAGAATAAGATAGAACGTTCAGATTTGTCAAGACATTTTATCTATTGCCATAACCAGGATGTTACCACATTCAGTTGGCAAATTATAGAGATAGTGAAGCCTGCATCCAGAGGTGGTGATAGAACTAGTCACCTCTTATATAGAGAAGCCTTCTGGATCTTTCAGCTACAAACCAGAAGACCAATGGGTCTAAATATTGAGGGGGATGTTATTAATTTCTGGAAAAAAACTTAAACATAAATCCCTATACATTGTCCTTTAATTTTAATAAGATTTCCATTCCATCACTGTCAGACTGCTAGAAAGTGTCACCCACAGCATAAAAAGCTCTTTACTCTTATTGCTATAAAATAAAAGACATCAATAAGTTAGTCCAATTTATTTGGATATTTATGTTATGTTTTTTTATTTTGCACAGTTATGAAAATGAGTATATATATGTTTTGTATGAGCTTAGGATTTTTGTGATCTATTCCCTAAATACTTTAAGAGTACTATGGAATTGAGAACCAGCATATTATTAAAGTATTTAAAATGTATCTATCATATATAATAAATATTGAGATAGAAATAAAATACAAGGAGCATACAAATAGTTTTGACACAGGATTAAAGTACTAGTTGCTAGACAAGAGTATCCTTTGTTGATATATATATGTAAATATGATTATGTGTATTAGATAGCAAAATTTTATATTGCTGGAAGAGAAAAGGTTAATCCTATGCAAGTGTTTGAAATTTGAGCAATTAACATTTGGGCAAATGAAATCACAGCAAATCCCAGGAGCCATTTTGGCTATTTTGTATAAAAAAAAGGGCATTTACAATGTAAACCTATGTCTATGAATAAGGCCAGGGGGCCGAAACGCGTAAGACAGCTTAGGGGATGAGCTGTGAATGAAATTTTTGGATTTTATGCATGTTTTACAATAAAGCTTTGACTTTTTAATGCAGCACTATGGTTGACTCGCTGGTGTTCTAATGTTAGCTCTTTTACCTTACCAGCCCTTAAAAGGGCCTTTTGCGGGGCATGCCCCAAAGAAAACAGCTCTTTTGCATTTGAAAAAACATACAATACCCCCCCCAACATTACAACCCACCACCCACATACCCCTAATCTAACCCAAACCCCCCTTAAAAAACCTAACACTAAGCCCCTGAAGATCTCCCTACCTTATCTTCACCACGCCGGGTATCACCGATCCGTCCAGAAGAGGGTCCGAACTCTTCATCCTATCCGGCAAGAAGAGGTCCAGAAGAGGGTCCGAAGTCTTCATCCTATCCGGCAAGAAGAGGTCCAGAAGAGGGTCCGAAGTCTTCATCCTATCTGGCAAGAAGAGGACATCCGGACCGGGAGACATGTTCATCCAGGCGGCATCTTCTATCTTCATCCATCCGGTGCGGAGCGTGACCATCTTGAAGCAGCCGACGTGGATCCATCCTCTTCTTCCGGCGACTCCCGATGAATGAAGGTTCCTTTAAGTGACGTCATCCAAGATGGCGTCCCTTGAATTACAATTGGCTGATAGGATTCTATCAGCCAATAGGAATTAAGGTAGGAAAAATCTGATTGGCTGATTGAATCAGCAAATCAGATTCAAGTTCAATCCGATTGGCTGATCCAATCAGCCAATCAGATTGATCTTGCATTCTATTGGCTGATCGGAACAGCCAATCAGATTTTTCCTACCTTAATTCCGATTGGCTCATAGAATCCTGCTCCGCTTCAAGATGGTCCCGCTCCGCGCCGGATGGTTGAAGATAGAAGACGCCGCCTGGATGAACATGTCTACCGGTCCGGATGTCCTCTTCTTGCTGGATAGGATGAAGACTTCGGACCCTCTTCTGGACCTCTTCTTGCCGGATAGGATGAAGACTTCGGACCCTCTTCTGGACGGATCGGTGATACCCGGCGTGGTGAAGATAAGGTAGGGAGATCTTCAGGGGCTTAGTGTTAGGTTTTTTAAGGGGGGTTTGGGTTAGATTAGGGGTATGTGGGTGGTGGGTTGTAATGTTGGGGGGCTATTGTATGTTTTTTTTTAAATGCAAAAGAGCTGTTTTCTTTGGGGCATGCCCCGCAAAAGGCCCTTTTAAGGGCTGGTAAGGTAAAAGAGCTGTTAACTTTTTATTTTAGAATATTTTAGGTCATTTTTTTATTTTGGGGGCTTTGTTATTTTTTTAAGGGGCTTAGAGTAGGTGTAATTAGTTTAAAATTCCTGTAATCTTTTTTTATTTTTTGTAATTTAGTGTTTGTTTTTTCGTAATTTAGTTTAGTTTATTTAATTGTAGATAATTGTAGGTAATTTATTTAATTTATTTAATTATAGTGTAGTGTTAGGTTTAATTGTAACTTAGGTTAGGATTTATTTTACAGGTAATTTTGTTATTATTTTAACTAGGTAGCTATTAAAGCTTATTAGCTTCAATATAATTATTTGTTATATTGTAGCTATATTAGGGTTTATTTTACAGGTAAGTATTTAGCTTTAAATAGGATTAATTTATTTAATAAGATTTATTTTATTTCATTAGATTTAAATTAAATTTAACTTAGGGGGGTGTTAGGGTTACGGTTAGACTTAGCTTTGGGGTTAATACATTTATTAGAGTAGCAGCGAGGTCCGGTCGGCAGATTAGGGGTTAATACTTGAAGATAGGTGTCGGCGATGTTAGGGAGGGCAGATTAGGGGTTAATACTATTTATTATAGGGTTTTTGAGGCGGGAGTGAGGCGGTTTAGGGGTTAATACATTTATTATAGTGGCGGCGAGGTCCGGTCGGCAGATTAGGGGTTAATAAGTGTAGTAAGGTAGCGGCAACGTTGGGGGGGGGCAGATTAGGGGTTAATAAATATAATATAGGGGTCGGCGATATTAGGGGCAGCAGATTAGGGGTACATAGCTATAATGTAGGTTGCGGCGGTGTCCGGAGCAGAAGATTAGGGGTTAATAATAAAATGCAGGGGTCAGCAATAGCGGGTGCGGCAGATTAGGGGTTAATAAGTGTAAGGTTAGGGGTGTTTAGACTTGGGGTACATGTTATGGTGTTAGGTGCAGACTTAGGAAGTGTTTCTCCATAGGAAACAATGGGGCTGCGTTAGGAGCTGAACGCTTCTTTTTTGCAGGTGTTGTTTTTTTTCAGCTCAAACTGCCCCATTGTTTCCTATGGGGATATCGTGCACGAGCACGTTTTTTAAGCTGGCCGCGTCCGTAGGCAACGCTGGTATTTAGAGTTGAAGTGGCGGTAAATTATGCTCTACGCTCCCTTTTTGGATCCTAACGCAGCTCTTCAGAGAACTCTAAATATCAGCGTTGTTTAAAAGGTGCGGGGAAAAAAAACATGCGTAGCTAAGGCACCCCTTCTAACGCAAAACTCTAGGTGATAATATTAAACCTATATTCATATCTGATATAAAAAAACATACAAATGAAGCATATAACAAGTTCATAAATAATTCTAAAATCTAAACCTCTGAAATATTTTTCCGCAATAGAATATTTGATAACCTATATAAAATAGTTAATTATATAAGGAACGATTTGATATCTAAATTCACATTTAATCCTTTAGGTTGGAGGCAGTCTAATTATTTTATCCAATATGTTTCTCATTGCCTCAAGCTAAGAAGTCTGTTGGTGTCCCAAATATTAGGGGAAACCCATTCAATTACTTTAATTTCTAGATCCTTAGTATTATTACTATGAGCAAATTTAAAATGTAGGGGCGTGGCTATGCAGCACTTAGGATAGGTCGCACTTCATGAAGCTCCTTGAAACTTTCCCTGAAAATACACTTTTTGTCAAGAAATTTGGCCTCATCTCAGCCTATTTGGGTGACATCTACTATTGGTGCTGATTCAGCACAACCTCATCTACTTTTCTAGACTCAAGGAACTAAATAAACCCGTAGGGATCACAGACTGCGAGCCTATACGTGAACTCCTAACACCCCCCCTGATCAGCCGGGTTAGAGCGACGCTAATACTGCTGAATTATTGAGGCATTGGTACTACTTTTATTATGGAGGGGGACTATCTTACAACGCTACAAACACTTCTCATACAATTAGATGTGAAGATGCAAACACAACTTTTGCGATCTCCACAGCATCCTCAGAGACCCGTGGGGGAGAGAACATGAAGATACTTTCAAGATGGCGGATCATGGAGAAAATTCAGCACAGCGCACCGAATCAGAAACAGCTCGGAGAACTCTCAGCTCCAAGACAAGTAACAACCAGCATGGCTCATTGCCGTTCTATTGGTCAGAAGAACAACAGAATTTATTCCCACTAAAGAGTGAGTACTATTCTTCTGGTACTGCAACGGATCTTATCCCCGTTCTACTGCCTCAACAGGAAGCCCCACTGCTTGAAGTGTCGGATGGTGCTGCCGGCCATCCGACAAGCACAGTCAAAGTAATGACTGCATGTCCTGACTTATCACTTTTTACTTAATCTGTTGGAAGTCCCTCGGTGTGGTATTAAGCACTGCATTATCTCCCCTATACGCTTTCTCTTTTTATACGATCTCTCTACTTACCGTAGATTCACAACATAGGAGTATAGTCATTTTAATTGAACAGCTATCAAAATATTCACAGCATCTCCATGAGATTTACACCTAACGTATACTAACAGCTCCACATTACATATTCTACTAACTCTCCTACAATCCAGTGCATCAGATAGATTGACATCTGATAGTAACTCACCCCACTAAAATATGGCTATTGTAAAAGGGGAGACCTAGAAGATTATGCTATGCTGTTTTCTCAACCACTCATTAATTTTAGTATACTTAACGAATACGCTGTTGGTAAATGTGCTTATGGGATACTGCAATGATATTTCTTCATGTATCTAGGTCTCATCTGGGTGACATCACTCCACACGAAGGTTTATAGCCGCTCTACTCTTCAAAAGTGTATCTCTTTCTGATTTTTACTACCCCCCTTACACTCCGCTAGTACTGTACTTATAACTTATAACTTACATGTCATTACATGTCATTATTTTATCATAAGACCCGAGAGTGACCACACATGCAATTATCATATGCCCTCTGATTACACAATCATATGACTCGTAGGGAATCAGGTATCACAGTGGGTTATGGCCATTGTGACGTGGAGGACCCAGAGGGTTAAGCAAATTTTTACTTTTTGTATCACTCATAGATTTTAGCATAAGTAATTTATGTATTTTGGGTTGTGGTGTTTAAAACAATGTGTCAGAAGAGAGAATGATGTACTATAATGAAGATTCTGTAATACTACTTATATATGTCCCTAGGTCTTAACAATACCTCATAAAAAGCTCTATACCCCCTCCACTCCTTAAAGAGCCTCTCCCTTATTATTACACTTTCTTTATATATTCAGCAAGTAATTTATATATAATCTGATTATCTATCTTTTCCCCTATCCCTCCTCATCTCAAAGCGGCTTCTGCCCGCTGAGCTCCCTTGATATAAAGGCCCATATGTGGCCCCTTAATTAGTTATTCATGATAACCACCCCTAAAATTAAAATAGAGGTTTCAGGTAACTATTTCTTAACATCTAGCTTATTTATTTATTTTTTCTTTGACTCATGTATCTGTATTGTATTCTATGAAAAAGCTGCCATTACTTGTACAACATTTATTGTTTGTTTTCTCTTCTCATGCGCAAAACCTCAATAAAAAATGTTATTTAAATTTTTTTTTAAAATGTAATGGCACACTATGTGTATCCAATCCTTTCTCTATATTAGTTAAATGTTCTTTGATATATATTTATTTATATTTGATCTTTCTTTTAGTTCGCCCTATGTAGCTAAAATTTACATTTGCACTTTAATTGGTACACTACATAGGTACTCATACAAGTACATCTACTTTTAACTTTAAATACTTTAGAGCCATCAGAACTATAAAAAAGGTTACTCTTTTTACTTATATGGGGGGCACATTACACAATCCCGGGTCTTACATTTATATGTGCCTGCATTTGCCCCTCCCCATTGAGCCAAGTTCTGACCTGGTTCCTTTCTTCCCCTCAATTTGGTTGACACAAGAATATTTTTGAGGTCCCTATTTTTCCTAAAGAGGACATCAGGTTTTTCACCTATACATTGTTTCAGTACTGGGTCTAATCCTAATACCTGCCAGTGTTTTCTCATAATACTCTTAATTTTCTGATGCTGACTGTTGAATTTAGTTATGAATTTAGGATTACTATTTGAGCTATTTTGACTTCTTGTTTTATTGGTTTCATTTTTAGGTCTACCCTATGTTTGGTTAATGTTAATAGATGTTTATTGTAGCCTTTCTCTTCAAATTTAGTAGTTAGGATGTCTGCTTCTAAAGTATAATCTTCTGATTTTGTACAATTGCGTTTAATACGCTGATATTGCCCTAAGGGAATATTATCTTTCCATCTCTTATGGTGTTCACTATGGGCATTCAGCAAACCATTCCTGTCCGTATTTTTCCTAAAAATTTTTACTGCCACCTTATTGTGCTCATTATCGTTAAATAGGGTAAGATCCAGAAAATCTATTTTATCATGAGAAAATTGGTGAGTAAATTTAAGATTGTAATTATTTTTGTTCATATGTTCTATTAATTTATCAATATCACTAGGTGTTTCTTGCCATACCATTATAATATCATCGATAAATCGATGATAATGTATTATATTTGATGTATGGATTGTTGGTCCAAATTTTATTATTTTCAAAATTAGACATAAATAAATTAGCATAGGATGGGGCAAAGGTTGTATTGAATCTGTTTGTAAAACCTACCTTCAAATAAAAAATAATTATGTGTTAGAATGAAATGAATACAGTTTACAATAAACTCAATTTGTGCTGTATCTAATTCCCCTTTCAAACACTCTTCTCTTATTACAGACACCCCTCTCTCATGAGGGATGCTAGTATATAGAGCAGACACATCACATGTTAGCCACAAGTAGTCTTTTTTCCATTCAATTCCTTCATATAGTTTTATAACATCCAATGTGTCTCTTAAGTACGCCTTGGTGTTTTTTTACTAATGGTTGGAGGAAGTGATCAATGTATTTAGAGAGATTATCACAGAGAGACCCAATTCCTGATACAATTGGTCACATTATGTTTTGCTGTTATTAACAACTCCCAAAGTTCTTGTTTGTATGCATTTGTTGAATTAAATGTTAAAGGCCGATAGGTGTCTGTGTCATTGAGTACATTGTATGCCTCTTTTAAGTAATCCTGCTTATTCTGGACTACTATATAGTAGTATCTACAAATCGTATCAATCAAGAAATTATCGTTACTTTTATGCCTGGCTCCTAAAAATTTTAAGAAGTGTCACCTTCTCAATAGGGATGGGTGAATGTTTTGCAACATTCGAAAAATTAAATACATTTTAACACGTTTGTTCGTTTCGAATGTTTGTACAACATTCTAACATTATTTTCAAGTATTCGAATTATGCAATATTCGAATTCGAAAAATTCGAATTCATATATTTGTAATAGTATTTCTAATGCTTTCTTTAGAGGTAATATTTATTTGAAAAAAATTGAACTTTTATAATTGTAATAGTATTTCTAATGCTTTCTTTAAATGTAATATTGAAATTATGCAATATTCTAAATATAAACATTCAAATTGATATATTTGTATCAATTTACTAAATTCTCTACCACATGAACTATTGAACTTCTAAATAGTATTTGTTAAATCGAATGTTACATTCGAAATTTCGAATGTGGACATTCAATCTAATTATGAACGTTCAAATTCGAAAGTGACATTCGAAAACTGTATATAGCATTCGATTATAGAATTTTTGAGAATATTTCTTCTAGTCAACATTCGATTATGTAAATCGAACTTCTACAATAACATTCGTTCTAACATTCAAATTCGAATATAAACACATACGCCCATACCTACTTGTTAACCTTGATGCAGTAAGGGCATTTAAAGTCTATGTTGAGCGCATACACATTTTAGACTTTCTTCTTCTCTGTTAATTTATTTCTCTAGACCTCGCAAAAGACATAAAACTATGCCAGTTGGGTTAACCAACCCTGCAACAGTTACCAATTTGTCTTATAATTGGTTAACCAACCCTTTCCACTTTAACCAGTTCATCACAGTCTAGCCACTACAGGCAAGCTCGTAACTTAGATCAGTGGGAGCAAGGGTTAATAAACAGTTATCTGTGCTAAAACCATAAAAATGCCTAAAGCTCCCTGTTAATTCCACCCATGCTAAACTATCTTTGCTGCCACCACTTCAGGATTATTATATGAGAAATCCCAAAGAAAAAGCCAGACTAATAGATTAAAAATCCAAAACAATCAATCAATTTTAAAAAGACAATACTGTTATTTATAGTCTGTTCAGTAACATGGTACAGGTATTAGACAAAGGAAAACATTTAATAAAGGAATATTTATTATGAACAAAAATAGTCACAGTGCATAAATAATATAAAAAGAATTAACAAACACATTTGCACGCAAAACAGTTTTAAAATAAAAGGGAGAATATATAACAGAACCTATAACTTTACTGGTATAGTCTCTGTCCCAAGGGAAATTGGCATTAAAAATGCTAAAGCTCACTGTATTAGCTTCCCATGTGAAAGACAATATTAGTTTGCTAAATCCAACATTAAATACATTTAATTTTTTACTGAGTCACGTTTCTGGCCAGGCCCCTTCGAAAGTGTAGACAAGAAAGGTAGCCACCCTTTTTTTATGACAGGCCATAAACCAGATAATTTTATTTCGGTATATCCAGTAACCATACACTTATAATCAAAATGAACCTTATGATGTCATGATAGGATTGAAACCAAACATGATATATCTGTCTTATTAATCACCCAGCAACATAAAAATGATCAAAACATATTAAGATATCCTAATGTGCCAACCTTAACTGAGCTAAAGTCTATGCCTTGATAGAGGACACTGTCTTCTGTCACTCTGTGTTGACAGCTTGGCCCAAGAACAATGTAGTGAGAAGACTGAATTGCCTCCCTGTATCTGGTTGAACCAGCTGAAGGTACTAAGAATCAGTGGTTTCACAGGTTTGACTTTTAGAGTTCTGGACTGTGTTAAAGGGACAGTCTACACCAGAATTGTTATTGTTTTAAAAGATAGATAATCCCTTTATTACCCATTCCCTAGTTTTGCATAACCAACACGGTTATATAAATACACTTTTTACCTCTGTGATTATCTTGTATCTAAGCCTCTGCAAACTGCCCCCTTATTTTAGTTCTTTTGACAGACATGCATTTTAGCCAATCAGCGCTGGCTCATAGGAACTCCACATGCCTGAGCACAGTGTTATCTATATTACACACATTAACTAACACCCTCTAGTGGTGAAAAACTGTCAAAATGCCCTGAGAGAAAAGGCGGCCTTCAAGGGCTTAGAAATTAATATATGAACCTTCTAGGTTTAGCTTTCAACTAAGATTACCAAAAGAACAAAGCTAAATTGGTGCTAAAAGTAAATTGGAAAATTGTTTAAAATTACATGCCCTATCTGAATCATGAAAGTTTATTTTGGACTAGACTGTCCCTTTAAAAAGCTGTAAATAGCAACATTGAAATACAGGACACACAGAGAAAAGAATTAGCCCATGACATCCTGAAATCATGAGGTTTTCATGACAGACAGTTACTTTAGCCACTTGGCTTTAGGCCTTAATGTATAAAGCATTTCTTGTTAGGGTGAAGACTCCCCCTGAGCGTATTACTGCTTATTCCACTAGGGCAGTTATACTTCAGCTTCAATCCATTTTGCACCGTGTAGATGCGAATATCATCTTACAGACTTTAATGGCCAAGGCGATGATGATGCCTCTGATTGGCTGCATCATTTTCTAGTTTCCTGAGACAGGAGACCCAGAAGTGGCAGAAAAAGGTCATTTTAAACTATAAACATGCAACCTCTGAATATGCTTTTACCAAATGACTTTTGTAATGCATTGCTTCCATATTGTTTTAAACAAGTAATATTGTATTAAGTTGTTTGTTATATAGAAAATATGGTATCTTAATTATTTATTAGTTTATATTTAAAGTAATTATATAAGTATTTTATGCCACATAATAATAGTGCTTAATTAGGATTTCTAATTGTAATACCCTCTTTAGGAAGATCTGTATGATAAAGATAAAAATGGAGTTGTCATATGTAAGTTTTGAATAACTGCACTGTACCCTCTTGTGCCATCACAGGTGTGCCTTTTAATGATGTGTATTGTGCCAGCAAGTTTGCAGTGGAAGGCTTCAGTGAGAGTCTGGCTATTGTCCTGCAGCATTTTAATATACAGTGAGTAACTTTGCATGTGCTGTAAATAAATATAAACACATACTTCCTGTGTAGAGGCTATTTGTGTGTCCTGTAAATGACTTCTTTAGGGATGCCTCTTAAATAGGTCACAGCCACTTGTACACTTTAGTCTTAGTAGGGACCAGTCCATTAATTGTGTTAATAGTACAAATTGGTCCTATTGGGTCAATATATAAAGGTCTTTGCTTAAGCTATAGATATATACATAGTTTTAGTGTATATACCTGATGGAGTAACTAGACAGAGGGCATCCTGAAAACATCATGGCCTCCATTACATATGCAGCGTCGCCCGCAAAATCCTCCGCCGCCAGATTTTACGCGATTTTAGTATTACATATACGGCGTAGCATACAAGTTATGCGCGTATATTTCACCCGTCGCTCGCAATTATTACTCCCATAGGCTAACATAGAACAAATCGGTATCCAATATCCAGCCCAAGGACTTATGCGGCGAAAATGGAGAAATCTTACTCCATTTTTACCTCGCCATAAAAGGCAGCCGTAGCAGGCCTTGCGCTGAGTATGGGAGCACCGTAACTCCCGAAAATGCCTGCAAAAATAAACTAACACCTAACACATGCGCAATGTCTATCTACCTGTCAACAGCAATCCCCCACCACAATAACTTATAAAGTCTATTAAAGCCTAAACCGCCATAGCCCACAACACAATAAACCTAATCAAGTATTAAGCCCTAAACTGCCATAGCCCACAACGCAATAAACTTAACCCCTAACCTAACCCTCCCTAACCTAACCCCCCTAACCTAACCCCCCCTAACCTAACCACCCCTAAATAAACTTAAATAACCTAATTTACAAAATACTAAAGTTACTATTAAATATAAAAAAAATTACACTACTTTTAAAATACAAATAAACTAAGTATAAATTAAAGGGGCAGTCTAAACAAAATTCAGGAGTAGACTGTTCCTTTAAGCAAGAATTATGGAAAATGAAAAAATCTAAGATTACAGAAAATAAAAAATAAAATGACAAAATTTTAAATAAATTACACCTAATCCCTATGAAAATAAAAAAGCCCCCCCAAAATAAAAACACCCCCTAATCTAATCAACTACCAGTAGCCTTTAAAAGGACTTTTTGCAGGGCATTGCCCCAAGATAATCAGCTCTTTTGCCAAAAAAATACACACAGCCCCCCCTCTTTTGCTGCCCACCCTATCTAAATAAAATAAATCCCCCCAAAAAACCCTTAAAAAACTCTAAGTCTAATTCCCAAGTGGTCCTTACCTGTCCTGAAGTTCAGCGTAGAAGGTCCTGTTCCAGTCGGTGAAGTCTTCTTCCAAGCGGTGTCCTCTTCTTTCTTCTTCCAGAAACCAGCCGGCGGAGGGCGGAGTTGAAGACCGACGATGCTGGAACTGAAGACCGACAACGCTGGAACTGAAAACTGGCGACCATGGAGCCATGGAGCGTGGAGGATCCTCTTCATACTATCTCTGCCGTACACTGAATAGGAATTCAAGGTACGCGATTAAAAATGGCGTCCCTTGAATTCCTATTGGCTGATTTGAGCCTTCAAATTCAAATCGGCCAATCGGATGAGAGCTACTGAAATCCTATTGGCTGTTCAAATCAGCCAATATGATAAGAGCTACTGAAATCCTATTGGCTAATTTGAACAGCCAATAGAATTTCAGTAGCTCTTATCCGATTGGCTGATCAGCCAATAGGAATTCAAGGGACGCCATTTTTAATTGCGTACCTTGAATTCCTATTCAGTGTATGGCGGATATTGTATGAAGAGGATCCTCCACGCTCCATGGCTCCGCGGTCCCTGGTCTTCAGTTCTAGCGTCGCCGGTCTTCAACTCCGCCCTCCGCTCCGTGCCGGCTGGTTCCTGGAAGCAGAAAGAAGAGGTCGCCGCTTGGAAGAAGACTTCACCGCCTGGAACAGGTCCTTCTCTGCTGAACTTCAGGACAGATGAGGACCACTTGGGGGTTAGATTTAGAGTTTTTTAAGGGGTTTTTGGGGGGATTTATTTTATTTAGATAGGGTGGGCAGCAAAAGAGCTGAATGCCCTTTTAAGGGCAATGCCCAACAAATGCCCTTTTCAGGGCAATGGGTAGTTTAGCGTTTTTAGTGTTAGTATTTTTTTGGTGGGGGGTTGGAGGGTGGGGGGTTTACTGGTAGGGGGGCTGTGTGTATTTTTTTGGCAAAAGAGCTGATTATCTTGGGGCAATGCCCTGAAAAAGGTCCTATTAAGGGCTACTGGTAGTTGATTAGATTAGGGGGTGTTTTTATTTTGGGGGGGCTTTTTTGTTTTCATAGGGATTAGGTGTAATTTATTTAAAATTTTGTCATTTTATTTTTTATTTTCTGTAATCTTAGATTTTTTTATTTTCCGTAATTCTTGCTTAAAGGGACAGTCTACTCCTGAATTTTGATTAGACTGCCCCTTTAATTTATACTTAGTTTATTTGTATTTTAAAAGTAGTGTAAATTTTTTTATATTTAATAGTAACTTTAGTATTTTGTAAATTAGGTAATTTAAGTTTATTTAGGGGGGGTTAGGTTAGGGGGGTTAAGTTAGGGGTTAATATTTTTAATAGGTAGTTTGCGATGTTGGGGTTGGCGGATTTAGGGGTTAATAATTTTGTTATTACTTGCGGTGTGGGTTTGATGGCGCATATAGGGGTTAATAGTTTAAATAGGCATATTGCGTTGTGGGGGGTTGTCGGTCTAGGGGTTAATACATTTAATATTAGTATTGAGGGGGTGATTGCGGATATAGGGGTTTTACGTGTCAGGCTTATTTTTGGGAGGGTGTTAGACTTTTACGGGAGATTTTTTATTTTCTTTACTTTTCTTAGGCGCCGGCAGTTTCTAAAGTGCCGTAAGTCCCTGGCGACTCCAGAAATTTGTATTTACGCTAATTTCTGGACATTGCTAGTTTATCAGACTTACGGTACTTTATGAACTGCCGGCGGGGTTTATGTAATACCCCGATGTGCGAGGTGAAATTACCGATGGCGCAGGTTCCCATGCTTGTGCCGAAACCTGCGCCGTATATATTTGATCGCGCCCCATGAACCTAATCCTATATTCTCTGTATAGTGTGAGCCTCATTGAGTGTGGCCCAGTGAACACCAGCTTCATCAACAATCTACAGATATGGGAGCCCAGTGACAGTCATCTGAAGGGTGTGGACAGTGAGACTCTCAGCCTCTATACACAGTACCTGCAGCACTGCCAAACGATCTTCCAGGATGTGGCACAGGATACAGATGAGATTGTGCAGGTCTGTGTGTCTTGTTTTATTGTTTTATATACTAGTAATATATATATATATATAAAGCTGCAGCACATTGCCAGCTGCTGGAAAATACAGTTGTTTTATTATTACATAGAGCTACCATTTTGACATAAGAGGGATCCATGTTTTTTTTTTTTAATTAAGGTTTTATTCTTGCACATAACTTTTAAAGTGATCTGTTGTCAATGGAGAATACAGATCATATACAAGAGCACGTGTGCTGTTGTTTTCTTTTGAGCTGTCTCTCTCTCCCCCCTCTCTTTTGAGCTCTCTCTCCCCCCTCTCTTTTGCACTCTCTCTCTTCCCCCTCTCTTTTGCGCTCTCCTTCCCCCTCTCTTTTGCTCTCTCTCTCCCCCTCTCTTTTGAGCTGTCTCTCTCTCCCCCCTCTCTTTTGAGCTCTCTCTCCCCCTTCTCTTTTGAGCTCTCTCTCCCCCCTCTCTTTTGAGCTCTCTCTCCCCCCTCTCTTTTGCACTCTCTATCTTCCCCCTCTCTTTTGCGCTCTCTCTCTCCCCCCTCTCTTTTGCGCTCTCTCTCTCCCCCCTCTCTTTTGCGCTCTCTCTCTCTCTCACCCTCTCTTTTGTGCTCTCTCTATCCCCCATCTCTTTTGTGCTCTCTCTCTCCCCCATCTATTTTGCGCTCTCTCTCTCCCCCATCTCTTTTGCGCTCTCTCCCCCCTCTCTTTTGCGCTCTCTCTCTCCCCCCTCTTTTGCTCTCTCACTCTCCCCCCTCTTTTGTGCCCTCTCTCTCCCCCCTCTCTTTTGCGCTCTCTCTCCCCCCTCTCTTTTGTGCTCTCTCTCCCCCTCTCTTTTGCGCTCTCTCTCTCCCCCCTCTATTTTGCTCTCTCTCCCCCCTCTCTTTTGCTCTCTCTCTCTCTCCCCCCTCTCTTTTTCATGCTCTCTCTCCCCCTCTCTTTTGCGCGCTCTCTCTCCCCCTCTCTTTTGCGCTCTCTCTCTCCCCCTCTTTTGCGCTCTCTCCCCCCCTCTCTTTTGCGCTCTCTCTCCCCCTCTCTTTTGCTCTCTCTTTCTCCCCCATCTCTTTTGCTCTCTCTCTCCCCCTCTCTTTTGAGCTCTCTCCCCCTCTCTTTTGTGCTCTCTCTCTCGCCCCCTCTTTTGGTCTCTCTCTCCCCCCACTCTTTTGCGCTCTCTCTCCCCCTCTCTTTTGCGCTCTCTCCCCCTCTCTTTTGCGCTCTCTCTCTCCCCCTCTTTTGCGCTCTCTCCCCCCCTCTCTTTTGCGCTCTCTCTCCCCCTCTCTTTTGCTCTCTCTTTCTCCCCCATCTCTTTTGCTCTCTCTCTCCCCCTCTCTTTTGAGCTCTCTCCCCCTCTCTTTTGTGCTCTCTCTCTCGCCCCCTCTTTTGGTCTCTCTCTCCCCCCACTCTTTTGCGCTCTCTCTCCCCCTCTCTTTTGCGCTCTCTCCCCCTCTCTTTTGCTCTCTCTCTCTCCCCCTCTCTTTTGAGCTCTCTCTCTCCCCCATCTCTTTTGTGCTCTCTCTCCCCCTCTCTTTTGAGCTCTCTCTCTCCCCCATCTCTTTTGTGCTCTCTCTCCCCCCTCTCTTTTGAGCTCTCTCTCCCCCCTCTATTTTGCTCTCTCTCCCCCCTCTATTTTGCTCTCTCTCTCTCTTTCTCTCTCCCCAATCTCTTTTTCATGCTCTCTCTCCCCCTCTCTTTTGCGCGCTCTCTCTCCCCCTCTCTTTTGCGCTCTCTCTCTCCCCCCTCTTTTGCGCTCTCCCTGTCCCCCTCTCTTTTGCGCTCTCTCCCCCCTCTCTTTTACGCTCTCTCTCCCCCCTCTTTTGCTCTCTCTCTCCCCCATCTCTTTTGCGCTCTCTCTCCCCCTCTCTTTTGAGCTCTCTCCCCCTCTCTTTTGTGCTCTCTCTCTCGCCCCCTCTTTTGCTCTCTCTCTCCCCCCTCTCTTTTGCGCTCTCTCTCCCCCTCTCTTTTGCGCTCTCTCCCCCTCTCTTTTGCTCTCTCTCCCCATCTCTTTTGCGCTCTCTCTCCCCCTCTCTTTTGAGCTCTCTCTCTCCCCCTCTCTTTTGAGCCCTCTCTCCCTCCCCCTCTCTTTTGAGCTCTCTCTCTCCCCCCTCTATCTCTCTCCCCTCCTCTCTCTCTCCCCTCTCTCTCTCTCTCTCTCTCTCTCCCCCCTCTCTTTTGTGCTCTCTCTCTCCCCCTCTTTTGCTCTCTCTCTCCCCCCTCTCTTTTGTGCTCTCTCTCCCCCCCTCTCTTTTGTGCTCTCTCCCCCTCTCTTTTGCTCTCTCTCTCTCCCCCTCTCTTGTGCTCTCTCCCCCCTCTTTTGCTCTCTCTCTCTCTCTCCCCCCTCTCTTTTGTGCTCTCTCTCCCCCTCTCTTTTGCGCTCTATCCACCTCTCTTTGCGCTCTCTCCCTCCCTCTCTTTTGCTCTCTCTCTCCCCCATCTCTTTTGCGCTCTCTCTCCCACTCTCTTTTGAGCTCTCTCTCTCCCCCATATCTTTTGCGCTCTCTCTCCCCATCTCTTTTGCGCTCTCTCTCCCCATCTCTTTTGCGCTCTCTCTCCCCATCTCTTTTGCGCTCTCTCTCCCCCTCTCTTTTGAGCTCTCTCTCTCCCCCATCTCTTTTGCACTCTCTCTCCCCCTCTCTTTTGAGCTCTCTCTCTCCCCCTCTCTCTCTCTCCCCCATCTCTTTTGTGCTCTCTCTCCCCCTCTCTTTTGAGCTCTCTCTCTCCCCCATCTATTTTGCACGCTCTCTCTCTCTTCCCCATCTCTTTTGCACTCTCTCTCTCCCCCATCTCTTTTGCGCTCTCTCTCCCCCTGTAATTGAGCTCTCTCCCCCATCTCTTTTGCGCTCTCTCTCCCCCATCTCTTTTGCGCTCTCTCTCTCCCCATCTCTTTTGCGCTCTCTCTCCCCCTGTAATTGAGCTCTCTCCCCCATCTCTTTTGCACTCTCTCTCCCCCTCTCTTTTGAGCTCTCTCCCCCCTCTCTCTCCCCCCCATCCCCTCCTCTCTCTCTCCCCCTCTCTCTCTCTCCCCCATCTCTTTTGTGCTCTCTCTCCCCCTCTCTTTTGAGCTCTCTCTCTCCCCCATCTCTTTTGCGCGCTCTCTCTCTCTTCCCCATCTCTTTTGCACTCTCTCTCTCCCCCATCTCTTTTGCGCTCTCTCTCCCCCTGTAATTGAGCTCTCTCCCCCATCTCTTTTGCACTCTCTCTCCCCCTCTCTTTTGAGCTCTCTCCCCCCTCTCTCTCCCCCCCATCCCCTCCTCTCTCTCTCCTCCTCCTCTCTATCTCCCTCCCCTCTCTATCTCGTGACCGCGCCTGGCCATGCCCCCTTCACGCCCGGCCATGCCCCCTTCATGACCATTCACACCCGACCATGCCCCCTTCATGCCGGCCACGCCCCAGCTCACACCCGGCCACGGCCACTTCTGCCGCAGATCAGCTAGGGAGTAGGACTCAAAGGCCAGGTGTGTTTGTCCTTGTGCTGTCTCTACTGCGCATGACAGCTTCGGACAAACACACTTGGCCTTTTATATAATAGGATGAAGGCCTGCTGATTGTCATTTATCGCTCCCTGTAAAAGAAAAAGTGCACTAGAGAACTAGGGGCAGGACATGGGTCATGTAAAGAGGTTACTTTGAAAAATGAATATGCAAATACAAAAAATGTACATTAACCCTGTACATGCTTGACTGTAATAAGTGACGTAATTATAGGTGTTCAGGTGGAGATAGGGGGGCATGCTAGTGGGAGTAGCCTGCACTTTGCTTTAGACAGCTGTAAAGACTACATCGCCTGAGCTAGTTAGTGTAGGTGTAGTAAAAATTAGGTCCCCACAGCAATATTTGAAGTGTGCCTACACTGAAACTATTTTTAGTTTCAGTGAGCACACTGTCATGTAGGCACACTTCAAATAGGGTCACCGTCACAGCGAAATGACGATGAGCAGTGATGTCGGCAATGCAGCTGGTGATGTCACGCTTCCATTGACTTTTATGGGAGAGACATCGCTGGTATATCTGGACAGATTATCGGACTGCAAAGCGGACAAGGCCAGCAAAGCAGTTTCCCAACGGTCTGTCGATGCTTTGAATATGGGGGCCTATATCTGATATTTTAGGACTTGGTTAGGTGTCTGAAAATTAGCGTAATATTATTAAAAAAATAAGGAAAACTATACATTATTACTAAAACACTCTCAGATGGGCTGTATAAATGGATCATCTACAAAACATTTATGGAAATAAAAATCTAGTATACAATGTCCCTTTAAAACCAATACTCTTGTAGACCAACAATTTTCACAGCCTGGTCACTATATTACTTATCCAGTTTCATTCTGTAAAGCAATTTTAAAATCACACCAAAGCTGTCTTTGTAGCTTTAATATATTCACTTTTAAAAATATATACAGTATATAAATAAATAAAAAATCAAAAGTTGAGTTCTGCTGCTTTAATATTGTCCCTGAGGGTAATAACTTTCTGCCAGTCTATGATCCATTTGCCCTGCCCAGCCCTCCAGGTGTTGTTTATAGAAATATAGGTTCAGCTCGCTAGGGGGTGGGGAGGGGTGCAACTGGGAACCTTCCCAACTGAATTACATGTACAGTAGTGCTCAATGACATACTCTGACCGTGATTCACTAACTCACCATAGGACAGTAAACTGAATTACTGTATCTGCATTCATTGTGTTCAGAATTTACTGCTGTCTAAATAGTTTTTTGCATACTTTAATAATTATAAGGTGACTTTTTTATACTCCCAAAGTCTGGCCTTGTATTCTTAATATATACAAAATGTCACCAGCACTTTCTCTTCAAAGCTGTATAATCTTTATTTAAGAAATAAAAACAAGCAACGTTTTGGGGATTAACCCCTTAGTCATGCTGTGTATGTTACTTACACATAGGTTTCTTGTATTCTTAAGGTATTCTCTTATAATTCAATGTGGATTGTAAGGCAGTACCAGTAATACAGGATGGCCACTCTAGGTAGCACTTGCCAACGCATTTCATCAAATTTAGACTACTTTAGGGTAATATAAAAACAGCCTTTCTTTGAAAAAATATATAAAATACATTTATTATCTCAATATACTAAATATATGACTTATATATCATGCTATATAATCATCTAACTAGTGTTTTAACATAAATCAAAGTGCACTTATATCCTAAAGACTCTACCTAATATTCCAATGCATAAAATAAATTACCATAGATTTGTTCATGGTTTGCATCAATAATATTTTATATTAATAAGGCAAATAGCGACTTATAAGATTGGTTATCCTTATTACTGATTAATCACTAAAGAGATATAAAACACATTTTTATGTACATAAAATATAGAAAGCCTTTTTGGTTGAAACAATCAGTGTAGCTGCTGCTTTAATAAATATATAAAAACTGAGCTGCTGTTCAGATTATAAAAACCCAAGCCACAAAATTAACAGCGCTTACAACCAGCAATAATGTAAAATCATTAAAACTTTATAGTTGTATAAAAAATCACAATACAAGGAATACTTGCACTAACTTATTGCAGAAGTGTGATCAGTAGCAAACCAGTCCAGCCAGACTTCAATGGACACTATTCATTTTAAGGCAACACCCCTTCCTCAGGTCACCATATTCACTCACTGCTTTTATATTGTAAACAGACAATCAGATATTGCTGACAGACATATCAAAGTACTAATTATACAGACATAAAAGTTGTTTGACAGATAGGGATGAGCAAATGTTTTGCAACATTCGAAAAATGAAACAAATTTTAACACATTTGTTCGTTCGGGTTCAAATTTAGAATGTTTGTACAGCATTCTAACATTCGTTTAATGTAATAGTATTTCTACGTAAACCTATTCATGGGTTGGTGGGAGCTGTCCCATGTCTATTCGGGTGGGGGTTCCTTCGAGGAGAGAATAGTTTTTTACAGAAGATTCATTGACGACTTGATTATGATTTGGAGGGGCGATCAAGAAAGTGCAAAACTATTTGTAAGCTACCTAAACAAAAACGATAAAGGTATATCATTCACCCATACTTGGGATAAGGATGAGGTCGTCTTTCTAGATCTGATCCTCTCTACTAACTCTTCCACAAAGCGTGTAGTCTCTAAACTATATAGGAAACCCTTTTCAGGAAACCAGCTACTTCATGCCGATAGTAATCATCCACAACACATGTTTAAAGGCATAGTATAGGGACAGATGCTGAGAATAAGATGAAACTGCTCAGAACAATCAGATTTTGAACAAGAAGCTGAGATACTGAGCAGACGTTTTGTTGATAGAGGATACTCCATACAAATTATAGAGAAAGCAAGAATTGATATAGCAAAGGTGAATAGGACCAGTCTCCTTGATGATCACATAGGCAAACAGAAACGAAAAATTGGTTTAAATTTTGTAACTAAATACTCAAACCAATTTTACAAAATTTGTGATATTATTAAAAAGTATCTCCCCATTTTATATGGGGATGATACGCTTAAATCAGTGATAGGAGAAGGTTGTAATTTTATCTATGCTAAAAATCTCACTCTAGCCAATATGATTTCACCAAGTATGCTCCCTAAAATTACCAGCAATAGCACATGGCTACAATGTTCAGGAACATACAGATGTGGACATCCACGCTGTAAAGTGTGTGATTACATCAGTCAAGGCTCTCATTTTCAGTCCCATGTAACAAATGAAATGTTCCCCACCAAAGGGTGCGTTAAATGTTCCAGTAATTTTGTTATCTGCAATTTATGCCTCAAACAATATGTAGGTCTCACCACCAGGGATGTCCGTACAAGAGTAAGGGAACACCTTGGTTATATAAAAAATAAACAAAATTGCTTCCCCCTCACTGAACACTTCATTTTTGAACATCAACAAAGGGTTGACACCATTAAGTGGAAAGCCATAGAAGTTGTACCCACTCCAGTTAGAGGGGGGAATAGGAACATACTCTTGTGGGCCAGGAAGTATACTGGATATACAAATTGCAAACACTGGTACCCCAGGGCTTTAATTTGACATTATCAATTATTGGGAGTGATTTACTTGATCTATTGCCCCCCCCCCTTTTACTTATATATTTCTTTTGTTTAACTTATTTTTCCTTCATATCTATTCATATCTATTCAATTGCTTGTCCTTTGGTTGATACTCAAGTATCTAGCTACTCTATACATTATTTACACTTTACTATTATATATATATGTGTAAACTTTAGTGTTTCCTCACTTATATACTATAAGTAAGGCTATTGTTTTAGAGCCCATTCAATATATTATCTGCTAACTTAGCCATATCATTAACCAAGAGGAAACCCCCTAAAGTTTTAGCTAGGGTAAGTGCTATATTTGCTTTGTATTTGAAGGCATAAAGCGAATTCCAATATTTATACATATAGAGATTGTGTTTGGGGAAAGATATGCACAATATTCATAAATTTTACCCCACAGCGATTGAACTCATGATTGTATTTTTCTAAATATATTGGATACTTTTACTTCTTTAATTTAAGACCCAATTAATTCTATTAATATAAGCACGCTTTTGTGGCTCTAATGACTAGCAGTTGTTACCATCTTTACTAACATTTCCATATCTATAATGAAATGTGAAATTTTGTACCATGAATGAATTTCTCGCCTGTTTGTGTGTATACAGGGAGTGCAGAATTATTAGGCAAGTTGTATTTTTGAGGATTAATTTTATTATTGAACAACAACAATGTTCTCAATGAACCCAAAAAACTCATTAATATCAAAGCTGAATATTTTTGGAAGTAGTTTTTAGTTTGTTTTTAGTTATAGCTATTTTAGGGGGATATCTGTGTGTGCAGGTGACTATTACTGTGCATAATTATTAGGCAACTTAACAAAAAACAAATATATACCCATTTCAACTATTTATTTTTACCAGTGAAACCAATATAACATCTCAACATTCACAAATATACATTTCTGACATTCAAAAACAAAACAAAAACAAATCAGTGACCAATATAGCCACCTTTCTTTGCAAGGACACTCAAAAGCCTGCCATCCATGGATTCTGTCAGTGTTTTGATCTGTTCACCATCAACATTGCGTGCAGCAGCAACCACAGCCTCCCAGACACTGTTCAGAGAGGTGTACTGTTTTCCCTCCTTGTAAATCTCACATTTGATGATGGACCACAGGTTCTCAATGGGGTTCAGATCAGGTGAACAAGGAGGCCATGTCATTAGATTTTCTTCTTTTATACCCTTTCTTGCCAGCCACGCTGTGGAGTATTGTCCTGCATGAAAATCATGTTTTTCTTGAAGGATGCAGACTTCTTCCTGTACCACTGCTTGAAGAAGGTGTCTTCCAGAAACTGGCAGTAGGACTGGGAGTTGAGCTTGACTCCATCCTCAACCCGAAAAGGCCCCACAAGCTCATCTTTGATGATCCAGCCCAAACCAGTACTCCACCTCCACCTTGCTGGCGTCTGAGTCGGACTGGAGCTCTCTGCCCTTTACCAATCCAGCCACGGGCCCATCCATCTGGCCCATCAAGACCCACTCTCATTTCATCAGTCCATAAAACCTTAGAAAAATCAGTCTTGAGATATTTCTTGGCCCAGTCTTGACGTTTCAGCTTGTGTGTCTTGTTCAGTGGTGGTCGTCTTTCAGCCTTTCTTACCTTGGCCATGTCTCTGAGTATTGCACACCTTGTGCTTTTAGGCACTCCAGTGATGTTGCAGCTCTGAAATATGGCCAAACTGGTGGCAAGTGGCATCTTGGCAGCTGCACGCTTGACTTTTCTCAGCTCATGGGCAGTTATTTTGCGCCTTGGTTTTTCCACACGCTTCTTGCGACCCTGTTGACTATTTTGAATGAAACGCTTGATTGTTCGATGATCACGCTTCAGAAGCTTTGCAATTTTAAGAGTGCTGCATCCCTCTGCAAGATATCTCACTATTTTTGACTTTTCTGAGCCTGTCAAGTCCTTCTTTTGACCCATTTTGCCAAAGGAAAGGAAGTTGCCTAATAATTATGCACACCTGATATAGGGTGTTGATGTCATTAGACCACACCCCTTCTCATTACAGAGATGCACATCACCTAATATGCTTAATTGGTAGTAAGCTTTCGAGCCTATACAGCTTGGAGTAAGACAACATGCATAAAGAGGATGATGTGGTCAAAATACTCATTTGCCTAATAATTCTGCACTCCCTGTATTTACTAAATGAGCACCTATTTTGAAATGTTACTTTTTGTTTTTAATTAAACTTTTTTAAGAATAGGAGGGGCTAATACCCCCTTAAAAGCATGCCTTGAGTAAGGAGGATTAGATCTATGATTATGGCCAATGGCCGAAACGCATAAGATCCGCTTTGCGCTCTTCCAGCTGAAGCCTCTACTATTATGCCTTTTTATCTTGTTTAAATAAAGACTACTGTTTTTATCTTACCGGGAGTTGAGATCCGAATTTTTTCTTAAGTATTTCTAATGCTTTCTTTAAATGTAATATTAGATTTGAATTTTCCTAATACTGTAATTTGATTTAAAAAATTCAAATTGATATATTTGTAATAGTATTTCTAATGCTCTCTTTAAATGCAATATTTAAATTATGCAATATTTGAAACTGAAACATTGGAATTAATATATTTCTATCTTATAAGTATCAAATTACTAAATTCCCTACAACATGAACTATTAAAATTCTGAATAGTATTTGTTAAATCGTATGTTACATTCAAAATTTCGATTGTGGATATTCGATCTATTTATGAACAATTAAAAACTAAAGTAACATTCGAAAACCGGAAATAACATTCGATTACCGAATTTTAATGAATTTGCATTCTTATCGACATTCAATTGTCCAAAACAAATGTCTACAGTACTATTCGTTCTACCAAACAAATTATACGTTCAGAACATTCACCCTTCCCTATTGACAGATCTATGGACCAATGGGAGCCAATCAACTAGCTTCATTGATTCTTTGATATGTCTATCAACAATTATACAGACATAAAAGTAGATTGACAGGTCAATAGACCAATGTGAGCTTCATATTTGACCTATTATGAAGTACATTTTTACCTAAAACAATGCAGCAAAAATGATTGCTCTATGTTGGTATTTTCTAAAAACAACAATGCAACCTTACAGGTGATTTATTATATATTGCCTAGATTACGAGTTTTGCGCTATAGAGGGTGCGAAACGAGCGCAACATAAGTTGTTATTTCACCCCCCATAGCGCTGCCATTACAAGTTTCTGAAAAGCCTCCTTGTGAGTGCGATATGGTGGCGATAAGCTCCATACTGCACAAAATCCAAGGGCTGAGAATACGTACTTGTGCACGCTTTCCCCAAAGACATCAATGGGGCGAGAGTGTTAGAAAAAAAAAACTAACACCTGAATCGCGGAATGAAAAGCTCCGTAATGCAACCCCATTGATGTCTATGGGGGAAAAAAAAGTTACGTTTAAGCCTAAGACCCTAACATAAACCCCAAGTCTAAACACCCCTAATCTGCCGCCCGACATCGCCGACACCTAAATAAAGTTATTAACCTCTAATCTGCCGCTCCCAACATCGCCGCCACTAATTAAACTTATTAACCCCTATTCTGTCACTCCCCGACATTGCTGCCACTATAATAAAGTTATTAACCCCTATTACCCCGCACCCCAACATCGCTGACACTATAATAAAGCTATTAACCCCTATTCTGCTGCTCCCCGACATCGCCGCCACTAAATAAAGTTATTAACCCCTAACCCTCTGGCCTCCCACATCACTGCCACTAAATAAACCTATTAACCCCTAAACCACCTGCCCCCCACATCGCAAAAAACTAAATTAAACTATTAACTCCTAAACCTAACAACCCCCTAACTTTAAATTAAAATTACAATATCCCTATCTTAAAATAAATAAAAACTTACTTGTGAAATTAAAAAAAAACAAGTTTAAACTAACAATTAACCTAACATAACTATTATATTAACTATTATACTAAAATTAAAATAACTACCCATTAATAAAAATAAATTACACATTAAAAAAAACTAACACTACTAAAAAAAATTAAGTCTAAAATTGCAAAAAATACTAAATTACGAAAAATAAAAAATACTAAATTACGAAAAATAACATACACTAAATTACGAAAATTAACAAACACTAAATTACGAATAATGACAAACGAAATTATCAAAAATAAAAACAATAAAACTATAAAAATAAAAAGCCCCCCCAAAATAAAAAAAACCTAGCCTACAATAAACTACCAATAGCCTTTAAAAGGGCCTTTTGTAGGGCATTGCCCTAAAGAAATCAGCTCTTTTACCTGTAAAAAAATACAAAGACCCCCCAACAGTAAAACCCACCACCCAACCAACCCCCCAAAATGAAAAACCTAACTCTAACAAAAACCTAAGCTACCCAATGCCCTGAAAAGGGCATTTGTATGGGCATTGCCCTGAAAAGGGCATTCAGCTCTATTACTTAAAGCCCAAACCCTAATCTAAAAAAAAAAAAACACCCAAAAATATTTTAAAATACCCAAACACTAACACTAAGCCCCGAAGATCCACTCAAAGTGTTAGTTTTTTTAATGTGTAATTTAGTTTTTTAATTGGTAGTTATTTTAATTTTAGTATAATAGTGTAGTATAATAGTTATGTTAGATTAATTGTTAGTTTAAACTTATTTTTTTTTAATTTCACAGGTAACTTTTTATTTATTTTAAAATAGGGATATTGTAATTTTAATTTAAAGTTAGAGGGTGATAGGTTTAGGGGTTAATAGGTTTATTTAGTAGTGGCGATGTGAGGGGCTGGCGGTTTAGGGGTTATTAGGTTTATTTAGTGGCGACGGTGTCACGGAGAGGCGGAATAGGGGTTAATAACTTTATTATAGTGGCGGGGTTGTGGGCGGGCGCAGATTAGGGGTTAATAGGTTTAATATAGTGTTTGCGATGCGGGAGGGACTCAGTTTAGGGGTTAATAGGTAGTTTATGGGTGTTAGTGTACTTTGTAACACTTTAGGTATGAGTTTTGTGAAACATTTTTGTTACACAAAATCCATAACTACTGCTCTCAGATGGCGGTATGGATGGTGTCGGGATAGGCTGTAATGCAAGCATTTTAGCCTCACTGCACAACCTGCAATACCGGCGCTATGGAAATCACACACAAAAACGTAATTTTTTGAGTGCGGGATTGACGTTGCGTTACAGGCTAAAATGCTTGCAGTATAGCTATACCGGCACGACTCGTAATGGCTGCGTTACTGTTTTTACTCTGAAATTGCCATTTTTTCAGCGTTAAAACCGTAACTCATAACTCATAATCTTGGTGTATATTAATTATTATTTATATATTTTAAAGCATTTAACTGTCATTTTGTTATCAAAATCTGCATTGTTTCGCAATCTACAGCTTACAATTCTAAAAGCATCTCCTCAGTAGAAGCCAGTTAAGCACACAAATTAGCTAATACAGTGATCAAGCAATCACACTGGGTATAACGTAGAAGGGTTTTCATGGTTAAACTACTGGAAAAGAGAGCTAAATAAATAATACATTATATTGCAAAGTTATTTTTTATTTTGTAATAGTGTAGTGTGTGCTACTATCTGCATGTCAGATTACTTGGGTGTGTTAATTCCCTCACATAAAGGACTTATAGGGTAGCACAAAATGAATGTTGGATAACACTAAACACTAGTAGAGGACTTTATTTCTGTGCTATACAATTTCAATTAAACTTAAAGTGATGGTAAACTATAAACAATGAGAATGTCCTATCATAAAGAGCATGCAAAAATTTGTCTAATCCATTGTGTCATGTCTCGCGTTCCTCCGCCTGCCCCCACTTTTCTACTATTTTTTTTTTAAGTTTTCAACCAATCAAATACTTAGCCATATGGCTCGCTATTTTCAAAGCGCCATAGTACTGAAGTGACTACAAGTCTGCGCGCCACTCCACCCCTTCGATTTTCTTCTTCAATTCAGTGATGTGTAGAGTGGTCCCATCCACTCTACATGTCACTGAAGTGAGCACAAGAAAATATAAGGGGGCTGAATGAAGGTGTGTGATGTACACAATTTAAAAAATACTTTTATTATAAAAAAACGAACATTTAGAAAACACTTGTATAGTGTGGATTACATTGGAATATCATCATTATTATTACAGTAACAGCATATTCTTATAATTTGCCATCACTTTAAGCATAAACACTTCCCACTTACATACACCTTTGCCCCCTTTCCACTACTGCCCCTTTAATCCTGCTGCAAGATCTTTCTTTCATTAATATATCTTTGATTTCTAATTATTAAAGGGACATTAAACACTAAATAAATGCTAGATAGAATGATGCATTTAAAGAAAATATTAGTTTAAGAATAACATGTAGATGTATTTTTTAAAGTTTCATTAGCTGTTTAACTATTGACAAAATAAGTGTAAAGTTTTAGTGTCTATAAAACAATGGGAGCTGACATGTTGTAACTTAGGCTACCTTCTCTGCTGTGGCAAGTTAGGGGCAGTTACAAATAAGTTACTAGAGTGTGCATTTCTAAGTGAAAAGATCACAATGTCAGAATGGAATTACAGGAAAAGGGAACAAAATAAATAATGAAAGTATATTGCAGAGTTTATATATATATACATATATATATATATATATATATATATATATATATATATATATAAAGTCAAAGAGGGGATTGCATCATCATACTGTTAGTAAGAGCCACGGTGCGCTGCAAATATTCCTCCAAATAGTATCCAAACAGCAGGCACTCACTGGACTTTATTGTAAAATATAAATACTTTATTGCATCAAGTTAAAACCGACAAACGTTTCGGCACTGCATTGTGCCTTTGTCAATGTCAAAAACAAATACACAATAGCACACAACCAGAGTGCAGCTCCACACCCCAGAACAAATCTCTATATACATATTAAAAACAACATATATATACTTCTCAATCACTCTCTAATTTTGCCGCCAAACCTCCGTAATGCACTCCAGGAGGTACACTACTGACGTCACGCTGACACGCTAATCGTGCCTAGCGTGATGACGCATGGCACGGCGTTGCCATAGCAACGTCTAAGCGTCCGGCGGTGGAGAAATGGGGAATACCCGATGCTACTGTGCGCATGACAGTAAAAAGATATAGTGTTTTGAAGAAATGTTGCTAACGGCAACCAATAATCACAATAGTCAGCGAGATCACAGACTCACCGGGTATTCCCTAGCAGGAGGCAGCAGTACTTAAAATCATTTGGACCATGGTACACAATACTGACAGGGTAGTAAATGCATGGACTAAGGACAGCACTAGCCGGGCAAATAAGCGTGTATATCGCATTATTAGCATACTATTATTAGACCAATAGTGTAAAAAATACACATATATGGAAATGTTGCTACACCTGCAGCCCAGAGTTATCCTATTTAAGTGACATCCTAGTCCACCCATAAAGAACCACTATAAAATGAATACAAATTATAGAGCCCTAACCTACTTCAGGCAACTTGGAGTATGGTAAAATGTATATGTCAAATAAGCGGACACCCTCTACTACGATACTTGGAAGACATAGATACTAGTGATCTGTAATGTTTAATAGAAAGGGCTAAAATCCAGGGTGGTGTTAAGTCCCTTTGGGGCCAGAGTATCCAGTTTAAAGATCCATCGGCTCTCACGTTGGAGTAATGTTTTGCCTCTATCCCCTCCCCTTGGGTTAGGTGGGATATGATCTATAAGCATGGATCTAATGCTGGACACCGGGTGTTTCAGTAATGCACAGTGGCGTGCCACGGGTTGGTCTGATTCTCCATTTTTTAATGCTTCTCGGATCGCAAAACGATGGTTTGCCATCCGGTCTCGAAAAGAGGTGATTGTCTTTCCAATGTACACCAGGGCACACGGACAGGTGAGCATGTAAACCACATGCGTACTTGTACAGCTCAAGCGATGATTTATTTTATACCGCTGATTCTTATGGGGATGCTGAAAGGAGTCTCCTTTACGCATGCTGTTGCATGTGGTGCAGCTCCCACAGGGGAAGCATCCTTTTCTTGATGATTTCAACCAGGACTCTGTTTTGTAGTGATTCACAGGATCAGATTTAACGAGAATGTCCCTCAGATTCCTGGATCTCCGATACACCAACCTAGGTGCTGTCATATTCTGAAATGGTAAGGAGGGGTCAATACCAACCACAGGCCAGTGGCGACGTGCAGCATTAGATATGCGTTCACATCCAGGTGTGAATGTGGTAATCAAGTTGAGTTGCTTTGATGTGTCCTTGTTGCGAATACCAGTATCCGTTTGTGTATCTGGCCCCAGTAGTTTCCTTTGGGTGTCCAAGATTTCTTTCATAGGATAGCCTCTCCTTTTCAATTTCTCACCCATCTCCTTAACTTGAATCTTCTGCAGGGGTGTCTCGCTATTGTTTCTCAGTGCTCTAGTGAGTTGGGAGGTGAGAATACCCTTTTTCTGGTGTTTAGGGTGAAAGCTGCTGGCATGTAACAATGAATTTCTATCGGTTGGTTTAGTGTACAACTTGGTACCAAACCTTAGGTTGCCCGAGTCATTCACCTTAAAAACATTGAGGTCTAAAAAATTCACACCCTCAAGACTGAATTCAAGCTTGAATCGTATAGGACTGACCATGAGGTTCAAATGTGACACCCACTCCCGCAATGATGGCTCACCCCCTCGCCATACAAGGAACACATCATCGATATAGCGAGTGTAATAAATCACTTGCGAGTGTTCAAACGGCTTCATGAGTTCTTGCTCGTACCATGCCATATAGATGTTGGCGTAAGTGGGTGCCACATTCGACCCCATGGCCGTGCCAGCTTTCTGTAAATA
Organism: Bombina bombina; assembly: GCF_027579735.1. Classification (NCBI taxonomy): domain Eukaryota; kingdom Metazoa; phylum Chordata; class Amphibia; order Anura; family Bombinatoridae; genus Bombina; species Bombina bombina. The sequence continues at coordinate 1,144,782,807 of NC_069499.1, forward strand.
ATAACAATCCTCAAACTTAAAGTAGTTTTTCTCTAGACAGATCATTAACAGTTCACAAATGAATTCAATCGGGGGACCCACATAATACTCATTGCCAGTCACCATGGATCTGACAGCCTCCACCCCCTCAATATGGGGGATGACAGTATAGAGGCTGTCAACATCCATGGTTACCAAAATGTCATCATATTGCAAATTAGAAAAACCAGATAATATCCTGAGTAGACTAGGGGAATCCTGTAGATAAGCCCTAGTATTTTTAACAACAGTCTGTAGGAAAGAGTCAATGTAGATGGCAAGGTTAGTCAAAACCGATCCTCGGGCAGAAACGATAGGTCTGCCCGGGGGGTTCACTAGCGTCTTGTGAACCTTAGGCAGTAGATAGAGCACAGGGACTATTGGGTGTTCAGTGATCAAAAAGTTTAGTTCTTTTTCATTGATAAATCCTGCTTCCAAACTGCATTGTAAAAAATTATCAATAGCAGCTTTATATACCTGTGTGGGATTCCCTTTAAGTTTTACATATGTTGTTGTGTCAGACAGCTGTCTAAGGGCTTCTTGTCTATAATCTGTATAGTCAAGCACCACGATAGAACCACCCTTGTCCGCAGGGCGGACTATGACTGATCTATCATTACTTAACCCAATAAGAGCATCTCTTTCACCCTTGGTCAAATTAGGGTAGGGGGCTACATTAGAAGCTTCATTAACACTTTGTGTGAGTATTCTAGTGTAATTCCTGATGGAAGCATGAGTGTGGGGTGGTTCGTATGTAGATTTCTTTTTGAATGGTTCAGGAGAATATTCTTGTTCTCTAAAATGGTCTCTCAATTTTAATTGGCGCTGAAACCTGTGTACATCGACCATCCTCTCAAAAGTGTCTACATGTGGGGTTGGCACAAAGGATAGACCTCGGTTAAGCAACTTTATTTCAGCCTCACTTAATGGTCTGCTGCTAAGATTAAACACTATATTTGTTTCTTCTTTGTTTGTTTCTGATTTTGATTTGTGGCCCCCCCTCCGTGTCCTACCTCTTTTTGATTTCTTTTGGTAGTACTGTGTATTGGTGGTTTCATATTGGACCTCGTGCTGACCCCTAAAAAAGAGGAAGAAGATTGTGTCTGTTGTGTGTTCTCCCTTAGTGCTGGGACCTCCGAAGTGGTCTCAGCACCAGAGGAATCACCTCCACTGCTGTCAACAATGCTAAGGGTGTTCTTAGATCTAAGATTTCTACGTCGCCTGTATGGCAACTCATCTTTACCATACAGCCATTTGTATACCCGCCGTTCCCTGTAATCACTTTCCACATTGTTCAATTTTTTATTTTTGAAAGCTATCAAATCACTGCGGTATTTGCTCACCATGCCATCCAATTTGCTCACCCACTCCTGGCTGGTGTCATTTTCCAAGACGTGGAAGCTCTGCAGTTTGATGGCGTCCAATTCTATTTTGATCTTTATTTCTAATCTACTGACCTCCTCAATAACCAAAAGCATGAGGTCATATGAACATTTATTGAGAATTGAACACCATCGTCTGCAGAACTCCACATTTTGTCTCCCCAGGGTTGGGATGTTCTTAACCCTGAACCCCCTGGGGATAAATTTCTTTCTAAAGTATCCAGATAAAAATACTGCATGGAGGTGGTAATCCACCTCTTTCCTACGAAGGTTTAATATCTTATGATAAATGTTAATGGGTATCTCACCTCCCAACTCTCCAGTGTCATCTGAGATCAAGATCCTATCCGCATCATCATCAGTGAATGCTAGGGAGTCCATATTGAAGTCCTCATCATGTTGTATAGTATCCATATTAGCAGCTGCCTCCGCCATGTGAAGTAGATAAAACAGAGGATTACACAAAGTTAAAAACAATGTAGCAAATGTAAAACAAACGATGTTTTCCAGGGTAGTTGCACAGCTGAATTAATACAAAGTCCACAGTTCACTGTGTTATATCCAAGGGGAGTGCTAATCCCAAATACCAAAAGGCAAAAACACAAAGTCAAAGAGGGGATTGCATCATCATACTGTTAGTAAGAGCCACGGTGCGCTGCAAATATTCCTCCAAATAGTATCCAAACAGCAGGCACTCACTGGACTTTATTGTAAAATATAAATACTTTATTGCATCAAGTTAAAACCGACAAACGTTTCGGCACTGCATTGTGCCTTTGTCAATGTCAAAAACAAATACACAATAGCACACAACCAGAGTGCAGCTCCACACCCCAGAACAAATCTCTATATACATATTAAAAACAACATATATATACTTGACTAACCTTGCCATCTACATTGACTCTTTCCTACAGACTGTTGTTAAAAATACTAGGGCTTATCTACAGGATTCCCCTAGTCTACTCAGGATATTATCTGGTTTTTCTAATTTGCAATATGATGACATTTTGGTAACCATGGATGTTGACAGCCTCTATACTGTCATCCCCCATATTGAGGGGGTGGAGGCTGTCAGATCCATGGTGACTGGCAATGAGTATTATGTGGGTCCCCCGATTGAATTCATTTGTGAACTGTTAATGATCTGTCTAGAGAAAAACTACTTTAAGTTTGAGGATTGTTATTATTTACAGAAAGCTGGCACGGCCATGGGGTCGAATGTGGCACCCACTTACGCCAACATCTATATGGCATGGTACGAGCAAGAACTCATGAAGCCGTTTGAACACTCGCAAGTGATTTATTACACTCGCTATATCGATGATGTGTTCCTTGTATGGCGAGGGGGTGAGCCATCATTGCGGGAGTGGGTGTCACATTTGAACCTCATGGTCAGTCCTATACGATTCAAGCTTGAATTCAGTCTTGAGGGTGTGAATTTTTTAGACCTCAATGTTTTTAAGGTGAATGACTCGGGCAACCTAAGGTTTGGTACCAAGTTGTACACTAAACCAACCGATAGAAATTCATTGTTACATGCCAGCAGCTTTCACCCTAAACACCAGAAAAAGGGTATTCTCACCTCCCAACTCACTAGAGCACTGAGAAACAATAGCGAGACACCCCTGCAGAAGATTCAAGTTAAGGAGATGGGTGAGAAATTGAAAAGGAGAGGCTATCCTATGAAAGAAATCTTGGACACCCAAAGGAAACTACTGGGGCCAGATACACAAACGGATACTGGTATTCGCAACAAGGACACATCAAAGCAACTCAACTTGATTACCACATTCACACCTGGATGTGAACGCATATCTAATGCTGCACGTCGCCACTGGCCTGTGGTTGGTATTGACCCCTCCTTACCATTTCAGAATATGACAGCACCTAGGTTGGTGTATCGGAGATCCAGGAATCTGAGGGACATTCTCGTTAAATCTGATCCTGTGAATCACTACAAAACAGAGTCCTGGTTGAAATCATCAAGAAAAGGATGCTTCCCCTGTGGGAGCTGCACCACATGCAACAGCATGCGTAAAGGAGACTCCTTTCAGCATCCCCATAAGAATCAGCGGTATAAAATAAATCATCGCTTGAGCTGTACAAGTACGCATGTGGTTTACATGCTCACCTGTCCGTGTGCCCTGGTGTACATTGGAAAGACAATCACCTCTTTTCGAGACCGGATGGCAAACCATCGTTTTGCGATCCGAGAAGCATTAAAAAATGGAGAATCAGACCAACCCGTGGCACGCCACTGTGCATTACTGAAACACCCGGTGTCCAGCATTAGATCCATGCTTATAGATCATATCCCACCTAACCCAAGGGGAGGGGATAGAGGCAAAACATTACTCCAACGTGAGAGCCGATGGATCTTTAAACTGGATACTCTGGCCCCAAAGGGACTTAACACCACCCTGGATTTTAGCCCTTTCTATTAAACATTACAGATCACTAGTATCTATGTCTTCCAAGTATCGTAGTAGAGGGTGTCCGCTTATTTGACATATACATTTTACCATACTCCAAGTTGCCTGAAGTAGGTTAGGGCTCTATAATTTGTATTCATTTTATAGTGGTTCTTTATGGGTGGACTAGGATGTCACTTAAATAGGATAACTCTGGGCTGCAGGTGTAGCAACATTTCCATATATGTGTATTTTTTACACTATTGGTCTAATAATAGTATGCTAATAATGCGATATACACGCTTATTTGCCCGGCTAGTGCTGTCCTTAGTCCATGCATTTACTACCCTGTCAGTATTGTGTACCATGGTCCAAATGATTTTAAGTACTGCTGCCTCCTGCTAGGGAATACCCGGTGAGTCTGTGATCTCGCTGACTATTGTGATTATTGGTTGCCGTTAGCAACATTTCTTCAAAACACTATATCTTTTTACTGTCATGCGCACAGTAGCATCGGGTATTCCCCATTTCTCCACCGCCGGACGCTTAGACGTTGCTATGGCAACGCCGTGCCATGCGTCATCACGCTAGGCACGATTAGCGTGTCAGCGTGACGTCAGTAGTGTACCTCCTGGAGTGCATTACGGAGGTTTGGCGGCAAAATTAGAGAGTGATTGAGAAGTATATATATGTTGTTTTTAATATGTATATAGAGATTTGTTCTGGGGTGTGGAGCTGCACTCTGGTTGTGTGCTATTGTGTATTTGTTTTTGACATTGACAAAGGCACAATGCAGTGCCGAAACGTTTGTCGGTTTTAACTTGATGCAATAAAGTATTTATATTTTACAATAAAGTCCAGTGAGTGCCTGCTGTTTGGATACTATATATATATATATATATATCTCAAAATAAGTATTGCATTGAGCAATGATACTTTTTTATTGGACTAACTATACAATTATAAGTTGACAAGCTTTCGGAAGAGTTCCTTCCTTTATCAAGTCTAAAGCAATACTGGCCAATTCAATGGAATTTACAGATATCTTAAAACACAGAATAGCTAAGAAGACAGAAAGTGCAGGGAGAGGAGGAGGTGTCGTAAAAATCATGAGGGGGGCTTAGGTAATAGGCAGACAGTGTCCAGTGTAGGAGAACAGACAGGGGAAATATATCGCTATACATAGAGAATATACTGACATAAAGTTATATATTAACATTGAATCAATATCTATAAAGATGTGAAATTGTATATACAGGGGGATACAAAAGTTAAAAAAAGAAAAAAAAAAATATATATATATATACATACAGTGTATAATGTGTTATTACCATCTCAAAGTGTTTAATGTCCCTTTAAGTCAAAGGAGTCCAATTATTAATGTGCAGACGGACATGATCCGATATAGCGGATTATGTCCGCTGCACATCGATAAATGCTGACAGCATACGATAAATGCCGACAGCATTACAATACCACCCCCTGCAGATTCACTGCCAATCGGCCGCTAGCAGGGGGTGTCAATCAGCCCGATCGTATTCGATCGGGCGGATTGCTGGAGCAGCGGTATTAGGATCGCTGCTTCTTAACTTCCGCTTCAGCCGGAACTGAAGCTGAGTGGGTCGGAGGCAGCATCCGCTGCTTCTTAAATAGACCCCAGAATATAACTTAAGTTCTTTATTTTCCGTTATTTGTTTGTAGAAAATAAAATTGTTTACTTCAAGAGCTACTTTTTAAAACTGTGTTTTGGATTAAGCCTGAGTGCAAATGCAATACTTAATTCACTACCTGTAATATGAGTGCAGTGAGCGGGCTAATATCACTCCCTGCATCATGCGTTAAAAGTGCAGGTTACTCTAAAAAAAAAAAAGTTTCAGTCACATCAATATACTTTGGATAACATTACTTAACCATCTGCTTGTAATACCAAACTGAGCATTATTTTTTTGTGTAAGGCTAAGCCCCAGCCTTCATTCACTGATTGTGCGCCACTTGTAATCTAGCTATCTATGGGGAATTAAATTCAAAATGTCTCCCTTTTAGTGTTTTTTTCTTGAGAATACATTGCACTTTCATATAATCAATGGTCATTTTTAAATGAACATCTCTCAATAATTTATTAAGTGCAGACTGGTACAAAATATTGTACTTTAGGTGGTCAACATAATTTCTCCGGTTATCTGTCTTTTACCACCTTTGTTCCTGTGTTGACTTATCTATATCACATCACTCTCTATGATCTCATGATATTATTTACTTGCATTACTAAAACCTATCTCTTGCACGTAATGAGATCCAATATCTGCATTATTATGGGCATTATTATGGGCATTATTATGGGCTGGCACCTTATGAAATGGGTATTTGTAGCGCTAATGGGAACATTTACAACAATGGGACAAAGATTGTCTGTATCACCCCAGGCAACCTATTAAATAGATTGTCTGTATTATCATGTATCTAGTTAAACATAATGATAACCTATAACATAGTAAAAAAAAAAACAGCACTGATCACCTTTGGTCTCTTTTTATTATAAAAACCCTGCTAAGTGAACTGACAGTAATTTATTTAATAAGCATTCCATTTAACTCAAGCAATCATAACTTTGGATTCTGTTTACAGCCAAACCTATATGAGATATTTTTTAAGATAAATTAAGGCAATTTTGTTCTAGTGCTGATATCACAATTATTTAAGATAATATCTCTATTTGATTTCAGGTGTTTCTAGAAGCAATAGAGGCTCCAGCCCCCTCCCTCCGATATTTCACAACACAGTTCTTCATGCCTCTGATCAAGCTGAAGTTTTCCAGCTCAGGTGGCTCTGAGTACCTGCAAGCCATGCACAAGTTTGTGTTCTCTGGATTGAAGCCCAAGGAGGAACGGCAGTAACACCTGATGATGCCCCTCCCCAGCCAGACAAGTTATATGCTCACTCGGAGGAAACCTCCTTCTGTCCCCACATGTACTCACCATGGAGACATGTAAAATCCCAGGGTCATGGATGATGCATCCAATCCTGCCTGGGTGTAATTGTTTTATTTATTCATGAAGGAGAATCAGCAATGTCTAACTAAGTAATAAAATATCATATACAGAGAGATTTATAACAGTGTACTGTGCAATGATGTAAAAGAACACTACCATCTATAGAAAATAGTTTTCTCTCCTTTATTCCCAAGGCTACGTCTCCTTATTTCTTATGCCTATCTCTGTTTTCCCTTCCTATCCATAAATGGCACTTATCGCTCTTATAATAGCTGCATCTATTTCCTTTTACTGTCTCTCCAGTCCCATAATCTGCTTTTGTTGTAATGAACATCTTTATTCTGTTTGTCAGTACTACATTGTTTTATATTGAATATTAGTCTAGAAAAGGGGTGCAAAACTTGTCAACACTGTATTTTTTTCTAACCATACACAGGCCTGGTAAAAAGGTTTCTGATATCTTAAAAATATATAAAACTGTTTGAAATAAGTTGTAAATAAGCAATAATGTCTATTATTAGTAACTGTCAGAACCTACATACAAACAGGCCGTGGGTCATGTGACCCCTCATTGGGAAAAAAAAATATCAATAAATTGATTGCTCAAGGACTGCACCACCCTCTCTACCAAAAACAAACCAACACAAAGTCTCTTTCTCTTCATGCTCTGCTGTACGTTAAATGGTGGAAACTTCTTGGCACAGAGAATTTATTTTTATTTTATTTATAAAGCATCAACATATTCTACAGCCCTATGACAAATACATGAAATAAGCAAAAAGACAATTACATAAACAATAGACTAATAGATGGAACTGCCAGTGAGTTATTATGTCATATATACCATTTGTATGCAAGGTGATATACTTGGTCATGTAAGCATGAATACTAAAGATATAAATGGGGAACAGTTGAGACAAAAGATGAAGAAGCTGAAGAGAAAAATTAGGTGAATATTTTGGAGCATGTGTATTTTTAGAAAGCTTGAGACAATAAACTTGAGACAATGTATTTTTGCACTCCCAAAAATGTTAGCTCATATTTGCCAAATATATTTCTTACAACTTGAAGTCAGAGACTCATGGAGGGTTCGTGCGCTACCACTAGAAATCCAGGGAAACATTTGGAGAGCATAGGAGTGGAAAGGTACATCTACACCTCAAAGATTGCTGCCGCAACCCAAATCCTGCAGCCCATCACACAGGCCTAGTAGGTCTATACCTAAAAAAGCCAATGAAACTTGGTGGTTGCAGTCTTTGTTGAGTGTTAAGGATGAAAGAGGGCAAATAAGAGAATTTGAGGTAAGTAAATAAGATGATAATTTGTAACATAGAAACATAGATATTGACGGCAGATAAGAGCCATAGGCCCAGCAAGTCAGCCCGATATTACCTAACAGTATAAACTTATTTAGTTTGTAGGATAGCCTTATGAAGCTATCCATAAAGCTATAGCATTGTACAGAAGCTTTGGTGGATGGTGCTCCTCAGCCAGGTGAGAACACTCCTAGTAATCTAAAATTATTTTATACATTATAAAAATATACTTAATTAGTATCAATTAGTATAAAAAGTCTGTTTTAAACAACCATTAAAAACCATTTTTAAAGATAGTTTGAAATTGACTTTTTATACTAATTGTGAACATCTTGGAAAATGACTGAGTTTTAAAGTTTAAACTGCAGTTATAAAAGGGAGACTTCCTAAAATTATGTGTGTGTATAGATAGAGTTTTATAATAAATGTCAATATAATTTTAAATACTAATTGAGTATATTTTTATTGTGTATAAAATAATTTTAGATAACTGGGAGTGTTCCCACCTTGCTGAAGAGCTCCCTCCTAGACTATCGTGAGTGTTTGTTATCAGTGGTAAGAAGTTAATTGGGTTGGTGGAAGAATAGTTTGTGCCTTATAGTGTCAATTTTGTTTCTAATTGATTGTGCAAAGACGTGGTGGGGAGGTGGAGGTAAAGAGTTGATATGACGGTTGAAAAACAGTTGTACCTAGCACAGTTAAGGGCAGAGAATTAGGGGTACAGACTAAGGTGCCGATTTATCATGTCCGCTCGACATCGATAAATGCTAACAGCATATGCTGTCGGCATTCATCATTGCACAAGCATTTCATGTGAAAAGGTTGGACACCCATGATCTAATAAATTGTGCTGTAATCTGTTGATAAAAAAAAACAAAACTAGAACATATTCACATTCAGCTAGATTACGAGTTGTGCGTTAAGGTAAAAAAGCAGCGTTAACAGGTCCTAACGCTGCTTTTTTACGCTCGCTGCTATTACAAGTCTTGCAGGTATAGGTGTACCGCACACTTTGTTGGCCTTACCGCAAACCAACTTGCAAAAGTAAATGTGAAAGATACTAACACTCTCAGGCTCTGTAGCTGACCCAGAACATTAGCGAATCTCCAAAACGCTAATGTGAGAAAACATGGAAAAGAGGTGCAGGGTAGCGCTAATGAAAGCACAGAGCTCAATTTGTATATGGTATATCTATACTAGTATGGTGATGTATAAAAAATATATGTCTAAAAAAGATAATAACTATGTGAATCTTTAAAAATTTATTATACAATAATCGTATAATCATATAACAATAGTGCCGGCACTGATTAAAACAGTATAATAAAAGGACATAAACATAAAATACATAAACAATGGGTGTTGATTTCAAGTAATATTGGCAAAAAAAATGGCAAGAGAAAAAGTTAGCTTGCTAAGTATTTTGGCAGCCTAAACTTCAAATGTGTCCGTATTGGATAATTCACAAATGTTCTCATATAGGGCACATTAAATTACCGTCTCTGCTATGTGTGGAGTTGTCCGTTGTTTTTATTAAGTCCCGTGACTTTGTGCAGAGTGATTCTCCTGGTGTAAGTAGAGCAAGTATTAATGTAGAGAGCACGCTGGTAATTGTAATCCTTCAGTGCTTGCTGTGAGTGATCCTGTAGCGTCCTAGGGTAATGGCCACAGTGGCAGATGTAAGGGTAGGTCCTGGGACCGAAGGTATTAGCTGATTTCTGATGCTTTGTTTGACAGCTGTACCAAACGAGTCCTATTACCCTTACAATATCAGAGTCGGGAGTGTGCTTCAAACCCCAGATGTATTGCGGTAATCATAAGGTGGACACAAGCGGTAGGCAGATCATGGGCCGGTTAATTAAGCATATATCAGCCTCTGTATAGATCTTGATAAAGGCCTATCGGGCTGAAACGCGTAGATTTGCTCGTCTGCACATAACTTCTACTCTGATTCAAGTGGTTACAGTAGGTACGGTGCAATATCCCTCTCACAATATACAGAGGCTGATATATGCTTAATTAACCGGCCCATGATCTGCCTACCGCTTGTGTCCACCTTATGATTACCGCAATACATCTGGGGTTTGAAGCACACTCCCGACTCTGATATTGTAAGGGTAATAGGACTCGTTTGGTACAGCTGTCAAACAAAGCATCAGAAATCAGCTAATACCTTCGGTCCCAGGACCTACCCTTACATCTGCCACTGTGGCCATTACCCTAGGACGCTACAGGATCACTCACAGCAAGCACTGAAGGATTACAATTACCAGCGTGCTCTCTACATTAATACTTGCTCTACTTACACCAGGAGAATCACTCTGCACAAAGTCACGGGACTTAATAAAAACAATGGACAACTCCACACATAGCAGAGACGGTAATTTAATGTGCCCTATATGAGAACATTTGTGAATTATCCAATACGGACACATTTGAAGTTTAGGCTGCCAAAATACTTAGCAAGCTAACTTTTTCTCTTGCCATTTTTTTTGCCAATATTACTTGAAATCAACACCCATTGTTTATGTATTTTATGTTTATGTCCTTTTATTATACTGTTTTAATCAGTGCCGGCACTATTGTTATATGATTATACGATTATTGTATAATAAATTTTTAAAGATTCACATAGTTATTATCTTTTTTAGACATATATTTTTTATACATCACCATACTAGTATAGATATACCATATACAAATTGAGCTCTGTGCTTTCATTAGCGCTACCCTGCACCTCTTTTCCACGCAAACCAACTTGCGTAAAGTTCTTAAAGCCTTTTTTCTATGGGACTTCCGTAGCGCTGGTATTACGAGTTTGTCCTGGGAGGCCAAAAAGTGAGCGGTGCAGCCTCTACCGACAAGATTCATAACGCATTTTAAAGTCAGTAGTTATGAGTTTTACACTACAACGCCGTAGCATAAAAATCATAACTAAAGTGCTAAAAAGTACACTAACACCTATAAACTACCTATTAACCCCTAAACTGAGGCCCTCCCGCATCGCAAACACTATAATAACATTTGTAACCCCTAATCTGCCGCTCCAGACATTGCCACCACTCTAATAAACATATTAACCCCTAAACCGCCACACTCCCACCTCGCAAACACAAGTTAAATATTATTAACCCCTAATCTGCCGCCCCTAACATCGCCGCCACCTACATTATACTTATTAACCCCTAATCTGCTGCCCTCAACATCGCCGCAACCTACCTACATTTATTAACCCCTAATCTGCCGTCCCCAACGTCGCCACCACTATTCTAAATTTATTAACCCTTTAAACCTAAGTCTAACCCTAACACCCCCTAACTTAAATATAATTAAAATACATCTAAAACGAAATACTTACCTATGAAATAAACCCTAAGCTAGCTACAATATAACTAATAGTTACATTGCAGATAGCTTAGGGTTTATTCTTATTTCACAGGCAAGTTTGTATTTATTTTAACTAGGTAGAATAGTTATTAAATATTTATTAACTATTTAATAACTACCTAGCTAACATAAATACAAATTTACCTGTAAAATAAAACCTAACCTAAGTTACAATAACACCTAACCTAACCCTACAATTAAATAAATTCCCTACATTAAATTCAATTAAATAAATTAAATAAAATTAGCTAAATTCCAACAAAACAAACACTAAATTACAGAAAATAAAAAACAAATTACAGATCTTTAAACTAATCACACCTTATCTAATAGCCCTATCAAAATAAAAAAGCCCCCCAAAATGAAACAAAACCCTAGCCTAAACTAAACTACCAATAGCCCTTAAAAGGGCCTTTTGCGGGGCATTGCCCCAAAGAAATCAGCTCTTTTACCTGTAAAAAAAAAGACAAACACCCCCCAACAGTGAAACACACCACCCACACAACCATCCCCCCAAATAAAAGCCTAAATAAAAGAACCTAAGCTCCCCATTGCCCTGAAAGGGGCATTTGAATGGGCATTGCCCTTAAAAGGGCATTTAGCTCTATTGCTGCCCAAAGCCCTAACCTAAAAAATTAACCCACCCAATACACCCTTAAAAATTCCTAACACTAACCCCCGAAGATTCACTTACTGGGAGAAGTCTTCATCCAAGCGGCAAGATGTCCTCAATGAAGCAGGCAGAAGTGGTCTTTCAGACGTGCAGAAGTGGTCCTCCAGACGGGCAGAAGTCTTTATCCAGACAGCATCTTCTATCTTCATCCTTCCGACGCGGAGCGGCTCCATCTTCAAGACATCCGGCACGGAGCATCCTCTTCAAATGACGTCTTCTTCGGAATGAATTTCTCTTTAAGTGACGTCATCCAAGATGGCGTCCCTTAGATTCTGATTGGCTGATAGAATTCTATCAGCCAATCGGAATTAAGGTAGAAAAAAATCCTATTGGCTGATGCAATCAGCCAATAGGATTGAGCTCGCATTCTATTGGCTAATTGGAACAGCCAATAGAATGCCAGCTCAATCCTATTGGCTGATTGCATCAGCCAATAGGATTTTTTCTACCTTAATTTATTCTGAAGAAGACGTTGTTTGAAGAGGATGCTCCGCGCCGGATGTCTTGAAGATGGAGCCACTCCACGTCGGAAGGATGAAGATAGAAGATGCCGTCTGGATGAAGACTTCTGTCCATCTGGAGGACCACTTCTGCACGTCTGGAGGACCACTTCTGCCGGCTTCATTGAAGACATCTTGCCGCTTGGATGAAGGTAAGTGAATCTTCGGGGGTTAGTGTTAGGATTTTTTAAGGGTATATTGGGTGGGATTATTTTTTAGGTTAGAGCTTTGGGCAGCAATAGAGATAAATGCCCTTTTAAGGGCAATGCCCATCCAAATGCCCTTTTCAGGGCAATGGGGAGCTTAGTGTTTTTTAGTTAGGTTTTTATTTGGGGGGTTGGTTGTGTGGGTGGTGGGTTTTACTGTTGGGGGGGTGTTTGTATTTTTTTTTACAGGTAAAAGAGCTGATTTCTTTGGGGCAATGCCCCGCAAAAGGCCCTTTTAAGGGCTATTGGTAGTTTAATTTAGGCTAGAGTTTTTTTTATTTTAGGGGGGCTTTTTTATTTTGATAGGGCTATTAGATTAGATTAGTTTAAAGATCTGTAATTTGTTTTTTATTTTCTGTAATTTAGTGGGGGGGGGGTTGTAATTTAGCTAATTTTATTTAATTGTATTTAATGTAGGGAATTTATTTAATTGTAGTGTAAGGTTAGGTGTTAGTGTAACTTAGGTTAGGTTTTATTTTACAGGTAAATTTGTATTTATTTTAGCTAGGTAGTTATTAAATAGTTAATAACTATTTAGTAACTATTCTACCTAGTTAAAATAAATACAAACTTGCCTGTAAAATAAAAATAAACCCTAAGCTAGCTACAATGTAACTATTAGTTATATTGTAGCTATCTTAGTGTTTATTTTATAGGTAAGTATTTAGTTTTAAATAGGAATAATTTAGGTAATGATAGGAATTTTATTTAGATTTTTTAAAATTAGATTTAAGTTAGGGGGTGTTAGGGTTAGACATAGATTTAGGGGTTAGTACATTTAATATAGTGGCGGCGACGTTGGGGGCGGCAGATTAGGGGTTAATAAATGTAGGTAGTTTGCGGCGACATTGGGGGCGGGAGAATAGGGGTTAATAAATATAATGTAGGTGTCGGCGATGTTGGGGGCAGCAGATTAGGGGTTAATAAGTATAATGTCGGTGACAGCGATGTCCGGAGCGGCAGATTAGTAGTTAATAAGTATAATGTAGGTGTCAGCGATGTCAGGGGCGGCAGATTACGGGTTAATAAGTATAAGAATAGGGGTGTTTAGACTCGGGGTTCACGTTAGGGTGTTAGGTGTAAGCATAAAATGTGTTTCCCCATAGGAATCAATGGGGCTACGTTACTGAGCTTTACGCTGCTTTTTTGCAGGTGTTAGGCTTTTTTTCAGCCGGCTCTCCCCATTGATGTCTATGGGGAAATCGTGCACGAGCACGTAAAACCAGCTCACAGCTGACTTAAACAGCACTGGTATTGGAGTGCGGTATGGAGCACAATTTTGCTCTTCGCTCACTTCTTGCCTGTTAACGCCGGGTTTGTAAAAACCTGTAATACCAGCGCTGCAGGTAAGTGAGCGGTGAGAAAAAACTGCACGGTAGCACCGCACAGCTCATAACGCAAGACTCGTAATCTACCCGATTGTGTTTGTAAACTTACAGATATTGTTGTTTTAATGTTTCATATTATATTGTTTGGAAAAAAAAAAAAGGTTTATTTATTTGTGATTTTTTTTATCCTGAGGGAAATAAATTGATTTACCTTTAGATAACTTTTGTCTTGACACAAAAATACTTCATTAAGAGCAATATAGCTTTGAGCTGTAAATTTATGTAAAGTATCACAGTAGTAACTTGCCTCTTGAATAAAAGTAATATCCCGCTTAGAAAATTAGTTATTCTGGAATAAATCCAAAACACCACCTAATATTAATTATACCGGATACAGCAGTAGTTACTATGGGACATCTGTACAACATTTGTTCATTTGGCATGTTTTAATGGCATGCTGCTGAGATTATACTACAGCACTACTGCTATATTCCACAAAGTAATTGGTTCAACTCATTTATGGCTGTCTTTAATTGGCCACAGCAGAGAAGGAAACCTAGGTTACAGCATTGTGGGACCCATTGGTTTTCAAACGCTAAAACTTTACACTATTTCAATATTTAAACAACATTTATTAAATCTGTATATTAATGTCAGGCTACTCTTGTTTAAATACATAATAATTTCTAGCATTTATTTAGGGCCAGATTACAAGTGGAGCGCTAAATTATCGCACGCCTATAAACGGGCAGATTCGCCCATTTACGGGTGAGCAAAAATTATCCAGCCATTAATTAGCGCTCTGAAAATTAACCAGAGAACAGATCTTTTTTTTTAACTGCATGATGCAGTTTTGATGGGTTAAAGTTGGCGGGTGCGGGGTGTCAGAAAAAAAATGCCACTGAAAAGTGCCTTTACATTGCAGTCTATTGGGAACTGTGTGTTCTCTATAAATATATATGTATATGCTTTTATCCATATATATTTCATATAGACCGTATTCATATACATATATATTTAAGATCTGCTGCACATCCCTGAGTAACTTACCCCCTTCGCTGCGCTAGGTTCCATTGGAGTCTATGGAAGCAAGCTTCTGTGCAATGTGAACTCGAGGTAACTTGTAATACCAGCGCACATTTGTGTGTGCTGGTATTACATAGTGAAGCGCAAATCTCGGCCTCTTCCGAAAGCAATATTTTGCTCTCCACTTGTAATATGACCCTTAGGGCATGATTACAAGTCGCGCGGCAAATCAGTTGCGAAAGCACAGCGCACGTTATGGCTTTTTCATATTTGGGGTTGCTCAGCTATTACAAGTTGCAAAATAACTTATTTTGCGCGTGCGTTATGCTGCGCAATGCAAACAGCCAATCGCGTGTGCGTTCACGTACTCCCAATAGAAGTCAATGGAGGAGACAAATAAAAAAAACAAAAACCCTAATATGTTGCGCAAAGCCCATGACGTATTCTCTTTGAAAAGTGTATATGAAAATCTGAATATTTCATATTGTAAAAATGTTTTTGCAACGGAATATGTTCTATTTATTTATAAATAAATATTTCTCTATATTTGTGATGATTTTTGGACTGATATATCTATTTATAGCGAGATATCTATATGAATATATATTGTATAGGTCAGGATATCTCGAGATCTATATGTGATTATCTCTTTGAAAATCCCTCTGAGATATTGGCCTCTATTTAACAAGGTCTGGCGCGACAGTGCGGATCAGGTCCGCCAGACCTCGCTGAATACGGAGAGCAATACGCTCTCCGTATTCAGCATTGCACCAGCAGCTCGCAAGAGCTGCTGGTGCAACGCCGCCCCCTGCAGACTCGCGACCAATCAGCCGCCAGCAGGGGGTGTGTCAATCAACCCAATCGTACTCGATCGGGTTGAATTCCGGCGATGTCTGTCCGCCTGCTCAGAGCAGACGGACAGGTTATGGAGCAGCGGTCTTTGTGACACGGGGCATCAAGCTCCATTCGGAGCTTGATAGATAGGCCCCATTGTTTAATGTGCATAAGATTGTAATGTGAAATATTTCCATTATCTCCCTAGTTAAAGGGACACTTAACCCAAATTTTTTTCTTTCGTGATTCAGATAGAGCATGATATTTTAAGCAACTTTCTAATTTACTCCTAATATCAAGTTTTCTTCATTCTCTTGGTATCTTTATTTGAAATGCAAGAATGTAAATTTAGATGCCCGCCTATTTTTGGTGAACAACCTGGGTTGTTCTTGCTGATTGGTGGATAAATTCATTCACCAATAAAAAAGTGCTTTCCAGAGTTCTGAACCCAAAAAAATCTTAGATGCATTCTTTTTAAAATAAAGATAGCAAGAGAACAAAGAAAAATTGATAATAGGAGTAAATTAGAAAGTTGCTTAAAACTGCATGCTCTATCTGAATCACAAAAGAAAAAAATTGGGTTCAGTGTCGCTTTAAACATATCTCTGTACAGATAAATCCATGTTTGTCAATGTAAAATCCCTGCGTCAGCTTTTTTTTTTCTAACATCCAAGATCTTTTAGCCCTTATAACTTTTGTGTGCAATATATTTTTATTAGACAGTGTTAATTTGAGTATAACTGTACTTTGTAATGTATTTTTGAAGTGTTTTGAGAAACATTTATGTTGCGCAAACCTGTTAACTACAGCTCTTCGAGCACGGAAAGGATTGTTGCGTAAAAGGTGAATGAGCGAATGCAATCGCGATTTTTCAAGACTTGTAATACCTGCGCAATGGAAATTGATTGCGAAAAGACCACATTGCGTGTGGGAAAACTCATAAAGCACTACTTGTAATCTTGCCCTTAGTGTTTAATATCCCTTTAATACATGATTATCTGCCTATTAGGGTTAGATTAGGAGTGGTGCATTTTTTCCCCCTGCTTTTTGTGCACGAATTACGAGTTAAAAGTAAACACGTTCACTCAAGTGTAAAGGGTAGGGGAAGAAAAAAAGTTGCATTAAACACAAAATAAATATATTAACCCCTTAATGACAACTGACGTACCAGGTACGTCATGCATTAACAAGCAGTTAATGACAATGGACGTACCTGGTACGTCAGTTGTCTAACAGAGTGCTGGAAGCGATCACAAATGCTTCCAGCAGCTCTGAGGGTATTGCAGTGATGCCTCGATATGGAGGCATCCTGCAATACCACTTTACAAGCCCCCGATGCAGAGAGAGCCACTCTGTGGCCCTCTCTGCACCGGTAGCGATAGTGCCGGGTGTGAGGGTGCGCGTGCGTGCACGATGCGCGTGTGTGCACGTGAGCATGCGTGCGCGTGCGTGTGCGTGTGCACGTGCACATGTGCGCGTGCACGTGCACCCATTAGCCACACTGACACCAATGAATGAGGGCAGAAAGGGGGGAAAAAAGGGATTTTTTTTAAAAAAAATATATAAAAGGATCTGGGAGGGGGTGGGGGTGGGGGTAAATAGTTTTTTAAGTAAAAATAAAATAAAAATACTTTTTGGGGGGGTTTTGGGGCCAAACTGGGTACTGGCTGACAGCTGCCAGTACCCAAGATGGTGGTAATTAGGTAGGGGAGAGGGTTAGAGAGCTGGAGGGGGGATCAGGGAGGTTGGGGCTAAGGCAGGGGTCCATCACAGCTAAAATACTTTATTATTTTTATTTAAAAAAAAAAAAACCTCTTTTATTTAGTACTGGCAGACTTTCTGCCAGTACTTAAGATGGCGGGAACAATTGTGGGGTGGGGGAGGGAAGAGAGCTGTTTGGGAGGGATCAGGGGGTGGGATGTGTCAGGTGGGAGGCTGATCTCTAAAATTAACCCTGCAAGCTCCCTACAAGCTACCTAATTTAACCCCTTCACTGCTGGGCATAATTAACGTGTGGTGCGCAGCAGCATTTAGCGGCCTTCTAATTACCAAAAAGCAACGCCAAAGCCATATAAGTCTGCTATTTCTGAACAAAGGGGATCCCAGAGAAGCTTTTACAACAATTTCTGCCATAATTGCACAAGCTGTTTGTAAATAATTTCAGTGAGAAACCTAAAATTGTGAAAAATGTTGTTGTTTTTTTTATTTGCTCGCATTTGGCGGTGAAATGGTGGCATAAAATATACCAAAATGGGCCTAGATCAATACTTGGGGTTGTCTACTACACTACACTAAAGCTAATTTAACCCCTGCACTCCTGGGCATAAAACACGTGTGGTGCGCAGCGGCATTTAGCGGCCTTCTAATTACCAAAAAGCAACCCAAAAGCCATATAAGTCTGCTATTTCTGAAAAAAGGGGATCCCAGAGAAGCATTTACAACCATTTGTGCCATAATTGCAGAAGCTGTTTGTAAATAATTTCAGTGGGAAACCTAAAGTTTGTGACAAATTTTGTGAAAAAGTGAACTTTTTTTTTTTTTTATCGCATTTGGCGGTGAAATGGTGGCATGAAATATACCAAAATGGGCCTAGATCAATACTTTGGGTTGTCTTCTAACAAAAAATTATATACATGTCAAGGGATATTCAGGTATTCCTGACAGATATCAGGGTTCCAATGTAACTAGCGCTAATTTTGAAAAAAAGTGGTTTGGAAATAACGAAGTGCTACTTGTATTTATTGCCCCATAAATTGCAAAAAAAGCAAAGAACATGTAAACATTGGGTATTTCTAAACTCAGGACAAAATTTAGAAACTATTTAGCATGGGTGTTTTTTGGTGATTGTAGATGTGTAACATATTTTGGGGGTCAAAGTTAGAAAAAGTGTGTTTTTTTCCATTTTTTCCTCATATTTTATTATTTATTTTTTTAGTAAATTATAAGACATGATGAAAATAATGGTATCTTTAGAAAGTCCATTTAATGGCGAGAAAAACGGTATATAATATGTGTGGGTACAGTAAATGAGTAAGAGGGAAATTACAGCTAAACACAAACACTGCAGAAATGTAAAAATAGCCATTGTCATTAAGGGTAAGAAAATTGAAAAATGGTCCGGTCATTAAGGGGTTAAAAGTACAGTTACACTCATATAAACACTATCTGATAAATATTATTTTAAAAAAAAAAAAAAAAGCTCAGATATATGGTATAAGGTGTTTGAACAAAAAAAGGGCTGCAAAGGGCTTTAAAATATATTTGCATACATAGACATGTCTAAATATGTATGTATATATGTATATACAGTATATATATATATATATATATATATATATATATATATATATATATATATATATACAGTATATATATATATATATGTATAGACATAACGACTCCCTCAACATGGCGGCCGCCCAGCCTCCCAACTGTTACAATGTTTGTGGGCGTGAAGTCAGCACAACATCACGTGACCATGCCCCCTTCAGTAAAACACTCCCTGTCAGCTGTCTGCATATTCAATAAGGGAGAAGTATATGCATACACCTGCCATCTGTCAGTCATTATCATCCCCCTATAAAGCACTGCCTTACACACTACTCAGTACTCATTGAGTTTCCTTGTGAACAGTACTCTGCTTTTGGTTGCTCTGTATCCTGATTTTGACCCTTTGCCTGATTAACTACTTGTGAACCTTTGCTGCCTGCCTTGATCCTTTGCCTGATTAACCACTTGTAAACCTTTGCTGCCTGCCCTGACCTTTTGCCTGTTTAAGCGATTAAGAACCTTTCTGCCTGCACCGACCTTGGTTTGTATACTGGACTCTGATTTTGGATTACCCCTTTTCTGCTGTGAATTGTGCATGCCTATCCTGTTACAGAATTAAGCTCACTTATCACTATTATTGTGTGAACTATTATCATTGCTGAAAGCAGGCTTACCGTTTCTGCACTCATCCTGTAACTGGAGGCAAGTACCTTCTTTGTTATTTTTGTGATAGAAAAAGTGGGTGTAGTAAGGGCGCAAACTGCTAAGATACCAAAAAGTGTTTAAAAAAATATTTAAGAAAATTTTTGGAAAATAAATAAATTGATGAGGCTTTATATTGAATAGATATAAAAATATTTAATTTCATAAAAACACCACCATATGACTAAGCATAAAATATATAATACAACATTTAATAGAGACGTCTCTAACATAAACCGCTATGATCAATTATTCAGGATATATTTATTTGTTATGGAGTAGACAGAAAATAGAGATACTTGGTATCTTATCAGAGGCTAAATCTGTTTTTAGTTGTTAGATACAATAGTGCCAATAAACTATTTTCCGTGTTCTCTATACATTAGGTTGTATTCCTTACGAAAAAAACACAAAAATCTCTTGACAAAACGGTTTTCCTAATTTGTCAATGTTTACATAAAAATTAAAACAATTAGAAAATGTTCATAATAAAGCTAATTTTTTTGAAAAATGAATTTTACAGACCTCAGATTACAGACTGTGTCACTAACTCACTATATACAGTACCGGGGAGTTAAACAGTGTTACTATATATAGTAATAGGGGGTCAGACCATTTCACAGACTGTGGGCACAGGGTACCTCCTTTTGCAGTCATGTAATCTGATTCATATTTTTTTTTCTGTGTTAAATGTAAAAAAAAAAGATATGTATCAAATTCACCTTTTTTTGGGTGGGGTGGGGGGGCCTTCTTAGATTCTTGCACCTGGGCCCTGTGGTTTCTATAAACATCAAAAAACTCCAGCCACCAACTTCATTTAAAAGACCTTTATTTCTTCATCTTGGGTCCCAATCACAAACAACGTTTCAAGCCTGCACTGATTGGGACCCAAGATGAAGAAATAAAGGTCTTTTATATGAAGTTGGTGGCTGGAGTTTTTTGATGTTTATGGATACTGAAGAGACCTGGCAAGTCTACTACTCCGTGCCCCACTAAAAGAACGTACAGGTGTGCTGTTCCCACTATTTTGAATTTATTGAATATTCCCTGTGGTTTCTAGTTACGCCTCTGGCCTGGAGTAAATTTTTCTCTGCTTTCTTAGACCTTCTTCTCCTTTTGTTTCATTTTCTTGGGTTATGTGTATCCCCTGGTAAATTGGAGATGGATCCCGTTAAAACTAAAGCCATAATAACCTGGCCTGTTCCTTCAACAAAAGAGGGTGTACAATGCTTTCTAGGCTTCTATCATTTTTACCGGAAATTCACACGAGATTTTTCAAAATTAGTTCAGCCCATTACAGTATTAACCAAAAAAGACACCAAATTCTTCTGGTCACCACAGGCACAAAGGGCATTTGAAGAATTAAAGAGGTTATTCACCTCTTTCCCTATACTAATATTACCCATGGTCAATCAACCCTATTTCCTGGAGGTTGATGCTTCAGAAACAGCTGTTGCAGCAATATTATCACAATGTGCTGGTCCAAAGAATTTAATACATCCTGTGGCATATTTCTCTCGCTCCTTATCTTCAGCAGAAAGAAATTATGATGTTGAAGATAGAGAGTTATTGGCAATAAAATTGGTGCTAGAAGAATGGAGACATTTATAGGAAGGTACCAGTCATCAAGTAACCATTTATACTGATCATAGGAATCTGGAATATTTACAGTCTGCATGAAGATTAAAACCCAGGCAAGCAAGGTGGGCTTTGTTCTTTAGTTGTTTTTCTTTAATCATAACTTACAGACCTGGTTCAAGCAATGGTAAGGCCGATGCACTATCCCATATGATCAGTGGCGTATTAAGCTTTTGTGCTGCCCTAGGCACTCAAAATTCTGCTGCCCCCCTACCTTCCCCACCCCAAGGTTTTAGGCCTTTTTTAACCATAATATTTCATGCTATTTCCAAAGAAAATGTTATAATCCACTACTGGAGCTGTCTGCTACTGGGATAAAAACTGCTGAAATGTCACACAGACACAATATATGACAATATATAGAAAGATGTAATTTTATATAGTGAAAGTAATTAGAGACAAAAACAGTGACGGGTGGTAAAGTTTTGAGATAGTGAGCACCTAGGCTCCTCTCAAACTCTACAACTGTGAAACCCAACCACTGTACCTGCTTCATATTGTAACATCTGCACACAAATACATATAAACACACATCTATATTCACAATTTCCACACTGCAATCAAATCATCACTAAATTACATTCCCTATGCATAATGCAAGCAAATCCTTTATTTGAAAACTTATGGCGAGATTACGAGTTTGGCGTTAACAGGGGTGCGGGGCTAACAAGGCTTTTTTTTTACTAACACTACCTTAAGCCAACGCTGGTATTACAGGTTTTTTTAAACCTGACGTTAGCCGCAAAAAGGTGATCGTAGAGCAGAATTTAGCTCCACATCACACCTCAATACCAGCGTTGCTTACAGTAGCGGTAAGCTGGCTAAACGTGCTCGTGCACGATTTCCCCATAGGAAACAATGGAGCTGAGCTAACACCTGCAAAAAAGCAGCGTCCAGCTTCTAACACAGCCCCATTGTTTCCTATGGGAAAATAAAAAATATGTCTGCACCTAACACCCTAACATAAACCCTGAGTCTAAACACCCCTAGTCTTACACTTATTAACCCCTAATCTGCCGCCCCCGCTATCGCTGACACCTACATTATATTATTAACCCCTAAACTGCCGTTCCGGACACCGCTGCCACCTACATTATCCCGTATGGAGGACCACTTGTGCCTGACTGGGTGAAGACGGCTCAAGGTAGGGAGATCTTCAGGGGGTTAGAGTTAGGTATTTTAAGGGGGGATTGGGTGGGTTTTAGAGTAGGGGTGTGTGGGTTGTGGGTTTTAATGTTGGGGGGGTATTGTATTTTTTTTTTCAGGTAAAAGAGCTGATTACTTTGGGGCAATGCCCCGCAAAAGGCCCTTTTAAGGGCTATTTGTAATTTAGTATAGGGTAGGGAAATTTTATTATTTTGGGGGGCTTTTTTATTTTATTAGGGGGATAAGATTAGGTGTAATTAGTTTAAAATTATTGTATTTCTTTTTTAATTTTCTGTAATTTAGTATTTGTTTTTTTGTACTTTAGTTTATTGAATTTAATTGTAATTAATTGTAGGTAGTTTAGGTAATTTATTTAATGATAGTGTAGTGTTAGGTGTAATTGTAACTTAGGTTAGGTTTTATTTTACAGGTAAATTTGTATTTATTTTAGCTAGGTAGTTATTAAATAGTTAATAACTATTTAATAACTATTGTACCTAGTTAAAATAAATACAAAGTTGCCTGTAAAATAAATATAAATCCTAAGCTAGCTACAATGTAACTATTAGTTATATTGTAGCTATCTTGTGGTTTATTTTATAGGTAAGTATTTAGTTTTAAATAGGAATAATTTATTTAATTATGTTAAATTAATTTAGTTTAATTTAAATTATATTTAAGTTAGGGGGGTTCGGATTAGGTTTAGACAGGTTTAGGGGTTAATAAATTTAATATAGTAGCGGCGACATTGGGGGTGGCAGATTAGGGGTTAATAAATGTAAGTAGGTGTTGGCGATGTTAGGGACGGCAGATTAGGGGTTAATAAAATTTAACTAGTGTTTGCAAGGTGGGAGTGCGGCGGTTTAGGGGTTAATACATTTATTAAAGTGGCGGCGATGTCCGGTCGGCAGATTAGGGGTTAATAATTGTAGGTAGGTGGCGGCGATGTTGGGGGCGGCAGATTAGGGGTTATTAAATATAATGTAGTTGTCAGCGATGTTAGGGGCAGCAGATTAGGGGTTCATAAGTATAATGTAGGTGGCGGCGATGTCCGGTCGGCAAATTAGGGGTTACATTTTTTTATTATAGTGTTTGCGATGTGGGGGGCCTCGGTTTAGGGGTTAATAGATAGTTTATGGGTGTTAGTGTACTTTTTAGCACTTTAGTTAAGAGTTTTATGGGCTAACGCCGGAACATAAGACTCTGAACTACTGACTACTGATAGATTATGGTCAATCCTGTCCAGATCCTGGCTACCATGTTCTGAATGTGTTAGTTTTTCAAATGAAATATTTATTTGCAGTATAAGGTATCAACTGTTTGATATGGATAGCATGGGAGGGCAACTATTTAGTGCTTCTTGGCTCATACAGTCAGCAGCCTTAGGCATTTTATGATTAGTAAAAAAAGTGATAGAAAAAGGAGAAATAATGCTGAGCGTAGTTGTTGAAACAACACAGCCAGGGAGTGAAAAATGCTCATAAACCTATACTACTCTGTCACAGCATTACTACCATCTATTGTAAGTTATAGGAAAATGTATCTATTAGTACCCCATAGAAAAAATTAATTAGTTGCCAGGGTAATACAAGAAAATCCTTGGCAATTCAGGAGGATGAAATAACCCTCCTAGCAATATCGGTGTGATGGGGGGTGCTCACTGTCCTAATATAAGTCAAAAAAAGGGAGAAGAGAAAGTGGGCAGTAATAGAGCACTCAAGTCGTACTAATTAGTACATGATTAAGGTAGGAAAAGCCACCAAAGCGGGATATATATTAAAACCTAACATTTAATAATGACATGAATAAAATGTGTGGACTAACCATGTAGGTGTAAATAAAACTTACATTAAAAGTAAACACATAAAGGTGAGTACCAGTATTACTGAGTTTCCAAATTAGGGATCAAATAGAGGCAATGGCAATCCCTCAGGACCGTACAAACCAAAAAAGGGGCTCACGGACTGCACATGAATTTAACTACAAAAGAGGATTGACCTCATACCAATAATTTCTAAAAAGGGCAGTACTGGAGCGGTAAGTACCATTCTGAGACTGGAAAGCCAGGAGCCACAACACATTACCTCAATTTAAGATAGCTACCAAGGTCATCTTGAAATTACTATTCTGAGCACTATAATGATCAATATAATGTGGGTATTACTGGTCTCTGTTAGCGCCTGATGCGCATTTCGCTGTGTCTATGCTTTTTCAAAGGCTAGTCCGACTTGGGGAAGCCATCCTACCTACTTATAATAATCTTGTAGCCAATCAGGGATGCGGAAAGTAACACACCTATCACTAAGGCCCTCCTATTATTGGATAGGCGTATATCACGTGACTACAACGTCACTATTGTTTACATCACATTGAGTATTAAGCCTGTAGAAATGATAACAATACTAAGGTACAATGGCTTAAAATAATTGGAAAACCCCCAAAAAAGAAACAGAGTTTATTAAAAAAAAAAACAGTGTATCAAAGTGACAAGATGTAGATCAACATGCTTCATACATGAATTAAATGTAATATTGGTCTTATTATCATTAATGAAAAACACATCGATCCATTGCATCAGAGATTCTCCTGATTGCATGTCCCATATAACAAATCCATAATGAGCCACGATCTTTAACAGGAGATATAACAGATAAATGCGATATACAGAATGCATCAGTGATCACAAAAATAGTACATCCATATATTGTCTATTCATTTCAAAATCGTATGAGTATTTGATATTGGTTTTATTATCATTAATGAAAAACACATTGATCCATTACATCAAAGATTCTCCTGACTGCATGTCCCATATAATGAATCCATAATGAGCCACGATCTTTAATAGGAGATATAACAGAGTGTCGCATAGATAAATGCGACACACAGAATGCATCAGTGATCACAAAAATAGTAATGCGTCCATTTATTGTCTATTCAGTGTATTTGTTGTTGCCAATGGTTCACCTAGATTTAAATTGAAGTGAATCACAGTATCATAAAAAATAATACATGCAATTATGTTAAATTGAACCTGATTACAAGTTTTGTAATTTACAAATATTATAGTTGCAAGAAACAAGCTATGATGTATTCACACCACTTAATACACATCCTCAAATGTTAAGGCCGGCATATCATCAATACTCGATAGGTATCGTGTTTCTGAGGGAGAACAGATAATTGGGTTCTATACAATTCTATCAGAGAGTATCATAGTACTCTACCTCATATAAAACAGGTAATATTAATATGACAGTCATAATCAATGTTTAACACACATCCTACTTGAGATACCAAAATAATTTATATGACTCCATATTAGATAAATTAACCAAAGGATTAATAGTAGATTGGTTAGTATACCTGTTTAATTTGGTATTGAGGGCATTATATTGTTGAAGAATGGTGGTACTATCAACAAATTAATTCTGTATAGATTTGTATGATTACTAATGGACATAAAAATGTAGCATGATTTTACATTAGCTTATTTATAGGAAAGAGCCATAGCCATCTTGTTCATTAAGGCCTACAGGGGTTAAAGTATTAAAAGTATATTAAAGTAAAGCCAAAATATCCATCTACATTCTGCTTGTAAGAGCATAGTCTCAACATTTCCACCTCTAATACCAGGCTTGATTACCTGTAATACCGAGATTTTTAAATCTGGTTTGGTTCCATGTTTTTTTAGGTAATGTCGGGCAACGGGAGTGAGGCTTTTTTATCTTTTTTCTTATCACTTTCACAGTTTTTAATGCTTTTTATGTGTTCTCCGAATCTTATGCGCAGTTCACGTGTAGTTATCCCTATGTACCTTTTACCACATACACAGAGAAGACAATAGATCACATTTTTAGTTCTGCAATTTGCAAAACCAAACATTCTGTTAGTGCTGCCGGTAACTGTGATATATTCTCTCTCATTATGAACATATTTGCAATAACTGCGAGATCTACATGTATATGTTCCGCAGACATTTTTATTGCTGGGTTTTTTTTTCTGATAAAATGACTTCTGACTAATTTGTTACCAATTACCAATTATGGGGACTCTCCTCCAGCTAGTGCTGATTTTCCCCCCACAAAATGGGATATATCTTTGTCAGATTTGAGAATACCACAGTGACGGTTCAGTATGTCACTTATAGTTTGGTGGTCAGCATTAAATGTGGTTACAAATCGCATTTTGTCTTCAGAGACATTGTTTCTCTTTTTAGGAATTAATAATTGGTCTCTAGGAGTCCTTTTTGCTCTTTGATAGGCCTTCCGAATTACTCGGCAAGTATAACCCCTTTCTTTTAGACATAATTTTAGTTCTTTTGCTCTCTTGTTGAACACAAGATCATCAGTGCAATTCCTTCTGATTCTAAGGAATTCTCCTATTGGAATTGCTCTTTTTTTTTCTATTTTCTCTTTACTCAGATTGTATGTGAGATTTAGGTTCATATTGTTGGTATTCAGAATAGTTATGAATTCTTTAAACATTGTTTCACTACCTGTCCAGATTATGAACAGATCATCTATGTATCTGCACCAGAGACTGGTATGTTTAGTGTATTCAAATAGATCTTCATGGAAAACAATTTCCCTCTACCACCAGCCTAAGTAAATATTAGCATATGTGGGTGCACATGATGAACCCATGGCTGTGCCTTGGATCTGTAGATTAACATTGAATACAAAATAATTGTGCTTCAACACAAAATTGAGTAGAGTTAGGATGAATTTGTTATGTTGTTGTTTGTCAGTAGACTCCATACTGAGAAAATAATTGACTGCTCCACAACCTTTTGCATGCTTGATTGATGTGTACAGCGAATCCACATCGCATGTTATTAGGATGGCTTGTTTCTCTACTGATAACTCATTGATCTTATTTTATTATTGGTTATTTGTAGGGCGCCAACAGATTCCGCAGCGCTATAAACAAAGGGGAGTATAAAACAATTAAGGGATAAAGTGGGTAGAGGGCCCTGCCAAGAGTTGCACTGTTGTAATCCACTCTTAAGAAGGTGATCTACAAACAGCTGGGCTTTTAGGCTTACATGCTAAGGGGGTTCAGGGGATAGCAATGGAGGAATGGAACTGGTATAAAGTAAGGTTAGCATAGGTTGTATGCATCCTTGATCTTGCTTAAGATGTCCATCGTATCTCTAATGAAAGACAGTAAAGACCAAACAATATCTCGTAAGTATAAATCCAAGAATCTACTTGCTTGTTCACATAGACTGCCAATGCTACAATTGGTCTCCCTGGTGGTTTGTTCTTATTTTTGTGAACTTTCGGTAACAGATATAAAGTTGCTACTTTTGGATTCTTTTTGGCTAAATAAGCCTTCCATTGTAGCATTGTCAATCATGGTATTATATTCTGTTAGGAATTGAGCAGTGGGATTCGAGAATAAATGTTTGTAGCATTTCTTATCCAAAAGTTGTCTATTCACTTCCAATATGTAATTCTCTTTCTCCCAAATAACAATGTTACAACCCTTGTCCGAGGGTTTGACTAAAATATCGTCCCAAGAGGTAATTAAGTTTAAAGCCTCAGTTTCATCTTTACTTATGTTAGAAATTTTAGTTTCTTTAATTTTTAAAAAATCTTCCATAACCATTTTCAGGAATACTTGGATCTGAGGGACTTTATTTAGTGGTGGCATGAATTTTGATTTTGTTCTCAGTTTTTTATCCATCTACAAAGGAAAACATGTGGACTAGTTTCTCTATTTGTGGCTAGAAAACTTATAGCATTCCAGGGCAATTTCCCTATGAGAAATCGATGGATGAATTTCAGCAAGTTCTAGGTTCTACGTTCATGTGTTGTCTTGAATTTTTTTGTTGTTTTGTTTTTAAATAGTGTGAATGACAAAAACATCAACTATATCATTGGGATACATTTTCATAAAGTATGTAGACAGACTTTGCTTTAGCAATAATAAAACAGAGAAAGTTTGCTGTATAAAAGGAATAAGCCAATCACATTGTAAAACTGTAACTACAGCAGGCACCTCCGGAAAGCAATGGAATCAAGTCTATTAGGCTCATTTGCATGCGGATACCTAGGATGCTTTATGCCTGAGAGAGTCCTGCTATATTAATTTGTGCACTGCAGTGAGTGACCATGACCCAACTCCTCTAAGTGACTCTCCTCCAGTCCACTGTCCAGCGATGCAATCCATTTTCACTCCTACAGTGCCACCTGGGAGATCACCTGCGCGTGTGTAAATGGCTCTGGTAGAAAGCCGGTCATGTGACCGTTTGGGGGTAAGCCGCCCCGTCCGACAAAATATTTTTTTTATAGCCACTTCCACACAGTCAGTACCCAGCATTATTTACTGCTCTCTGTCCCTCTCTCCCCAGCAGTACCTCAGCACTCTCTACACTGCTTTGCTGATGAGACTTGAATAGGCGACATCCCTGATTGCTTACTCATTCTAAAGTGCCCCCAAAATCTGCTGACCTAGGCACGGGCCTTCTTGGCCTAGGCCTTAATACGCCCCTGCGTATGATTGATAATAGCCCAAGAACACATAAATCTCTAAACCTATCTTGTAGAAAGAATGCTTTTTAGCAACCTCTACTAATTTATGGGAAAAAATCAAGTTCTATAATGATAACCACGATATACCAAATACTATTCCTCCTCTGCGACTACAAAATGGTCTTTACCTTTATAAGGATAAGATATACGTTCCTCCAAAATCTATCCCAGAATTTCTACAATACTATCACAACACCCCTTTAGGTGGTCACAGTGGGGTCAAGACCAAAGACCTTGTTTGTCGTAAGTTCTGGTGGCCTACACTTCCCAAGGATGTAATCTCCTATGTATCTGCCTGCCCTATATGTGCCAGAGCTAAGAGCCCACGCAAAAAACCTTCAGGACTTTTAAGACAATTGCCTTTTCCTAGTAAACCCTGTGATGATATATCCATGGATTTTATTGTAGAACTTCCTAAAGCACAAGGATATAATACCATTATTGTCATCATAGATCGATTTAGCAAAATGGAACATTTCATTTCCACTAAATGACTTTCTACAGCTAGTCAAACTGCTACTTTATTCATCAATGAAATCTTCTGACTGCATGGGATACCAGAATCCATTGTCTCAGATAGAGGTACGCAATTTACCTCCAGGTTTTGGACCTCGTTCTGCCAAGGATTACATATTCAAAGATCTTTATCTACAGCCTTCCACCCTCAATTGAATGGACAAACAGAACATACAAATCAAACTTTAGAGCAGTATTTAGGATGTCTTGTTTCACATCTTCAAGATGACTAGAATCAGTTTTTAGCCCTAGCTGAGTTTGCCTACAACAATCAGATACACTCTTCCATTGTTACTTCTCCATTCTTTGCTAATTATGGATATCATCCTTTGATGTTACCTGGATCCCCCATAATCACTCCTGTTCCTGAGGCTGATAACCGAATTGATTCTCTGAGCACAAATTTCAAGTTTATTAGAAAAACTTTACTTAAATCTCAAGAGAGTTTCAAACATTATGCAGATCGTCACTGTAATCCTGCTCCTATATATAAAATAGGTGACAGGGTATGGTTATCAACTGTAAACCTAAAAATACAATGCCCTTTTAAGAAACTCGGCCCTTGATTCATTGGACCTTTTGAAATAATCAGAATCATCTCACCTAATGCTGTTAAGCTGCATCTTCCAAATAGATACAAAATACACCCAGTATTTCATACTTCTTTATTGAAAACAGCAATACCAGATTCCTTTACTTCCAGAACTCCAGCCCCTCCTGATCCTATCATGATTGATGGTGTTGAAGAATTTGAACTACAGGATATACTAGACTCTCGCCTACGCAGAGGCCGTCTAGCATACATTATTCATTGGCGTGGATATGGTCCTGAGTTGAGATCTTGGATGGCTGTAGATGATGTTCACACTCCCATATGTGTCTGATCCTTTCATAGGAAATACCCAGAGAAACCTGGTTCCTATAGCCCCCTGAGGGCTCACCTTAGGAGGGGGCACTGTAATGATGCGGTTGGTCTTACCGCTATCACTCCGCTGCAGAAGGATTTCTCAGGGAGAAGATCACACAGAGAGCAGTATGACTCTCTCAACATGGCGGCCGCTGTTACAATGTTTGTGGGCGTGATCGTGAGATCAGCACATCACGTGACCACGCCCCCTTCAGTAAACACTCCATCAGCTGTCAGTCTGCGTATTCAATAAGGGAGAAGTATATGCACACACCTCCTGCTAGCTGTCAATCATTATCATCCCCCTATAAAGCACTGACATACACACTACTCAGTACTCAGTACAGTAGTTATTGAGTGAGTTTCCTTGTGAACAATACTCTGCTTTTGGTTGCTCTGTATCCTGATTTTTACCTTTTGCCTGATAACCAATGGTGAACCTTTGCTGCCAGCCTTGACCCTTTGCCTGATTAACCACTTGTGAACCTTTGCTGCCTACCCTGACCTTTTGCCTGTTTAACTGATTAAGAACCTTGCTGCCTGCACCGACCTTGGTTTGTATACTGGACTCTGATTTTGGATTACCCCTATTCTGCTGTGAATTGTGCATGCCTATCCTGTTAAAGAATCAAGCCCACTTACCGCTATTATTGTGTGAACTATTATCATTGCTGAAGCTGGGCTTACCGTTACTACACTCATCTTGTAACTGGAGGCAAGTACCTACTTTGTTATTTTTGTGATACTTATACCACTTCCCAAGCTATTGGGGTCCTATCTGGTTTCTGATCCTGACAGCCACCCCTGTTTTCTCCTTAGTATCTCAAAACATGAGTACCATGCGGGGCAGCTATGGTGCACTGTGTGAATTGCACACAGCGAGTGGACATAGCAGGTATGATTGAAAGGAGGAGTGTAGTGATTAGTGTGATCAATTCAAGAACCTGAGCATGTGAGGGAGCATGGGATAGCCTGTTTGAATGAGCCCAAGATGATAATCCTGTAATGTCTGTAATTAATTTTGTAATGATGATAATGATTAAACAAATAAAATAAAAAATAAAATAAAAAAACATCTACCAGGTCTGCTATGAACTTCCTTTTCTAGCTGCATTCTCTTTCTGCATCTCCTCTCTCTCTCTCTCTCTCTCTCTCTCTCTTTTCTCCTCACTATATCACTGAGTCCTCTCTTCTTCTGCCCCTTTTCTTTTTTTTCTCCTTTTCTCTCTCCCCTCCCTTCTCACTCTTTCTATTCACTATCTCTCTGTCTCTCTCTTTCTCCACACCCTCCTTCCTTCTCTCCTTTCTATCTTTTCATGCTCTCCCTTATCTCTCTCTGCCCATCTCTATTCTATAAACACTCTCTCCCATTTCATTTCTGGTTTTTCTCCACTTTCTCACACTCTTTCTTCAATCTCCGGACATTACATTAATCCGCTCCGCACCCGTGAGTACCTATTTGGGGCTTTAGTTTTTAGTTTTTGGGGGGGGGTTTGTTTTTTTAGATTAGGGTTCATTGAGCAATTTGCAAAAGAGCTGAATGCCCTTTTAAGGGCAGTGAAAAAGAGCTGAATGCCCTTTTAAGGGCAATGCCCATACAAATGCCACTTTAGGGGCAATGGGTAGTTTAGGTTTATTAGTGTTAGTTTTTTTTATTTTGGGGGTTTGGTGGGTGGGGGGTTTTACTGTTAGGGAGGACTTTGTTTATTTTTAATGTAAAAGAGCTGATTTCTTTAGGGCAATGCCCTACTAAAAGCATTTTAATGACTATTGGTAGTTTATTCTTAGATTAGGGGGTGTTTTTATTTTGGGGGGGCTTTTTTATTTTCATAGGGATTAGGTTTAATTTTTTTTTTTTTTTGGATAGTGTTGTTTATTATTTTTTTGTAATGTTAGCCTTTTTTATTTTCTGTAATTTTATATTAATGTAATGTAATTTTTTTATTTTAATTGTAATGTAGTATTTTTTTTATGTAATTAAGGGGTTAATTTAGGGGGTGTTAGGTTAGGGGGCTTAGTCATTAAATTAGTTTTTTGCGTTGTGGGGGTTGGCAGTTAATAGGTAAATTAGGTTTAATGCGTTGTGGGGGGGGTTGGTGGATTAGGGGTTAATAGATGTATTAGGTAGTTTGCAATGTTGTGGTTGGCTGATTTAGGGGTTAATAATTTTATTGGGGTTTTTTTTTTCTTAATACTTCGTGTGGGCGGTTAGTTTATTTTTTTCTTAATAGTTCGTACGGACAGTTTTTTTTGTTTTTTTTTAAATACTTATTGCGGGCGGTTCGGTTTTTTTTTTTTATTACTTATTGCAGACGGTTAGGGTTTTTTTTAATAATTGTTGCGGGCGGTTATTTTTTGTTGTTGTAATGCTCCGTTTGCCTTTGCTGCATCCCGCTGGATTCCGAAAATGGGAGGATGGCACCCTGCCATTTTCGGAATCCACCTGGATGCAGCGAATTCTGTTGGCTGCCTCGCGCTGCCAACATTCCTTTGAGGATGCATGCGCAACTGGCGACGGTGACGGACGCATTACAAACGCGATTATAGTATAGATACATATCTCTATATTTATCTATCTATACATAACTAGATATCTATTCTTATAGATATAGAGGTATGTATATCTATTTTACATTAACAGTATCATATATATATATATATATATATATATATATATATATATATATATATATATTTATATACGTATATAGGAAGTAGGAGCCAGCACTCTCTGGTCTTAATACAAAAGAAGATTTATTCAGTGACATTTCAGGGAATACTCCCCTTCCTCAGACCAATGTACAATACAGTGAAGAAAACATTTATACCTGCACATCAGACCCTCCCCCTGTGATAAAAACGCCAAAGATAGTTGCCAGGCAACCAATTCTTTGTAAATAAACACAATGTCAATTTATACAGTGTAACAAAATATATACATATATAAATACAAAGTGTCCTTGTTTAAACTCTATGCCTATACAGAGAAGCATCTATATCATAGTAGCGGCACATCAGGCAGGCAAAGAACTGTATAAAATGTTATAAAATATTTGCTGGGAATTGTTAATACGTCCACGATTGTGGGTATGCAGACCAACACACATAGGCCTCTAGTTATCAACAGGTCTTGTTACCTGCCTTCGCCGGCCCAATACGCCCACCTAAGCTCGCCTACCATCGCTGCCGCGGACCTGAAAAATCTCGCCAAAGTTATCAATAAAGCTGTCAAAAAGCTGCGCACCAAGTACGAGGCGATGAGCAGCGGAATGTTTTAGTTATCACTCATCCGATCTCGCTGCTCTTCGGCTTTTTCCCAGCTTTATTGACAAGCTGTCACTAAGCACCCACACTAACTATACTGTTCTACCCCCTATACCGGCGCCCCTGGAGCCCCCCGCAACTAAATAAAGTTAGTAACCCCTAAACCGCCGATCCTAGACCCCGCCGCAACTCTTATAAATGTATTAACCCCTAAACCGTCGTTCCCGGAGCCCACCGCCACTCTAATAAACTGATTAACCCCTAAACCGCCGCTCCCGGACCCCGCCGCCACCTACATAATACCTACTAACCCCTATCCTACCCCCCTATACCGCCGCCACCTATAATAAATTTATCAACCCCTATCCTGCCAATCCCGTACCCCGCCGCAACGAAATAAATTGTTTAACCCCTAAACCGCCACTCCCGGACCCCACCACCACCTATATTAAACGTATTAACCCCTAATCTGCCCCCCTACACCGTTGCCACCTATAATAAATGTATTATCCCCTATCCTGCCCCCCTATACCGCCGCAACTATAATAAAATTATTAACCCCTAAACCTAAGTCTAACCCTAACCCTAACACCCCCCTAACTTAAATATTAATTAAATACATCTAAATAAATATTATTCTTATTAACTAAATTAATCCTATTTAAAACTAAATACTTACCTTTAAAATAAACCCTAATATAGCTACAATATAAATAATAATTACTTTGTAGCTATTTTAGGATTTATATTTATTTTACAGGTAACTTTGTATTTATTTTAGCTAGTTAGAATAGTTCTTAAATAGTTATTAACTATTTAATAACTACCTAGCTAAAAGAAATACAAAATTACCTGTAAAATAAATCCTAACCTATGTTACAATTAAACCTAACACTACACTATCATTAAATTAATTAAATAAATTACCTACAAATAACTACAATTAAATACAATTAAATAAACTAACTAAAGTACAAAAAATAAAAAAAACTAAGTTACAAAAAATAAAAAAAATAAGTTACAAACATTTCAAAAATATTACAACAATTTTAAGCTACTTACACCTAATCTAAGCCCCCTAATAAAATAACAAAGCCCCCCAAAATAAAAAAAATGCCCTACCCTATTCTACATTAAATAGTTAACAGCTCTATTACCTTACCAGCCCTTAAAAGGGCCTTTTGCGGGGCATGCCCCAAAGAATTCAGCTCTTTTGCCTGTAAAAAAAAAAATACAACCCCCCCAACATTAAAACCCACCACCCACATACCCCTAATCTAACCCAAACCCCCCTTAAATAAACCTAACACTACCCCCCTGAAGATCATCCTACCTTTAGCCATCTTCAGCCAGCCGACCACCGATGGAACAGAAGAAGACATCCGGAGCGGCAGAAGTCATCATCCAAGGGGCGCTGAAGAAGTCTTCCATCCGATTGAAGTCATCATCCAAGGGGAGCTGAAGAAGTCTTCCATCCAATTGAAGTCATCATCCAGGCGGCGTCTTCAATCTTCATCCATCCGGAGCGAAGCAGAGCCATCTTCAGACGAGCCAACGCGGAGCCATCTTCTTCCACCGACGACTGAACGACGAATGACGGTTCCTTTAAGTGACGTCATTCAAGATGGCGTCCCTCGAATTCCGATTGGCTGATTCCGATTGGAATTAAGATAGGAAAAATCTGATTGGCTGATTAAATCAGCCAATCAGATTGAAGTTCAATCAGATTGGCTGATCCAATCAGCCAATCAGATTGAGCTTGCATTCTATTGGCTGATCGGAACAGATCCAATTGAACTTCAATCTGATTGGCTGATTTAATCAGCCAATCAGATTTTTCCTACCTTAATTCCGATTGGCTGATAGAATGCTATCAGCCAATCGGAATTCAAGGGACGCCATCTTGGATGACGTCACTTAAAGGAACCGTCATTCGTCGTTCAGTCGTCGGTGGAAGAAGATGGCTCCGCGTTGGCTCGTCTGAAGATGGCTCCGCTCCACTCCGGATGGATGAAGATTGAAGACGCCGCCTGGATGATGACTTCAATCGGATGGAAGACTTCTTCAGTGCCCCTTGGATGAAGACTTTGGCCGCTGCGGATCTCCTCTTCTGTTCCATCGGTGGTCAACTGGCTGAAGACGGCTAAAGGTAGGATGATATTTAGGGGGGTAGTGTTAGGTTTATTTAAGGGGGGTTTGGGTTAGATTAGGGGTATGTGGGTGGTGGGTTTTAATGTTGGGGGGGTTGTATTTTTTTTTACAGGCAAAAGAGCTGAATTCTTTGGGGCATGCCCTGCAAAAGGCCCTTTTAATGGCTGGTAAGGTAATAGAGCTGTTAACTATTTAATGTATAATAGGGTAGGGCATTTTTTTTATTTTGGGGGGCTTTATTTTATTAGGGGGCTTAGATTAGGTGTAAGTAGCTTAAAATTGTTGTAATATTTTTTAAATGTTTGTAACTTATTTTTTTTATTTTTTGTAACTTAGTTTTTTTTATTTTTTGTACTTTAGTTAGTTTATTTAATTGTATTTAATTGTAGTTATTTGTAGTTAATTTATTTAATTAATTTAATGATAGTGTAGTGTTAGGTTTAATTGTAATTTAGGTTAGGATTTATTTTACAGGTAATTTTGTATTTCTTTTAGCTAGGTAGTTATTAAATAGTTAATAACTATTTAAGAACTATTCTAACTAGCTAAAATAAATACAAAGTTACCTGTAAAATAAATATAAATCCTAAAATAGCTACAATGTAATTATGAATTACATTGTAGCTATCTTAGGGTTTATTTTACAGGTAAGTATTTAGTTTTAAATAGGAATAATTAATTTAATGATATTATAGTGTTAGGTGTAATTGTAACTTAGGTTAGGATTTATTTTACAGGTAAATGTCTCTTCATTTTAGCTAGGTAGCTATTAAATAGTTATTAACTATTTAATAGCTATTGTACCTAGTTAAAATAAATTGAAATTTGCCTGTAAAATAAAAATAAATCCTAAAATAGCTACAATATAATAATTATTTATATTGTAGCTATATTAGGGTTTATTTTAAAGGTATTTATTTTTAAATAGGATTAATTTAGTTAATAAGAGTTATAATATTTAGATGTATTTAATTAATATTTAAGTTAGGGGGGTGTTAGGGTTAGGGTTAGACTTAGGTTTAGGGGTTAATAATTTTATTATAGTTGCGGCGGTGTAGGGGGGCAGGATAGGGGTTAATAAATTTATTATAGGTGGCGACGGTGTAGGGGGGCAGATTAGGGGTTAATAAATTTATTATAGGTGGCGACGGTGTAGGGGGGGCAGGATAGGGGTTAATACATTTATTATAGGTGGCGACGGTGTAGGGGAGGCAGATTAGGGGTTAATACGTTTAATATAGGTGGCGGCGGGGTCCAGGAGCAGCAGTTTAGGGGTTAATAAGTTTATTAGAGTGGCGGTGGGCTCCAAGAGCGGCGGTTTAGGGGTTAACATATTTATTATAGTTGCGGCGGGGTCTAGGAGCGGCGGTTTAGGGGTTAATAAGTTTATTACAGTGGCGGTGGACTCCGGGAGCGGAGGTTTAGGGGGTAATAAATGTATTTAGTTGCGGCGGTGTAGGGGGGGACAGATTAGGGGTGTTTAGACTAGGGGTACATGTTAGGGTGTTAGGTGCAGACATTTCCCATAGGAATCAATGGGATGTTGGGCAGCATCGAACATGAACTTTTGCTATGGTCAGACTCCCATTGATTCCTATGGGATCCGCCGCCTCCAGGGCGGCAGATTGAAAACCAGGTACGCTGGGCTGGAAAAGTGCCGAGCGTACCTGCTAGTTTTTTGATAACTAGCAAAAGTAGTCAGATTGTGCCGAACTTGTGTGCGAAACATCTGGAGTGACGTAAGAATTGATCTGTGTCGGACTGAGTCCGGCGGATCGAAGCTTACGTCACTAAATTCTACTTTTGCCGGTGTGTAGGGCTTGATAACTAAGGCGAATCAGCCTCACCACAAATACGCTGCGGAATTCCAGCATATTTGAGGTTGACGGCTTGATAACTAGGAGCCAGTGTAACAACTGATATCTACAGGTCAAGGCAATACAGAGGTATATCAACATTAAGGTGCTATACACCCTCATTTATCATTGGGCAGAACAAATTAACACAAACCGGAATCATTACACAGTTATATTGTGCATAATGCGTTGAAAACACACTTACTTTCAGTTTGCGATGCAGTAGAGGGTGAGGAGAGGGCAAGCCCCTATAGAGGCTACAACAGATCATACTGAGACTGACTACAAATAAATAAATAAAATGAAACATTGTAGGATAGCAGAAGAGACCTACATTAAACATGTGTCAACCGTGGTTCTAGCAGATCTATACAGTCCCATACTGAAAAAAGAAGCGGAGTGGATTTACAAATTGAGCACTATCCACCCAAGAGGCCTTAATATGGGTATTGACTGGCATTGCTTCCTATGAACTAGTTGGCACCTGTGATGGAAATTAACATTTGCTTCCTTTTAATTAGTTGGCTACTATGATGGAGACCCTAGATACAGCGTCGGCCAGACCCTGTTGTGGAACGGTCCCTTATCCTGCACCAGACATTCACATGGACATGTTTTGTATAGGGTTATGTACTTAGTTAGGCATGTCTTGTACATTGTTGTGTATTTGTGACCAGGGTCTTTGTACTGATGGGCCCACATGTAGCAGTAATATTGGGTCTGAGACACATGATTGGGATCCCCTTTTACATAGGGGCTTTATTTTAGTTTTGGGGAGCATAAACATTTCCCCATTCTACCCTACCATCTAGTGGTTAGATCCCTTTCTCCTCCCACTGTCTAAGTTAGTGGGTTAACACAGCTTTTGATCTTTTTGACACAGGAGTGACATGCCACGATAGAGGATGAGCTTTGCACACATTTGTTTACTAATTCAGTGACTACATTTATTCCCTGACTTATTGCGCAAGTGCGTGCAAGCCCTGTTTACAGTGTGGGACTGTATAGATCTGTTAGAACCACGGTTGACACATGTTTAATGTAGGTCTCTTTTGCTATCCCACGATGTTTTCATTTTGTTTAATTTTATTTTTTTATTTGTTTGTAGTCAGTCTCAGTATGATCTGTTGTAGCCTCTATAGGGGCTTGCCCACCGCTACCTATCGGGTGACTGATCCCGGTGTTTGGGGGTGTTCTAGTTGCGTGAGACTCTTGCGTGGTACATCATTACCGGTGTATGTTGTCCCATGGCCTTACACTCCCTGGATAACATTAGGCTGCTTTTATAAATGTATGCGCATTCTTAGGAGGTAGTGATACTAGTTGTGCCCTCTCCTCACCCTATACTGCATCGCAAACTGAAAGTAAGTGTGTTTTCAACGCATTATGCGCACTATAACTGTGTAATGATTCCGTTTTCTGTTAACTTGTTCTGCCCAATGATAAATGAGGGTGTATAGGACCTTAATGTAGATATACCTCATTATTGGCTTGACCTGTAGATATCGGTTGTTACTATGTATGTTGGTCTGCATAACCACAATCGTGGGCATATTAACAATTCCCAGCAAATATTTTATGAAATTTTATACAGTTCTTTGCCTGCCTGATGTGCCGCTACTATGATATACAGGGAGTGCAGAATTATTAGGCAAATGAGTATTTTAACCACATCATCCTCTTTATGCATGTTGTCTTACTCCAAGCTGTATAGGCTCGAAAGCCTACTACCAATTAAGCATATTAGGTGATGTGCATCTCTGTAATGAGAAGGGGTGTGGTCTAATGACATCAACACCCTATATCAGGTGTGCATAATTATTAGGCAACTTCCTTTCCTTTGGCAAAATGGGTCAAAAGAAGGACTTGACAGGCTCAGAAAAGTAAAAAATAGTGAGATATCTTGCAGAGGGATGCAGCACTCTTAAAATTGCAAAGCTTCTGAAGCGTGATCATCAAACAATCAAGCGTTTCATTCAAAATAGTCAACAGGGTCGCAAGAAGCGTGTGGAAAAACCAAGGCGCAAAATAACTGCCCATGAACTGAGAAAAGTCAAGCGTGCAGCTGCCAAGATGCCACTTGCCACCAGTTTGGCCATATTTCAGAGCTGCAACATCACTGGAGTGCCCAAAAGCACAAGGTGTGCAATACTCAGAGACATGGCCAAGGTAAGAAAGGCTGAAAGACGACCACCACTGAACAAGACACACAAGCTGAAACATCAAGACTGGGCCAAGAAATATCTCAAGACTGATTTTTCTAAGGTTTTATGGACTGATGAAATGAGAGTGAGTCTTGATGGGCCAGATGGATGGGCCCGTGGCTGGATTGGTAAAGGGCAGAGAGCTCCAGTCCGACTCAGACGCCAGCAAGGTGGAGGTAGAGTACTGGTTTGGGCTGGTATCATCAAAGATGAGCTTGTGGGGCCTTTTCGGGTTGAGGATGGAGTCAAGCTCAACTCCCAGTCCTACTGCCAGTTTCTGGAAGACACCTTCTTCAAGCAGTGGTACAGGAAGAAGTCTGCATCCTTTAAGAAAAACATGATTTTCATGCAGGACAATGCTCCATCACACGCGTCCAAGTACTCCACAGCGTGGCTGGCAAGAAAGGGTATAAAAGAAGAAAATCTAATGACATGGCCTCCTTGTTCACCTGATCTGAACCCCATTGAGAACCTGTGGTCCATCATCAAATGTGAGATTTACAAGGAGGGAAAACAGTACACCTCTCTGAACAGTGTCTGGGAGGCTGTGGTTGCTGCTGCACGCAATGTTGATGGTGAACAGATCAAAACACTGACAGAATCCATGGATGGCAGGCTTTTGAGTGTCCTTGCAAAGAAAGGTGGCTATATTGGTCACTGATTTGTTTTTGTTTTGTTTTTGAATGTCAGAAATGTATATTTGTGAATGTTGAGATGTTATATTGGTTTCACTGGTAAAAATAAATAATTGAAATGGGTATATATTTGTTTTTTGTTAAGTTGCCTAATAATTATGCACAGTAATAGTCACCTGCACACACAGATATCCCCCTAAAATAGCTAAAACTAAAAACAAACTAAAAACTACTTCCAAAAATATTCAGCTTTGATATTAATGAGTTTTTTGGGTTCATTGAGAACATGGTTGTAGTTCAATAATAAAATTAATCCTCAAAAATACAACTTGCCTAATAATTCTGCACTCCCTGTAGATGCTTTTCTGTATAGGCATGGGGGCCTATCTATCAAGCTCCAAAAGGAGCTTGATGCACCGTGTTTCTGGCGAGTCTTCAGACTCGCCAGAAACAGCAGTTATGAAGCAGCGGTCACAAAGACCGCTGCTCCATAACCTGTCCGCCTGCTCTGAGCAGGCTGACAGACATCCCCGGAAATCAACCCGATCAACCCGATCTTGTGAGCTGCTGGTGCAATGCTGAATACGGAGAGCGTATTGCTCTCCGTATTCAGCGAGGTCTGGCGGACCTGATCCGCACTGTCGGATCAGGTCCGCCAGACCTTGATAAATAGAGGACATAGAGTTTAAACAAGGACACTTTGTATTTATATATGTATATATTTTATTACACTGTATAAATTGAAACTGTGTCTATTTACAAAGAATTGGTTGCCTGGCAACTATCTTTGGTGGTTTTTTCAAAGGGGGAGGGTCTGATGTGCAGGTATAAATGTTTTCTTCACTGTATTGTACATTGGTCTGAGGAAGGGGAGTATTCCCCGAAACGTCACTGAATAAATCTTCTTTTGTATTAAGACCAGAGAGTGCTGTCTCCTACTTGCTATATTACAACCCACATTGTAGCACCCTGGCATATGTTGAACTGTTCGTGAGAGTGCACCTGTCTCTCTGTTATATATATATATATATATATATATATATATATATATATATATATATATATATTTATATTTAATAATAAAAATTACATTATTTTCTGTGTGAAGAACATAGGAATGTAAAATATGCGTAAAGGATTTAAGATTTAGGTCTAACGCGGTGTCGGGTTAATTGTGAAAAATTGTTATACATACTGTAAAAAATGTATATATATATTCTATGGATTATTTAGATTTTATTTCAGTATGTATAATAATTTTTAATATTTTTTATTAATATTTTGTAATATTTTATATTTAATATTTCAATAACACGCATTGAAGTTAGCAATTCTTCATGTGTGCTAACCCGACTGTGTAAGCAGTCCTAAAGACCTAAATTGCGAACCCCGATGCATGTTACGCATTCTTAAATTCCTATGTTCTTCACATAGAAAACAATGTAATTTTTATTAAATATATATTTCTATATATATATCTGCTTCTGTTAATGTAAAATACATATCTACTACCTATACATCTATAGGAATAGATATATAGATAAATGTATATATAGAAATATGTAATTACAATAAAAAGTACATTGTTCTGTAAGTGAAGAACATTGGAATGTGAAGTATTCATAACTCTTGTCGGGATAGCGCACAAGCCATAGGTATTAGGTTTTTTCTTCTGCGCTCTCCATTGACTTCTATGGAGAGAAGTTAACGCAGTCAAAATATTTGATTAGCACGCCTTGGGCTTTGCACGCAGGCAAACTTTTTATGTTCAAATTGTAGGTAGCATGCGCAAAAGGCTTCTGTCAAGCGAAATTTACGTTCCAGCTTAAGTGCTAAATAGTGCTCCACTCATAATCTAGCACTAAAGGGGCTGTCTTCCATGTTCCCTAACTATTTGGAACTAGTTACTGATAGGGAAAA
This sequence comes from Bombina bombina, assembly GCF_027579735.1. NCBI lineage: Eukaryota > Metazoa > Chordata > Amphibia > Anura > Bombinatoridae > Bombina > Bombina bombina. The sequence continues at coordinate 1,144,825,629 of NC_069499.1, forward strand.
ATTGCTACCCGGCTTAGGGCCAAATTACAAGTGGCACACTAATTTTTATTTTTTTGCTCACACTATCTGCGCTCAAAGTAAAAAAATATTGCAAGTGCATTATAAGTTAAAGTAAAAAGTTAGCGAGAGAGTAAAAGAAAGATACACGCTAACTTCAGGACTTCTATGGGGAGCGCTGGGAAAAAAACTATTCGTTTTTCCTTGCGTGCTATCCCGAAATATCTATTTTAAAATAAAAATAACATGAAGATGAAGAACATTGGATTTTCAAGTATTTCTATTCAAAACACATAAAAACATATTAAAAATGATAAATAAAATGAATAAAAGCAATATTGCATATTTCAGGGTATTAGACTGGAAAGGGCTCCAAAGTGTGTGTTTATGTGTGTGTATATTAACTCATAAATACACATGTATACACATGTTTAGACATTTATACATACACACATACACATGTAACTTTAAAATTGTAATATGAGCACAAGTTAGCTTGCTCGCAATATCCTTTGATAAGAACCAAAAGGCCCATCAAGTCTACCCATAGTACATGTTACTTATTTCTTAGGATAGTCTTATTCCTGCCCCAGCATTTTTTAATTCTTTTACAGTCCTTGTGTTTACCACATCTATTGTAAAGTTTATTCCATGATTACACCACCCTTTCTAAAAAAAAACTGCTTCATCACATTTCTCTAGAATCTGCTACCCTCTAACTTAAGATTGTGACCCCTTGTTTGGTATTTCTTTTTTTTGTGGAAAATGTTTCAGCTTCCACTTTAAGTCCCTTCATATATTTGAAGGTTTCTGTCACCTCTTTCTCTTCTTTCCTCTAAACTATACATATTTATATAATAGATTCTTTCTTTGTGCATTTTGTGCTAGATTACAAGTGGAGTGCAAAATATCGCTTTCACAAAATCCATATTTGCACTCCACTGAGTAATAACAGTGCACGCAAAATTGCACTGGTATTACAAGTTGAGCACAATGAGAACGCAAGCTTGTGTTCACATTACTGGGAAGCATTGCGCTCACAAGAATCCAATGGGAGCATGAGAGCTAGCGCAGCAAAGGGGGTAAGTCACACAGCAATGGTAGCAAATTGTAAATATATTTGCATTGGTTTAATTTGTTCATTAGAAGAAAAGAAACAATGAAACAAGCGCAAAATAACCAAAAACAAACACCTATAACACAGGGAGATTTCCCAAAACTCCCCACAGAAACAAGAAATCTAATTTAATAACTTATAGGTGCGCAAACCCAAAAAAGGGGTGCTAAAGTTAATAGTATGAGAGGTGAAAGGAATATACTACAAATGGTATCAAAATGTCATTAGATCACCATGTGCATCTTAATTTATATAACCGTACAAAAAAATGTTTTAAGTCTCAAACTCAGGAAAAAAAGGCTCAAAAATGGATTAAACTAAATCAGTTTATTGAAATATTAAAATTGGCATAGAATTGATTCTAAAAGAGGCCAAAATAGGAGATTCAAAAAACACTTAATTTCTATTAAAATGCATTTAATTAAATTCCATTAAAAATGTCAAAAACAAATACATATATATATATATACTAATCTAACCTACTTTAATATTGTTTACCGGTCTTAACTAATACTAAAAAATTAATCACAGATTTCAAATGTATTCAAACATTAAGAACAAAGAAACATATGGTGACAAAAAATATATAGTGTAAATTAATAGCAAAAATAGATACAAATAAAAAATAAAAGTTCCTTCTCAAACAGAGGTTGATACTCTTTAATAGATTTTTACTCCAGCGTATTTCTCCAAAACGTCTCCCAGGTATGTCAGCAGGGTAGATGTGGATTGATAGACATTCAAACCTCCCAAAGGGTGAGCAAATCTTGGGAACTGTATGGCGTCTAAATAGAAAACATAAGCGTCCGCTTAGGTAGATATCAAATGCTTCACAAAGCAAAAGCACATCGGTACTTACACTTTAGTAACCGAAGGTCTGCGCCGCATCCGGTTCTCCTTTCTGTCGGGGGTCACAATCTGTCCTTTACGCTCCACGAATCACCTCGGAGCTCAGACGCTGACCGTTTCACAAGCAAGACTTCAGAGAAAACCGGAAAAAAAGAGCCGCCAAATGGAAAAACACATGTGTTTGTGGGAAAACAGGCAGCTAACAGCCCTTAGTTACAAAATCAATATATAAAGCGTGGTAGCAATATAGTGCACAGTCACTGAGCAACGCGTTTCAAAGTCTTTATCAAGCTTTATCCAGTAGCTTGATAAAGACTTTGAAACGCGTTGTTCAGTGACTGTGCACTATATTGCTACCACGCTTTATATATTGATTTTGTAACTAATGGCTGTTAGCTGCCTGTTTTCCACAAACACAGGTGTTTTTCCGCTTGGCGACTCTTTTTTTCCGGTTTTCTCTGAAGTCTTGCTTGTGAAACGGTCAGCGTCTGAGCTCCGAGGTGATTCGTGAAGCGTAAAGGACAGATTGTGACCCCCGACAGAAAGGAGAACCGGATGCAGCGCAGACCTTCGGTTACTAAAGTGTAAGTACCGATGCGCTTTTGCTTTGTGAAGCATTTGATATCTACCTAAGCAGACGCTTATGTTTTCTAACTAGACGCCATACAGTTCCCAAGATTCGCTCACCCTTTGGGAGGTTTGAATGTCTATCAATCCACATCTACCCTGCTGACATACCTGGGAGACGTTTTGGAGAAATACGCTGGAGTAAAAATCTATTAAAGAGTATCAACCTCTGTTTGAGAAGGAACTTTTCACTATTTTATTTTTTATTTGTATCTATTTTTGCTATTAATTTACACTATATTTTTTTTGTCACCATATGTTTCTTTGTTTCTTAATGTTTGAATACATTTGAAATCTGTGATTAATTTTTTAGTATTAGTTAAGACCGGTCAACAATATTAAAGTAGGTTAGATTAGTATATATATATATATATATATATATATATATATATATATATATATATGTATGTATTTGTTTTTGACATTTTTAATGGAATTTAATTAAATGTATTTTAATAGAAATGAAGTGTTTTTTGAATCTCCTATTTTGGCCTCTTTTAGAATCAATTCTATGCCAATTTTAATATTTCAATAAACTGATTTAGTTTAATCCATTTTTGAGCCTTTTTTCCCTGAATTAAACCTTTTTTTCCTGAGTTTGAGACTTAAAACATTTTTTTGTACGGTTATATAAATTAAGATGCACATGGTGATCTAATGAAATTTTGATACCATTTGTAGTAAATTCCTTTCACCTCTCATACTATTAACTTTAGCACCACTTTTTTGGGTTTGCGCACCTATAAGTTATTAAATTAGGTTAATTTGTTCATTGCAAACAACCGAAAGTCTGTAAATTATGACAATATACCTGATTTACAATGGGGATTGAATAATTTTGATTACAACTGTATATAAATATATATTTACTGGGAACAAACAGTTCCCATAGACCAGTATGTAAAGTGCCGTTTTTTTTTCTTACACCCCACACCCGCCAACTTTAAACCCCTTATAACTGCTTATTGCAGGGTTTTTTTAATAAAAATTAAAGAAGCTACTATATTACACTTGGGGCATTTGGTGGACATTTATAAAATTAACCAGAGATCTGATCTCTGGTTAATTTTATAAAAGCTAATTGCTACTGCGAGCTTGCAGTTGCAAAAACTAGCCCTTTATGTTTTAGACCATGTACCATTTTAGTAGCCCTCCTTTGAACCGTTTCTAGTTTATTTATATCTTTCTGGAGATATGATCTCCAGAACCGTACACAATATTCAAGATGAGAACTAACTAGTGAGCTGTAAAGTTGCTATTTCTGCTGCTAATACCTCTCCCAATGCAACCAAGTATTATACTGGCCTTACCAGCTATACTGTTGCATTGCTTACTACATTTTAAATAATCTGAAAAAATAATTCCTAAGTCCCGTTCCTCTTTAGTTACAGTCAGCAATGTACCGCTGAGACTGTAATTGGCTATTTGCTTTTTGGATCATATATGCATAATTTTGCTCCTAGTTAATTAAAATTTAGATCCCATTTATTAATCTAGTCCTCCAGTTTTTTAATATCACTGCTAATTTAATCGGCCTCTCCTGGGTCATCAACTCTGTTAAACAAATATCACTGATGAACATGTTAAACAAAACAAGCCCAAGGACTGGCCCTTGGGGAACACCACTAGAAACTGACCCCTCATTTGAATATACTTAAAGGGACACTGAACCCAAAAAAAATTCATGATTCAGATAGAGCATGAAATTTTAAGCAACTTTCTAATTTACTCCATTTATCAATTTTTCTTCATTCTCTTGCTATCTTTATTTTAAAAGCAGGAATGTAAATCTTAGCAGCCAGCCCATTTTAGGTTCAGCACCATGGATAGCGCTTGCTTATTGGAGGTTTACATTTACCCACCAATAAGCAAGCATAACCCAAGTTCTCAACCAAAAATGGTCCGGCTCCTATGCATCACATTCCTGCTTTTTAAATAAATATAGCAAGAGAATGAAGAAAAAATGATAATAGGAGTAAATTAAAAAGTTGCTTAAAATTGCATGCTCTATCTGAATCATGAAAGAAAAAAATTTGGGTTTAGTATCCCTTTAATTTATTGAAACCCAGTGCCTCCTATCCTTAAGCCACAACCCCTCTACACACTTAACAATCTTAGCATCTTAATCAAGGTAATACATTTTGTAAATAAGTTTCTTGTGTGGAACAGTGTCAGTGCTTTGGTAGATACGCTACATTTACGGCTCATCTGGTCTATTAATTTAGCTTCATGGTCAAAGAAATTAATTAGATTAATCTGACATGATCTTCCAGTAGTGAAACCATGCTGTCCTTTGTCTTCTAAGTTATTATTTTGAAGTTAAGACACAAGTCTTTTCTTTAAAAGAGTTTCCATTAATTTTCCTGCAATTAAGGTCAAACTGAATGGCCTACAGTTACCAGAGTCTTCCCTGTTACTCTTTTTATGAACAGGGATTGCATTAGCAATTTTCCAGTCATCCAGAACAACTCCTCTTCTTAACATTTTATTTATATAGATTAGGTTACATAAGAGCAGACATGAAAAAAAAAAAAAAAGATGTATAACAAATAAAGAGTAAAAAAAAAAACATGATCATGTCATCAGTACAATATTATTACTTATAATGATAGTATTTGAAATTTTGTAACCCATTTTTTCCTTGCTTGTTCCACCTATCTGAGATTATCCCCTTAAAACTTCCCCTCCAATCTCACTCCCGAGGGAGGGGGGGGGGGGATAAGGAAAAGGCACTAAGCCTCTTCAAACCAACAAATCTCTCCTCTTATGATGGCACCTTGTACATACAATGAATTATAAAAGGGCATACAAATGTGTTTTTGGGCCCCAGCTGATAATGAGGAGATATAACTTCCCCATTTTTTAAAGAAGACATCCACATCTGCTTCTGGGTTACTCTGATAATCAAATTGTTCGACTGTCATCTTGCCCTCTAATTTATTTAAGAATTGGATGAAGCTGGGTCCCCTTTTGGATTTCCAAGAGCTAAAGATAATATTTCTACCAGATAGTACCACAAAATTAATAAATATAATATTATATACCATACTACTTCCTTCTTTCAAGAATATAATATCTTCTATTTGGAGTTTGATATTTTGCCGTAAAATCTTAGAGAGCCAGAAAGAGACCTTATGCCAAAAAAAAATAATTTTTGGGACAATCCCAAATACAGTGTATCAGATTAGCAAGGGGGGGGGACTACAGCTTGAGCAGTTTTTTAAATTTATCTGAACCCCAATAAGTCATTCTACTAGGTGTTATATAGGACCTGTTTATCAGTTTAATATGAGACTCACACCAAGACATAAGCAGGGTGGCTTTCCACGCTCTTGTTATACTTTTTTGAATAATTTCCTTATTAACCCAGCTCACATCCCTGGACCATTTCAGTATTACATTTTTCATATTGTCCTCCCCTTTCTTTCGCATTAGTAGTCTATACCACGGAGAAATAGAATATATCCCTATTTAAAAAAAAACAGAAGAGCGGATCATAAGTGTCCCAACTAAAATCCCCAGCAGTCACCTTTACTATGTTAACAAAATGTCTAAGCTGCAAATAGGCAAAAAAAAAATCTTTATTGCCAATGTTAAAGTCCTGCTGGATTATTTTAAATGTTTTGACACAATTAAGAGTCTGATCCCATAATTGATAAGCATATTCCAGACCTTTAATTTTCCATTAACTTTCCCAGCCAGGGTAAAGTGGTTGGTTAGACCACTTCCTCAGATCTTCCTTAATTTTCCTAAAGAGTTAATTAGTAACATACGGCTAGATTACGAGTTTTGCGTTAGAAGCTGTGTGGTGCTAACAAGCAGTTTATGCTCACCACTCACTTACAGACAGCACTGGTATTACGGGTTTTTACAAACCCGGCGTTAACCGCAAAAAAGTGATCGTAGAGCAAAATTTTGCTCCACATCTCACCTCAATACCAGCGCTGCTTACGTTAGCGGTGAGCTGGTAAAACGTGCTCGTGCACGATTTCCCCATAGGAATCAATGTGGGAGAGCCGGCTGGAAAAAAAACCTAACACCTGCAAAAAAGCAGCGTTTAGCTCCTAACGCAGCCCCATTGATTCCTATGGGGAAATAAAAGTTATGTCTACACCTAACACCCTAACATGAACCCCGAGTCTAAACACCCCTAATCTTACACTTATTTACCCCTAATCTGCCGCCCCCGACACCTACATTTTTATTATTAACCCCTAATCTGCTGCTCCGGACACCGCCGCCACCTACATTATACTTATGAACCCCTAATCTGCTGCCCCCAACGTCGCTGACACCTACATTATATTTATTAACCCCTAATCTGCCGCCCCCAATGTCGCCGCAACCTAACTACATTTATTAACCCCTAATCTGCTGCCCCCAACGTCGCCACCACTATAATAAAGTTATTAACCCCTAACCCCCCTAACTTAAATATAATTTAAATAAATCTAAATAAAATTACTACAATTAACTAAATAATTCCTATTTAAAATTAAAAACTTACCTGTAAAATAAACCCTAAGATAGCTACAATATAACTAATAGTTACATTGTAGCTAGCTTAGGGTTTATTTTTATTTTACAGGCAAGTTTGTATTTATTTTAACTAGGTAGAATAGTTATTAAATAGTACCTGTAAAATAAAACCTAACCTAAGTTACAATTACACCTAACACTACACTACAATTTAATAAATTACCTACATTAAATACAATTAAATAAATTAACTAAATTAAATACAATTACCTAAATTAAATTAAATTAGCTAAAGTACAAAAAAAACACTAAATTACAGAAAATAAAAAACAAATTACAGAAATTTAAACTAATTACACCTAATCGAATAGCCCTATTAAAATAAAAAAGCCCCCCCAAAATAAAAAAATCCCTAGCCTAAACTTAACTACCAATAGCCGTTAAGGGCCTTTTGCTGGGCATTGCCCCAAAGTAATCAGCTCTTTTACCTGTAAAAAAAAATACAAACAACCCCCCCAACAGTAAAACCCACCACCCACGCAACCAACCCCCCAAATAAAACTAATCTAAAAAAACCTAAGCTCCCCATTGCCCTGAAAAGGGCATTTGGATGGGCATTGCCCTTAAAAGGGCAGTTAGCTCTTTTGCCGCCCAAAGTCCCTAACCTAAAAATAAAACCCACCCAATACACCCTTAAAAAAAACTAACACTAACCCCCTGAAGATCGACTTACCGGGAGACGTCTTCATCCAAGCCGGGCGAAGTGGTCCTCCAGATGGGCAGAAGTCTTCATCCAAGCCGGGCGAAGTGGTCCTCCAGATGGGCAGAAGTCTTCATCCAAGCCCGGTAGAAGTGGTCCTCCAGATGGGCAGAAGTCTTCATACTTTTGTATTTATTTTAGCTAGGTAGTTATTAAATAGTTAATAACTATTTAATAACTATTCTACCTAGTTAAAATAAATACAAACTTGCCTGTAAAATAAAAATAAACCCTAAGATTTATAGGTAAGTATTTAGTTTTAAATAGGAATAATGTAGTTAATTATAGTAATTTTATTTAGATTTATTGTAATTCTATTTAAGTTAGGGGGTGTTAGGTTTAGGGTTAGACTTAGGTTTAGGGGTGTTTAGACTCAGGGTTCATGTTAGGGTGTTAGGTGTAGACATAAATTTTATTTCCCCATAGGAATAAATGGGGCTGCGTTAGGGAGTTTTACGCTGCTTTTTGGCAGGTGTTAGACTTTTCAGCCGGCTCTCCCCGTTGATTCCTATGGGGAAATCGTGCACGAGCACATTACACCAGTTCACCGCTGACTTAAGCAGCGCTTGTATTGGAGTGCTGTAATGAGCAAAATTTTGCTCAACGCTCACTTCTTGTCTTTTAACGACGGGTTTGTAAAAAGAATGTCTTATGAGTCTTTGATTCACAGGTAAATTCTTTTACATCCGGATTTTGAGTTCTCCATACATCTTTTAAATTAAGTGCATTCCTAAAATTCTTCAAAGTTAATAAATCACATTTAGGTACTAAAATCTGTTTTCTCCCTTGCTGGAATCTATCAATCGGAGATTGAGAAATTAAATTAAAATCCCCTGCTAAAATCAAGTTAAAGCTCATATAGTTGAGTAATTTCCTTTGTAACCTATCCCAAAACTTCCTGTCACCATTATTGGGGCCATATACGTTACACAGAATCTCTCATTTACAGTATCTCTAACTGTACTATAATATACCTCTCCTCAGTATCCAGTTCTTGATTTAAAATCGTATATTTAAGCTTTTTGCTAAACAGAAGTACAACACCCTTTTTCCTTTTAGTGTAGGGGGTTCCTATTACTTTGCCAACCCAACCGTATTTTAATGTATCTAATTTTTTCTGCTTTAAGTATGTTTCTTGAAAGAAGGCTATATCTGTTTTCATTTTTTTAAGTGGTTCAATATTATTTTTCATTTAATTGGGGTAGATATGCCCCTTACATTCCAGGATATTATGTTACAGAGTGCCATCCTGATTTATTAGTAAAAACAAAGCAACAACCACACAACAACATCAACAAAAAAGGGGATAAAATCGTCACAACATTTATATGTATAAATAGGCCAATGAACTATCTTACACTATTCACAACACCATTTTGTCGTGAATCATAAAAACGGGATAAAATCATTTAGGCAACAGCAAAATTACTCTCATTAATTTAAATTCAAAAATCGATTAGCTTCTGCAGGGTTATTATGAAACTGCCAGCCATCATCTTTCTGTACTTTGATTTTTGCAGGATACACCAAATATGCATTGAGACCTTTTTGAATTAAGCTGGAACATAAAGTGACCATGTCTTTCCTGCGGTTTGAGGTTTCTAAAGAGAAGTCCTGGAAGTTTAGTATTTGTTCCTCCCCTATCTTGACTAATTTTTTTTCCTATAATAGTACAGGAATTTAGCAATAACTGGTCTGTTAATTATAGATGCATCTGCTCTAGATCTTGTTGGGCCGTGCTCTTTCTATCAAAATGTATATAATCTATCCTCAACTTGTAAAATGTGTGTCTCCGCTTCTTCGAGACGATTATTAAATTGCCTCACTTCAGCAGATAACACAGAAAAATCCTGTCTTAATTGTTCGAATTGGGGAGCCATCATTTCAGAAAGCTTACTGGCTAGATCTTGAACATTCAGTGAATTACTTATGAAGCTATCTGTTTCAGGTATACTGTCTTGAAGCAGTGACATATTCGATTTGATTTTGCAATCTTTACTCTTAGGAGGCATTGTAGGTGATTTAGGTTTAGCAGAAATAACAAATTTCGCCATATATATAGAAAGAAAGTGTTTTAAATGTAAAGAGTAAGTTAGTGTAGGTATTACCGTGACATCCTATATTAAAATAGGAATATATTAATGAAGAGACAGAAAATATCTTCTGAAGATAAATTCAAACTGATAAAGATAGCAATTTGCTATTTAAACAACATACGTGAAAAAACTAAAGTGAGTGGTGAATAGTGAATAGTGCATACAAAAAAAAAGGGAGTGATTCAATCAATTGGATGCTAGTATATGAATTTCACAGGCTTACAGCTTAATCAGTAATACAATTTAGCCTTCCAGGACTTAGATCATCAAATCTTATTAGTGCAAGATAAAATCTTGTGACTAGATCCACAGCAGCCCCCCTAACATAGCCAGTTGCTGTAACAGACCCTTTTCCAACCAGAAAAAGGGAAAAGTATTGTCTCCAGATACCATAAAAAACATAAACAGATTTTTCAGTTTACACACAGCCAGGAGACCTCTAAGGAGGTTAGGGAAGTAGCGTACACAGAGTTAGGTTGCAGGATTTAAATGTCTTATTCTGTAGCCCCATTTGCTTTAAATTCACTTCAGGTTCACTGCAGAATAATGAAGAATTTGGACTAAACAATGGATAACAGAAGATATGGAGAAATGGAGGTTTCAGAGTTTTTTTGTCCCTTAAGTTTCAAGAAGAATATTCCACAGAGCTGTATGCTAGCTAAAAGTTAACATTGGAGCAAAAGTATGATCTTGAATTCCCCTTTCCCCTTTACTCAGAATATAGGAAAAAACTGCAGTCAGACATAAAAGTACTTACAGTTCGCTTCCTGATTTCGGCTCAGACCCTTATATCAAAGGCTCACCTACTGCCACAAATGTTGTGGTTGAGTCTGGACAAATAGACACTTCTGTCTCTTAGAAAAAGACTTCCAGTATGGATCGATGGCATGGATCCAAAAAAAGCTCTACTTCAACCAGGATAACACCGGTAGGCTTCTGGTAGAATTGATCCCAAATAGGCTCAGTAGCTGCTGATTGGTGACTGAACATAGATGCCTCGTGTGATTGGCTCACCCCTGTGCATTGCTATTTCTTCAGCAAAGGATATATAAGGAATGAAGCAAATTAGATAACAGAAGTAAATTGGAATGTTGTTTAAAATTGTATTATCCACCTAAATCATGAAAGAAATATTTTTGGTTTAGTGTCCCTTTAAATACACTTTTGAAACAGCTATAGCTTTTATTAGAAGCATTTTTGCTAATATATGTATATTACAAAAATACTTCTATTCAAAACTGAAATGCATCCATGTGGATTCCAATTTTGGCTGGAATGTCCCTTTAATGGCACATGTCATGAATTAGTATTAAAAGTGCAAAATGAAGGTAGTACTTACCTATAACTATGGCTGTGTTTACATTGTTGCTGCTAATCAGTGGTTGTAAAGTGCTATTAATTTGGCTCTTAAAACCTTGTATTGTTTACTTTTTACACCCAGTGCTCTTGCATTATGTTTAACCAGCTTGTGAATATTTTTATAGTCTGACATTAGTGGCCGTGGCTGATATTTACATATGTATTTGATACACATATACATGATATCCCCTGACGAAGTGCTGATTGAGGCAGGAAACGCGTCGGATCACAGCTGTGGCGTTTGGAGTGGTGTCTGCCCTGTTTGTTTTAATTGTGAAATAAAGCAATTTATGTTTTAAATATGCGCACGTCTTTGATGGTTTATCTCTAGCATTTACATTTGGTACATGATATTCCGTACAGGTATCTTGATCTCTAGGAAATGCTAGAAACCGGAAATCCTGACTGCAACAGAGAACTTGCATTTAGCAAAACACCTTTTGTACGGGATTTCTCTTGGCAATTGCGTCTTTGTGATCAGGAGTTAGATGGTTGCCATTCTGTCCTATTTGTTTCCAATCACAATTGAACAAGTTTGCAATTCACGTTCTGTACAGTGAGTTTTGAAATTCACATTCTGTACAGTGAGAGTGAGGTTTTGAAAACGTGGTCTGTACAGTGAGAGGGAGTATTGTAATTTCTGTTCTGTACAGCGAGAGTACGTTTCTGAAGACGTGGAGGCCTATTTATCAAAGGTCTTGCGGACCTGATCCGACAGTGCGGATCAGGTCAGCAAGACCTCGCTGAATACAGAGAGCAATAATATTCAGCATTGCACAAGCAGCTCACAAGAGCTGCTGGTGCAACGCCGCCCGCTGCAGACTTGCGGCCAATCGGCCGCCAGCAGGGGGTGTCAATCCACCTGATCGTACTCGATTGGGTTGAATTTGTTGGGAAATACAACAGCATGTACTATACCATATGTATGAACAACATTAATGCTGTAGATGGCGCTGTTCAGTTTAGATTGCTGATTGTTTATATCTTTGATCTTGTTCATTCTTTTATACAGGAAGGAAGTTGTTCTTTAATCTCTATTGTGTTTTTCCTCTTCTGTGTGTGCAGACTATTGTTTTACAAGTCCTTTGGTATGTTCCAAATATTGCTGATGCATCTGTACAAGTAAAGCCTAATGCAGTTTTCTTTAAAAGCTTCCAGTGTCTTTTTGATACATACACCAACAGGTTATGGGCCCAGACACTGAAAAAAAAAAAAAACTACAAGTCAGTAAGTGTTGCATCTATGATCCAAGCAAATACTGTGTGAGGAAACAAGAGCTGCACCCAAATTACTGAAAGATGGCAAGTTGTTCAGATGTGAAATATGCAATAGCGAAGCTAAACAATACCAACTACCAGCTGTGGACGTTTAAGCTTGAAATGCTGTTATCCAAAGATGATTTATGGGAGGTGCTGGATACAAACAGACCCACTGATAATCCAGGGGAATGGGACAAGAAAAACAGGCAAGCAAAAGCAGTTATAAGCCTGTTAGTGGAGGATGATCAACTCATTCACATAAGAAAAGAAAGCACAGCTAAAAGTATGTGGACTGCACTACAAAAACTGCATGAGCGTTCAAACTTAAATAGTAAACTATATTTGCTGCGCAAACTATATAAGATGAGGCTGGAAAAAGGCCAGGAAATGTGTGAACATGTGAATGCTATGCTAGAGATTGTGGAACAGCTATGTGCAATTGGAGAAGAAATTAAAGACAATCATATAGTAGCATTGTTACTATGCAGCCTTCCAGAGTCATATAGTGCCCTTATCAATGCTCTAGAAACCAGACCTGAACAAGAACTAACACTAGAATATGCTAAGGGAAAACTAATTGATGAATATAATAGAAGAAAGGAAAACATGCATAGTGAAGAAAATGAGAGATCAGAGGTAGCTCTGATGGCGCAAGAAGGCACAAAACAAAACAGAGAAACCAGAGTGTATTTTCTCTGCAAAAAGGTGGGTCACCTGAAAAAGAACTGCTCAATCTGGAAAGCTGAACAGCGAAGGTTAGAACCACCTACAAGAGAAAGAGCTAAGGCAGCCACAAAGCAAACTACAGCTGCATCATGGAGCGGCAGTTTTAAAGTGGCTCAGAATAGTACACCACACGGATGGTGCATTGACTCAGGGGCAACTAGTCACATGACAAGTGATGAGACATTCTTCACAGAAATTGATTTCAATACTAAAGATAAAGTCTTCCTAGCAAATGGGAAAAGTATTACAGCTGAAGGTAATGGTCAAGGGTTCCTGACTTGCATCACACCATCAGGAGGTAAGCAAAACATTCTAGTAAAGAATGTTCTGTACATCCCAAGTTTAGAAGGAAGTCTCCTATCAGTGAAAACTCTTGCTAACAATGGACTCACAGTTCAGTTCTAAGGCAATGAATGCACAATTCGAAACAGGAAACAAATCCTAGCAAAAGGAAGATTGAACGAACACCTGTACAAACTTATCACTGAAAGGAAGCAAGCCAAAACAGCCATTCATAATCCACACAACAAATGTATCCACCTGTGGCACAGGCGATTAGGGCATCGAAATCCAGAGGCCATAAAGGAACTTGCAAAGGAAGGTTTATCAGAAGACATGATAATTTTGCCTTGTGACACGCTCATGAAGTGCACATGTTGTATCAAAGCAAAGGCCACACGTACCCCACTTCCACAAGCCAGTCAAAGAAAAACCACTCACCCCATGGAACTCATACACAGTGATGTGTGTGGACCAATGAAAACCCCCACACCCGGCGGGAACAGATATTTACTGACTTTCATTGACGATTATTCCAGGTACACAACAACATATCTGATGAAGCACAAAAGTGAGACATCAGAGAAACTTCAAGAATTTATAGCTACATTCAGCAATAAATTTCAACGGAAACCAGGAACATTACGTACCGACAATGGAGGGGAATATATGAGTAAGGAAGTGGAGTCATACATGAAGAGACAAGGCATTATACACCAAACAACTGTACCATACACTCCTGAGCAAAATGGTGTTGCAGAAAGGAAAAATCGCACCCTCATAGAAATGGCAAGATGCATGCTTTCAGACGCCAATTTACCTAACCAGTACTGGGGTGAAGCAATAATGACTGCAACATACTTACAGAACAGGCTACCATCAAAAACTATTGAAAGCACCCCATATGAAATGTGGAATGGATCAAAACCTAGTCTGGGACATATTAGAGTGTTTGGATGTAAAGCATATGCCCATGTTCCAAGTGAGAAACGCTCCAAATTAGAGAACACAGCCATAGAAGGCATTCTTATGGGCTACAGTGAACAAAGTAAAGGCTATAGAATTATTCATCCAAAGACCAACAAGATCACAATAAGCCGCAGTGTTTATTTTGATGAAAGTCAAACATCAGAAAAAATGTCCCTCGAAAGCCATAAAGAGAACCTCTCCACTGAATCAGCAAGAGATGCTGACCAAAGTGAAGCGGTACAGGAGACAGAGCAAGAAGTGGAGCTCACAATAGAAAAAACAGCTACTCACAAACCAATAGAACCCACTGAACAACCAGAAATCAGAAAATTGACTCGGGTAACGAAAGGTATACCACCCCGCAAGCTGTCATACATCGCTAAGACACATGAAACACTCGAACCAACATCCTGGGAAGATATAGAAAAATTGCCAAAAAGGGAAGCCAACCAATGGAGAAAAGCAGCCGAAGAAGAAATAAAATCACTTCAGGAAAATAAAACCTGGACACTCACTAAGCTCCCCCCCCGGTCGCAAAGCTATAGGAAGCAAATGGACTTTTAAAGTAAAATATGATGCAGAAGGAAATATCCACAGATACAAGGCAAGATTAGTTGCAAAGGGATACTCACATAAATTTGGAGAAGATTATGATGAAACTTTTGCTCCAGTTGTAAAACACTCCACCATCAGAGCGCTCCTTAGCATTGCAGCCGGAAAGGGAATGCAAGTGAGGCACCTGGACGTCAAAACTGCTTTCCTATATGGAGACATCAAGGAGGAACTCTACATGGAACAGCCACCTGGGTTTGAGAGGGAACAGAACCTTGTATGCAAACTTCAAAAGAGCATCTATGGACTAAAGCAAGATGCGAGAATGTGGAATGAAAAAGTGAATGAAGTACTCATGAAACAAGGATTCTCAAGAAGCAAAGCAGATCCATGTCTATATTCAAGACATCAAGAAAACAAATGGATATACATCCTAATTTATGTTGATGACATCATAACTTGTTTTGAACAAGAAGGGGACTGTGACCAAATAGTTCATATATTAAAACAGAACTTTGAGATTAAAGAACTAGGGAACATCACTCATTATTTAGGAATCCAAATAGAAAGGGAAGAGGATGGAAGCTATCTTCTTAACCAAAGTCAGAAAATTACAGAAATATTAGAGCAATTTCACATGCAAGTTGCAAAAGAGGTGAAAACACCTATGGAACCAGATTACCTGAAAAACAACGGAATAGAAAACTTGTTACTCAATAATAACAATTACCGCAGGGCAATTGGAAAATTGCTATACATTGCCACTGTGACAAGACCAGACATTGCCGCAGCAATAGGTATACTCTGTAGAAAAGTTGCAACACCATGTCAACGCGACTGGAATGCAGTAAAGAGGGTGATACAGTACCTAAAAGGAACAATTCGGATGAAGCTGCGACTGCCAGCAACATCAAACCCAAAACTAATTGGATATGTTGATGCTGATTGGGCCGGAGATACCACTGACCGCAAATCTACAAGTGGTTACATCTTCCAGTATGGAGAAGGAACAATAAGTTGGTCCAGTCGAAAACAAGCGACTGTTGCACTCTCTTCAACGGAAGCAGAATATATAGCAGCAGCACATGCATGTCAAGAAGCAATTTGGATTTGTCAACTTTTTCAAGACATGGGACTGGATGTGTCTAAACCCATACCAATTATTGAAGACAACCAAGGGTATATAAAGTTGACACAATCAGAAAGAGTGAATCCTCGAACCAAGCACATTGATGTAAAATATCACTTACTCAGGGACATGCAAGAACAAGGTATTATTGACATTCAATGCTGCCCATCGGAAGAGATGACTGCAGACGCACTCACAAAACCGTTGCCAAAGGAACGGCAATGTTTTCTTCAAAAGAAACTGAATGTAGTGTAATTATGTACATGCCGCTGAGAAGGGGTGTTGGGAAATACAACAGCATGTACTATACCATATGTATGAACAACATTAATGCTGTAGATGGCGCTGTTCAGTTCAGATTGCTGATTGTTTATATCTGTGATCTTGTTCATTCTTTTATATAGGAAGGAAGTTGTTCTTTAATCTCTATTGTGTTTTTCCTCCTCTGTGTGTGCAGACTATTGTTTTACAAGTCCTTTGGTATGTTCCAAATATTGCTGATGCATCTGTACAAGTAAAGCCTAATGCAATTTTCTTTAAAAGCTTCCAGTGTTTTTTTGATCCATACATTTTTGATACATACACCAACAGAATTGTGGTGATTCCTATCCACCTGCTCAGAGCAGACGGACAGGGTTATGGATCAGCTCACCAGAAACACAGGGCATCAAGCTCCATACGGAGCTTGATAAATAGGCCCCGTGGTCTGTACAGTGAGAGCGAGTTTTGCAATTCACGTTCTCTACAGTTAGAGCGAGTTTTTGAAGAAGCGGTCTGTACAGTGAGAGTGAGTTTTGCCATTTATGTTCTGTACAGTGAGAGTGAGTTTTGCCATTTATGTTCTGTACAGTGAGAGTGAGTTTTGCCATTTATGTTCTGTACAGTGAGAGTGAGTTTTGCCATTTATGTTCTGTACAGTGAGAGTGAGTTTTGCCATTTATGTTCGGTACAGTGAGAGTGAGTTTTGCCATTTATGTTCTGTACAGTGAGAGTGAGTTTTGCCATTTATGTTCTGTACAGTGAGAGTGAGTTTTGCCATTTATGTTCTGTACAGTGAGAGTGAGTTTTGCCATTTATGTTCGGTACAGTGAGAGTGAGTTTTGCCATTTATGTTCTGTACAGTGAGAGTGAGTTTTGCCATTTATGTTCTGTACAGTGAGAGTGAGTTTTGCCATTTATGTTCTGTACAGTGAGAGGGAGTTTTTGAAACTATGGTCTGTAAAGTGAGATCTGCAACTTTGAACCAAGCCAATGACAAAAGGCATATGTGCATAGCCCTCCAATCACTAGCTTGTAGTGAATTGTTGCTCCTGAGCCTACCTAGATATGTTTTTTTTTTAAAATATTATAAGAGAACAAAGTAAATTTGATAACAGAAGCAAATTGAAAAGTCTGTTAAAATTGCATGCTCTGAACCATGGGCGTTTAATTTTGACTTTCATGTCCCTTGATTGGGTAAGTAATCTAAATTTAAACATTAGGCAGTCACCATCACTATTAGATTAATCAGACACAATACTCTCTTTTCTCTGTATCATCGAAGAAAGAAAGAAAACAAAATTTATCAACTACTTTGTTTTCTTTAAACAATATGGTTGTTCCTATTATGGTAAAAAAAGGAAGTTGAGTAGGTTGTCCTATTAGCCAATGAGCAATATATTCCCAGGACTCAAATGTACACATCCATGCACTTCCTGTTAGTTTCACATTCAATTTAAACAGTTTTGCTTAAAATATTTTATTTATATGATAGAACTCTCTGTGAGTTCCTTCCCTGCCTCCCCATTCACAGCAGAATTAAATTCAAAATTCTCACCCTGACCAACGCAGCCCCCCCCACCTGTCCGCACTCATCAACAAACATACTCCAGCCCCCCCCCCCCTAAGATCCAACAATGACCTGCTCCTTTCATCTTCTACCATCACCTCCTCCCATGCTAGACTACAGGACTTTTCTTGTGCTGCACCAACCATCCGGAACACACTTCCTCGAGCTGTCAGACTTTACCCTAACTTTTCCTCCTTTAAACACTCCCTAAAGACCTTTTTGTTCAGGGAAGCCTATCTCCAAATTAGTAACAAATTAATTCCACTTGCCTAATAGCTGTCCTCATCTAACTCCACACTAACATCATTCTCACCTTTGCAGTCCCCACCTCCTATTTCTCACCCTCCTACCAATTTAGATTGTAAGTTCCCAAGGAAACAGAGCCCTCAATGCCCCCTGTATTTGCTTGTTAAAGTGAAAGTAAAGTATACCGAACTGCTATGTGTGTAATGAAAATACTTTAAAAAATAAGTTAACTTTCACTGATATTTTTTTTTTTAAATGTGTTATAAATCCTACTTTGGTACCTTTCAAGCCGCTAAACTTGTTCCCCGTTCCTTCGCCTGTATGAAAATTTTGTTTTTGTTGTGCTGTGACGAATACTACTAGATCGAATTCATTGGTCCCCCAATGGCATCTTAAAACGGTCTATCTACACCCCCCGGGTTAAAGTGTGCATGTGGCTATCACAGAATTTCCTCTGTATGTGTAGATGCGCGTTCACGATAGCCGCATGCAAAAAAAATTGTCTGTGATCAAACACAGTTACAAGCAGAGAGGGTGTTATAGCGCATGTTGAAAAAAAAATAGTCTACACTAGAGCGAGCACAGCTCCATACGTATACAGCGGGTGGGACTGCTCTTACGTATTAGACTACAAAAGCAGGAAGCTAGCAGGGGGCAAAGGAACATAGCAAACGGTAGGAAAAATAAAAGATAAATATTTTTCAATTGCACACGATTATAGAAAAAAAAAAGTGTAACTATATAGTTTTAGATTAGGTGAATGCATAGCATCATTCACGTTTATTAAAATTTACTTTCACTTTAAACTTTGTCTGGTGTCTTTTATATTGTATTGTACTGTACTTTTATCTTTGTACCCATGGACAGCGCTGCAGAATCTGTTGGTGCTTTATAAATAAAGAATAATAATAATAGAACATTCATTTACATGGAATTTCCATGGAATAATAATAGAACATTCATTTACAAGGAATTTTCATTTTAGCTTTTAGACACTGTGACATATTTTTTTTGCTCTTATGTTAGTCTGTAAATATCATTGTAAAAAGCAACTCGAAAAATCCTACAATACCCCTATTACTTATTGCTGTGTTTGTTTTTCATGTGCTTTTTAGTTTTTAGTTTTTTTATTTCAAGTTCTCATTTAAATGTAAAATCTTCTTATGGATAGAAAACTAAGCCAAAACTCAAGCTCCTATACAATGATTTCATGTGGGAATTCTGATGGATTGGAATGCATATCACAGACACAAGGCTATTCCATACAATTACATTTCATTTACAATATTAAAGGGACAGTCAAGTATACATTAAACTTTCATTATTCAGATAGGACTTTTAATTTTAATTGACTTTCCAATTTACTTTTATTATCAAATTTGCTTTTTTCTCTTGGTATTCTTAGTTTAAACTAAACATAGGTAGGCTCATATGCTAATTTCTAAGCCTTTGAGGGCTGCCTCTTATCACATGCTTTTTAAATATCTTTTCAACACAAAGAGACAGAAAGAACACGTGGGCTATATAGATAACACTGTGTTCAGGCACAGAAAGTTATTTAAGATCTAGCACAATGCAATGCTAAATTTAAGACAATAGATAATAAACAGTCACAGTCATGTGATCAGGGGGCTGGAAGAAGGTTCCTAGATACAAGGTAATCACAAAGGTAAAAAGTACATTAATATAACTGTGTTGGTTATGCAAAACTGGGGAATGGGTAATAAAGGGATTATCTATCTTTTAAAACAATAACAATTCTATGGTTGACTGTCCCTTTAAACAACGGTATATTTTATTGTTAGTTATTCCAATAATTCATTCATCTAACTCCCTTAACCCCTACAGGATAAAAAGGAATGTTCTATACATTTTCTTATCTGAAGAAAACTATTTTGAATTATGGAGATAATTGTTATAATATACAAGCACCCAAATTCATTGTCCAGGAGAGAGGGGGGGGGTTAATGTGCGTCATCTCTACACACTCCAGGTTCTATATCTGAAGTGATCCTATTCAAAACAGGCCAAGAGTCCCATTAGTGTGAACAACTGTTCACAAAGGCTCTTTTTTGCTGTTATGTGTAGGTTTATTTGGGAGATAGGAAAAACAGAAATGTGTATCTGTTTTTATAGATATATCCCCATTAAGCACTTAGGACATGTGTGGCACTGTATGCTGATTTATCTTTGGGTCACAGCAGAAGACTGGTTATTCGCTACTACATCTTACATAAGCAATGACGGGGTTAAAGTGACAAACCAATGCAATTTTAAGGATATTATATTATTAAAAATATATATATATTTTGTACATTGGCAAATTGTGCAAGATGACTTTATGAATATATTTATTACTGGTTTAACATTTAGCACTTTTTGAGACCTGCAGCAAACCATAATTGCTTGCTAGTTTGTGTAACAAAAAACATGAAAATGCATTGGAAATAAAGGATTTAAGCTATATTTATATTTAATTCTTATGAAACAAAAGGTTTATTAATGCTTTCAATTATTAAAAGTTCTGTGGAACAATTAGCGATATGGTATATAACAAGGGGAAGGAGTCAAACGTGTTTTCATAAATATAATATATCTAACTTTCGGCTAGATTATGAGTTTTGCGTTATGAGTGAAAAAGCCTCATAACGCTGCTTTTTCACTACCGCTGGTATTACGAGTCTTGCAGGTATATCTGTACCGCACACTTTTTTTGCGGTAACGCAACGTAACTACCGCAGCTTTCAAAAAGTCCTTCTTCATAGCGCCAGTATTACGAGTTTGCCTGTCTAGCCAAAAAGTGAGCGGTACAGCCCATACCATCAAGGTCCATACCGTAAGCTGAAAGTCAGTAGTTATGGGTTTTACGCTACAAAGCCGTAGCATATAACTCATAACTAAAGTGCTAAAAAGTACACTAACACCCATAAACTACCTATTAACCCCTAAACCGAGGCCCTCCCGCATCACAAACACTAAAATGAAATTATCAACCCCTAATCTGCCGCTCTCGACCTCGCTGCCACTATAATAAACATATTAAACCCTAAACCGCCGCACTCCTGCATCGCAAACACTAGTTAAATATTATTTACCCCTAATCTGCTGTCCCTAACATCGCCACAACCTACATTACTGTTATTAACCCCTAATCTGCTGCCCCAAAATCGCTGCCACTATACTAAAGTTATTAACCCCTAACCCTAAGTCTAACCCTAACACCCCATAACTAACATAATTAAAATAAATCTAAATAAAAATTACAATTAATACCTAAATAATTCCTATTTAAAACTAAATACTTACCTATAAAATAAACCCTAAGCTAGCTTCAATATAACTAATAGTTACATTGTAGCTATCTTAGGTTTTATTTTTATTTTACAGCTAAGTTTGTATTTATTTTAACTAGGTAGACTAGTCAGTAAATAGTTATTAACTATTTACTAGCTACCTAGTTAAAATAAATATAAATTTACTTGCAAAATAAAACCTAACCTGTCTTACACTAACACCTAACATTACACTACAATTAAATAAATTAGATTAATTAAATATAATTAACTTACTAAAAATAAACACTAAATTACACAAAATAAAAAAGAAATAATTAAATATTTTAACTAATTACACCTAATCTAATAGCCCTATCAAAATAAAAAAAGTCCCCCAAAATAAAAAAAAACCTAGCCTAAACTAAACTGCCAATAGCCCTTAAAAGGGCCTTTTGTGGGGAATTGCCCCAAAGAAATCAGCTCTTTTACCTGTAAAAAAAAATACAAACAACACCCCAACAGTAAAACCTACCACCCACACAACCAAACACCCATATAAAATCCCCTTAATAAACCTAAGCTCCCCATTGCCCTGAAAAGGGCATTTGGATGGGCATTTAGCTCTTTTTCAGCCCAAACCCTGAGCTAAAAATAAAACCCACCCAATAAACCTTTAAAAAAAAACTAACACTAACCCCCGAAGATCCACTTACAGTTTTTGAAGACCGGATATCCATCCTCAACGAAGCCGGGAGAAGTCTTCATCCAAGCAGCAAGAAGTCCTCAATGAAGCTGAGAGAAGTCTTCATCCAAGCAGCAAGACGTGGTCCTCCAGACGGGCAGAAGTCTTCATCTAGATGGCATCTTCTATCTTCATCCTTCCGACGCTGAGCAGCTCCATCTTCAAGACATCAGGCACGGAGCATCCTCTTCTTCCGACGGCTCTTCAAGAATGAAGGTTCCTTTAAGGGACGTTATCTAAGATGTCGTCCCTTGTATTCCGATTGGCTGATAGAATTCTATCAGCCAATCGGAATTAAAGGTGAAAAAATCCTATTGGCTGATTCAATCAGCCAATAGGATTGAGCTTGCATTCTATTGGCTGTTCCAAAATTGTCCAGATAGCTCTGGATCCGAGTACCTCATCCCTTCAAAACTAGGGACATATATTCTGGCATAAATTTTCTCATTTTTAATTTATTGAAAAACAAATGTATAATGTCCTAATTTTGTTGAAGTTTTGAAGAGGTTAACATTAAGGAGTGTTCACTTGAAAAATTTAGTAAAAATTAGGCACATTGCAAACTTTTTTTGCATTATGCTGGTGGCTTTTGAGCATTATTGAAATGTTCTGCAATTTATAGATATTTTGTGAAGGTGTGTGAGCTACTGAACATACAGAGGCTGGTCAGAGGCAGGACATATTCAGAGAGATTTTATAAGGTTAGGGTCTAGAGATAGGCTGTTATATCCAATGGGTAGCAGAGGATTTCCAGAAAGACAAATATCACTGGGCAGACTTTATTGGCCTTCTAGGTCAAAATCTGTTTCTATGGCAGGTATTAGAGGTATTGACAAAGATGGCAGGTACTTCAAGTAATGGACAGTTTAAAAAAAGAAAAACGGCTGCACTCCGGTGACTTCGGAAAAATATAAAAACAGCTTTTATTAGTATATGTTAAAAAAGGTATAAACAGCAAAAGAAAAAGAGAAACACTCCTTACGCGTTTCGTGCCCTGTGGCACTTAATCATAGGATAGTTCTAGTACTTAACCTGAGCCTGTTGAGAAGTTTAAGGATCAGACCCGTATCTGGAGTGATGCTGCTTGATGTGCACCTGTACTTAATGGACAGTAAAGGCCAAAGTTCCTGATTGAAAAGTAGAGGCCAGCAGAACAGGTTTAGTAGGTAATGGCCATAAGGAAAAATAGTGTAGGTAATAGCCAGCAATTAACGTATATAAAGTAATTTGGGTAATTTGCATGTAGAACAAGGGGCTTTCTATTCAGAATTCATTGAGAAATTTAAACTTTCATGATTCCATAGAACATGGAATTAAAAACAACGATCCAATTCACTTCTGTTATCTAATTTGCTGCATTCTCATGTTATCCTTTGTTGAAAACATATCTAGATATGCATAGGATCAGCAATACACTACTGGGAGCTAGCTGGTAATTGGTGGCTGCTCATAAATGCCTCTTTTCATTGGCTCACCTAATGTGTTCAGCTAGCTCCCGGAATTCCCTATCTACTATTGGAGTCGATTACAATCTAGTCGATCCTGTTTCTCAGCTACCCATACACCTTTTTCAACACTGGAATGATTATTACAAAGCAAATTATATCATAATTTTTGTGCTTGGAAAATATCAGATCGGATATTGGAAAAGTCACCCATACAATGTATTGACAGCATCAATTTGGTTGATCACAATCTACCCGACCACAAGTTATCAACTAAATATGAACAAAAAATGTACATAAGGAACTTGATTAATGCTCAACACCCACCTTGACTGATAACACAAATCAGGCAAAATATCATGATACTGGCCACCTATCTGCCCATGCTTACACCTGACAAATAAGATGGTGAAGCCCATGCCAACAATGGTAACGCCCATTTTTCTTAATGATCGGATTGCACCAAATAATGAACAATACTGATTACGTCATCACCATCAATTTAGTGTAAAAGCATGACAAAACAATAAATATATTGACAGTTGTGAAATCCATATAATTTTATTTAATTTAAAAAAAAAGAAACATGAGGGGCGGAGCTTGGTCGTTCAGGGACATGGCCGTGTAGAGAAACATCTCCTAGTTCCGCGCTACCTAATAGCCATCAACGACCTGGGACCCAAAACCAATATCAATGCCTGGCAGAACACCTTCCCCTGATCACTGAAGGAGATTAGCCAGAATTGCCACCGCTGCAAATGCAGCACACAATAAGACCTCATGTGAGCCGGATCCCAAGGAAGGACTGAACATCTACGGAACGGTAGTGGAGGCAGACACCTGTAAAAGAACCGGAACCCCCGAGCCGGCTGGTCATCACACCGGCAGATTCCCATAGGGGTAAGCATCTCTGCTGAGCTAACGGGTGCTCCGCATTGCATACATGCCACTTGTTAGGCCTATAAACAAGTGGCCTCCAGAGATAGGGCTGACAGTGTCATACGCAGCACAAACCAGGCCGCAGGGCAAGCACGCACTCCCACAGCACACCTAAATAGCTAACTGGGCTTAAACTGAGGCCAAAATATATATAATCAGAGTGGAGAGTACAGGCCACACAGGGGAATCAATTAAATAAAGAAGCAACAATAAGCCATAACACGGCCTAGACACACTAATGATTAGTGTGTCTAGGCCGTGTTATGGCTTATTGTTACTTCTTTATTATTAGTAATCCGGGCAGAAGTGCACAGTACTTGGTCCCATAAAAACAGAGGGCTAGAAGCAGGACATAGACAGCATTCTCTTTTAAGACTTTCTCAAACATTAACATTAGAGGTAAATCAGCAACACCTCTGCTTCAAAAAGACACCACACAGCAGACATCTGCAGCCAGTTCTACATTAAACTAAAGTAACTGACAGAAAGGGGCCGAAACAATAAAAAACAAGTGAGATTAAGGACCCTGCAAGCAAAACTATCCTTAAAGTGGATGTAAATTTTTTACATATTGACCCTCAAAATCAGTTTTTATGGACTCCATTATCAATACCGCATATTTTGTTTTATATTTACACAACATATAAATTAATAATTACGTTACTAACTTTGCTCCGTTTTCATGCTCCGCTCCTCCCATCCATAACTTCCTTTATTTTCAGCGTATAACGACTAGAGCGGTCCCGCCCGCTCTATGACGTATCACTCTTGCGCGTTCACAACGGCTACAGTTTGTGCGCATGCGTTTGTAATTGAGTGCCGAATTGCGGCGCAGCATTGATACTTACTTGCAGGTCCTGTGAAATACACTGAGGTTGTGAATGCGGGCTTTATATGCGCATGCTTAGAGAGTGTGCGCGCATCGCTTAGAAATACAGCTCAAGTGGTTATACGCATGCGCATATAAAAGACGCATGCGCAGAGATTTAAAATGACGTAATGAAAAGGGGGCTGGACGCCACGGGGTACGCCACATTATTAGTTTAGGGAAATGTCAATCAATGTTAAGAAAGCGGAACAAAATGGCGGGCGGAGGGAGAAATCAAGACTTTGTGAGTTATATAGGTATATAAATAGGTATTATATGACGTTTGCAGTAAATTCATGAATTAAAGTTATGCTATTTTTTTATGATGAAACGTTTGTGAATGTCGAGTATCGGTGAGTTTACATGCACTTTAAACCTATTATAAGTGCTCTTCTCAACATTTTGCCTTTAACGACCGACAACGTGCAGGGTACGTCCTCCAAAAAAATTCCCTTAATTACTGAGGACGTACCCTGCACTTTGTCGGTCTCTGAAAGTGGTGGAAGTGATCCTGATCGCTTCCAGACGCTTTCCGGTTATTGCAGTGATGCCTCGATATCGTAACATTTTTTAGCAGTCCGAACTCTGTGGCCCTCTCTGCATCGGCCATCGATGGCCGCAATCGTTGTTGGGTGGGAGCCGGAGTGGGAGGCGGGTGGGCAGCCATCGATGCCTTCTTTAATGCAGGGGGGTGAGATCGTGGGTGGGGTAGCCTGGGGCATGCATGGACGCGCGCACGCGTGCACGGGGGGGGGGTTGGGGGCAGGCGCGTGCACAGGTAGTGAGCGGGTGGATACTGCTACACTGCAGAAAAATATTGAAGAAAAAGTGGCAGAGAGGGGGGATATAAAAATAAAAATGATCTAAGGGATCTGGGAGGGGTGGGGGGTTGATCTTTGGGGGGCAAGCTACACTACAGCAAAAATATAAAAAAAAAATATATATATATTTTTTTGTAAACTGGGTACTGGCAGACAGCTGCCAGTACCCAAGATGGCTACCAATAAGTTAGAGGGGGAGGGTTAGAGAGCTGTTTAGGGGGGGAACAGGGAGGTTGGGGGCTAAGGGGTGATCCTACAGAGCAGCATATGTAAATATGCTTAATTAAAAAACAAAGATAGCTTTTATTTTAGTACTGGCAGACAATTGTGGGGTGGGGGAGGGAAGAGAGCTGTTTGGGAGGGATCAGGGGGTGTAATGTGTCAGGTGGGAGGCTGATCTCTACACTAAAGCTAAAATTAACCCTGCAACCTCCCTACAAGCTACCTAATTAACCCCTTCACTGCTAGCCATAATACACGTGTGATGCGCAGCAGCATTTAGCGGCCTTCTAATTACCAAAAAGCAACGCCAAAGCCATATATGTCTGCTATTTCTGAACAAAGGGGATCCCAGAGAAGCCATAATTGCACAAGCTGTTTGTAAATAATTTCAGTGAGAAACCTAAAATTTTGAAAAATTTTACTTTTTTTTATTTGATTGCATTTGGCGGTGAAATGGTGGCATGAAATATACCCAAATGGGCCTAGATCAATACTTGGGGTTGTCTACTACACTACACTAAAGCTAAAATTAATCCTACACGCTGAGATTGTTTGGTGCTAATTGGAATAAATCACTGTCCCACTGTTAAAGATCTGAAAAGCAAAAGACATCAAGTGGAAAAGAGAGTAAGCACTTTGTGTGTTGTGGGTATACTGCTGAAAGCGGTATCAGGAACCACGGGACTCCCTAAGGTGAGGTGGTAAAGACCATCGTAATTCAAACAATATTGGCAGGTACTTTTTAAACTTTATAACCCACGGAATAATACAAATTTGAGGTTAACCATCTGTTGGTTATTACCAGTTTGGAAACTTTTGTGTGATCTTACATTCACAGAACTAATGCTTGTTTAAACTTGCAACTAAACTGAATGTATTAGTGAATTAATGTATTACATTTTACCATTGATTCAGAACGAATATTGTTACTAAACTGTTACTGATTGGTTAGAAAAGGGTTTTCTTCCTAAAGACTATTAATGGTTGTTTTATGTTTATGTGAACACTTTGGGGTATTTATTGTAATATAGCTACAAATAGTGTGTAAGTGTGAAAATTTGCAAAAACTTAGTGCTCCTACAAATACACAGATATGCCTGGACATAGATCTGCTAAACCTGATAGTAATTCACACTCCAAAATGATGCAACAATTCCTAAAACCAATGGAAGGCAGCTCAGCATCTGTTCTACCTATCCCTGGCAATAATGTCTCAACAGAAGGGCCACAAGACCTGCCGCCTACACTGCCAGAGTCCTCTAACATAACAAAAGTCAACCTAAAATCATTGTGTACTAAAGATAATCTCAAAGAAATTGTATCTGAAATTAAAAGCTGGTATGGTGACTTAAAGAGAGACCTGCATGGGTGACGCAAAGGGTCACAAACCTAGAAGAAAATCACAATACAACATACAATGATATACAACATATGTCCCACTTGGTGTACGATCAGGAGGAAACCATATACAATTTGTTAGAAAAAGTGGAGGACTTAGACAATAGGGGAAGGAGGAACAACCTCAGAGTGTGAGGAATCCCAGAATCTATACAACCAGGAGCCCTAGTAGGCTGCCTCCAAGCTTTATTCCGTACAATAAAAGGGGATAGTAGTGCACCAGAAGTTACTATAGAGCGAGCGCACCATACTTTAAGAGCCAAACCTCCACCTAAGGCCACACCTCTAGACGTGATACTGAATTTGCTCCATTTTAAAGATCAAGAAGAGATTCTAAAATACTCAAGGCAGAAGCAGGACTTAACCCATGTAGGGTACCGCATACAAATTTTCACAGACCTGAGCTCTGCAACACTTCAGAAGAGGAGGGAGCTAAGCCACATCACTACTGCCCTTCGAGAGAAGAAAATATCTTATCGTTGGAGCTTTCCAGTCAGCAGCATCGCAACCAGAGGTGACACCACTGCAATTTATAGGAATCGGGACAACCTACCTCACGTTTGTGAAGCCCTACAGATAAGCATACCAACACAGGACCAACTGAAATATGGTAACCCTGGACAACAACAGACCAGAAACAGGGCGTGGCCCATGCCAGGGGACAATGCCAGGCGAGATCTAGCAAAACAAATCCAATGAAATGGTGCCACAGAAGAACAGGGGGACTCCCCTCTGGCATTTGATAGCCCACAGGCACAGAGACGGGGGGACTCTTACTCATAATCCGGGACAACATATTTGCATTTCAAATGTTGGGTTAGGTAGCGGGGATACTACCCTGCATACTATTTTGTTTAATCTTTCTGTATTTTTGTTATTATTGTATTATTGATTACATTGCTCACACGCATTGCACAGCAACTTTACTGTGCATATTGTTCTTTGAATTATTGTTTACAGTTCACACCTCTCACCTGAATAGCTAAATCCAAAGGACACATAGACCAGCCCCAAATCACCACATAGAGGGTAGCAGAAATTTGGGGTACGTGAGTGCAGCAAGCAGCCCTCTTTAAACAAGCCACAAGTAGGGGAGCGCTCCAGGCAAGTGACCCATAACTGTACTACAGGGGTTGGTTAACTATAGGTAAGATGCCACCATACACTCTTAAACTGATCTCTGTCAATGCCAAAGGGCTTAACAGCCCGGAAAAGAGATCTATTGCATTCATCCAACTATACAAAGAAGCGGGTGATATCCTATGCATACAAGAGACTCATTTTAAGAAAGGCAGAGAACCTAGTTTCATAAATCACAGATACAGAACTTTCTACTTGGCTTCAGGTAACTCAAAGAAGGGAGGGGTGGGCATCTTTGTTAAGAACTCAATCCCTTTCAGACCAACCCTCATACTGAAAGATCCCAATGGCTCTTATATATTGGTCAGGGGTATCCTGTTTAACTCATATATAAAGCTGGCCAACAACTACCTACCCGACCAGGGACAACACTTAGTTTTCAAATAAATAATGCAAATGTTACTGGAGCATACAAAAGGCATATTAAACTTAGCAGGGGACTTTAACCTACCGCTAAACCCCACACAAGACACTTCCACGGGCAAGACATGCACACCACAAAAGGTCATAAAAGCCATAAACACACAGCTCCATTCCCTTAAACTCCATGACATTTGGAGGTCATTGAACCCTGGGGTACAAGACTACACTTTCTACTCTTATCCACATCAGGTATATACTTGGATAGATTATCTTATAGAGGACCAGATAGGGCTATCTTTGATAGAGGGCTCTAGCATACTTTTAATCACATGGTCCGATCATGCACCAGTACAATGCACAATAGCCTGGCCGGACATGCCCACAAGCCCCTTCGTATGGAAGCTAGATGAACATGTTCTAGACTAGAGAGTCCTTTAGTCAAGCTGGCAGTAGACACGACCCTAAGACACTACTTTGAGGAAAACACTTTAGATGCTATGCCCACTTGCACAACATGAGAAGCCCACAAATGCCTGGTACGGGGTGAGTTCATAAAGTATAAGGCGAGGGAGGTCAAGGAACACCATCAGTTCGTAAACTCCTCTCTATCCCAAATTAGATACTGGGAATCAGAATTGGCAAAAAAAAAACCTCCTCCGCTACCACATTGCAATCACTGACTAAAATTAGGGCCGACTTGAACAAACACTTCATTAAAGAATATCAGCGAAAGGCATCAATACTGCAGCAAAATACTTTGACATGAATGACAAGATAGGGCCATAGTTAGCCAAAGCACTGAAGCGAAAAAACAGTTGAACACGCATATATACACGTTAACCGACGCAACAGGGAAAAAGCAGAACGATAGTGAGAAAATAGAGGAGATGTTAAGACAATACTATGAGGAACTCTACAACATTAGAAACGACAGTACACAGACAGATCTGGACAAATATTTAGAGGGAATTAGACTACACACACACACACTCACCCCAGAGGAAATTGAATCCTTGGATAGGCCAATCACGAGCGAGGAAGTCAACATAGCATGCCAAATGGCAAAAGTTGGGGCCCGGATGGTCTAGGAATAAAATATTATAAAACTTACATCCACCACCTGCTAGCACCTTTGACATACATTTTCAACTCACTGCTGGAGTCACGGATCAAATGTTAGAGGCAAATATTACTGTACTCCCCAAGCCAGGAAAAACCCATATAAACCAGAGAATTTCCACCCATTTCACTCTTGAATTCGGACATTAAAATATATGCTAAGATTTTAGCTAACAGAATCAACAGGTTTCTACCCAAACTAATACATCCAAATCAGGTGGGGTTCGTACCAGGAAGGGAGGCGCGAGACAATACATTGAAGGTGCTGCAGCTGGTGGCACATGCCCAACACATTAACTTAGTGCTTGTCTCAACGGACGATGAAAAAGCTTTTGACCAGGTACATTGGCCATATCTAAAAGCGGTCCTGACCAAAATGAAATTTAGTAAGACCTTCATAGAGCAAATGTTTAGACTACATAGAAACCCCGCTGCAAGAGTAAAAGTGAATGGTCTACTATCTAACAGATTCACAATAAGAAAAAGTACAAGACAGGGGTGCCCCCTATCGCCGCTCCTATTTGCCATGACGATCGAAGTCTTGGCGCAAAGGATCCACAAAGATACACAAATCTCAGGGTTATCAACTAAAACATTGAAACACAAATTGGCACTATACGCGGATGACCTACTACTAACACTGACCAAAGCTGACAGATCTCTTGACAAAGCCCTTACTACCTTTAGGGAATACGGATATTTTTCCAATTTTCACCTCAAAATAACTAAATCAGAGCTATTGAATATCACATACAATCCAGAGGAGCTAGAAGAGGCCCTGTGAGGCTGCCCTCTGAGACAGCAAAAGGATAAAATGAGATACTTAGGTATATGTCTTTCCCAGACCACCAGGTTAAATTTCAAGAAAATTATAAAGTTCTGGAACACACTCTAATTGTCGATTTGTCCAGCTGGAAGAATAAGTCGATCTCATGGGTGTGGAGAATTAATGTGACAAAAATGAATGTACTTCCCAGGTTGTTGTACTTACTTCAAACCACGCCTATCCCACTCCCTGGTAACTACATACAGTACATACATAAGCTACAAAACATAATAGAGCAGTACATATGGGGGGAGTCAGACCCAGAGTAGCCAGGAAAACACTCTATTTGCCCAGGGACAGAGGAGGCCTTGGGGTATCAAACATTCAAATCTACAAACAAGCAATCACCTTACACAGACTTATCGACTGGTGCCTTAAAGATCCTAACAAAGTATGGGTACAGCTGGACTGTGACATTATGAACACCAAAAATGTGGGCTTGGGGGCCTGGACCCTTGAGAAAGATAGACCACCAGTGACAACAATATATCCTTTGCTAATTGACTTTTACACACATTGGGACAGGATAATCCATATCACGACGAACGTGTCCTCAAAACACTCCCCACTGACACCAATATATCAAAACGCTGCAGTACCGTGGAACCGCTCAGAGAGAGAGATGGAGTATAATACACCTTTTAAGGAATGCACTCTTACAGCACTAACCTTAAGAGGCAAACTTAAAACACATTCTGACATAATGGAAATGATGCCTGATATAACAATGAACTGGTTCTCTTACACCCAATTAAATCATTTCCTACCGACACATAAGAACAAAGACAGCCTTATGAGACAACCTAACCCCTTTTGAAACCCTGTGCATACGGAACTCGCCTACGGCGCATGCTATCTCTTTAACATATAAACTCCTCCTCACAGGGGACCCGCAAACACTTCTTTCATATACAAAAGCATGGGAGAAGGAATTTCATGCCGCGATCTCACACAAGGAATGGCAACTAGCCTTTCAAATAACCAAAACAACCTCAATATCTCTGAGGGTGCAGGAGTCTAGCTTCAAATTTCTGTCTAACTAACTAGTAGACTGCAACGCATATACAACCATGCCTCGGGTGGGTGCTGGAGAGACTGTGGGGGGGATGGCACACCAACACACATCTGGTGGGACTGCCCCAAGCTAGTCAACTACTAGGTGGGAATGCTTAACAACATAGAACACGTCATAGGAAAACCACTGCAAAATAACCCAGCAACACTGTTGTATTATTATTATTATCAGGTATTTGTAGAGCGCCAACAGATTCTGCAGCGCTGTTGTACTTGTCATTGCCCAAGCTCGCCTGTAAAGCAAACAAATCCTTACTGGTCATGCTGAATAGTGCCGAGTTATTAATACCGAAACACTGGAAATCCAGAGTAGTCCCTACTGTTGCAGAGTGGCAGGGACAGGTGGACACACTTCTAAACTTAGAAAGATATCACCACGTTAAACAGGGAACAGTAGACACACACAAGCTTATGCTGGAGAGGTGGATCACGAGTAAGCAGCACCCAGAGAGTGATGCACAAGTTAGTAATGCAGGTGTAGAATTCTAGTTGATGACTGGTACTGTAAATCGGGTTGAGAGGTCAAACTTATCCTTATATGTCACTCCATAGATGTTCTGAGATATAAGTATACCATTTATGTCATTCACATCTCGTTTTTGTTTTTTTTCACTTTTTTATTTTCTTTTCCTCCGGTTACATTGCTAATGGTTACCACACTTCCTGAGCTGGTTGGATTGTATAACAGATTCAATATGACACTAGGCTGAGATGTTTTGTTTTGGACATTCTAAAAACTACTGTAAGCAGCCTGGTGGTATGGCCAAGTTCCGGCAATGTACTGTACCCCACAAAGTATTATGTTTTACAATGCTTTGAATATTTTGTATCTTTTATTAACCTTTCAATAAAAATATTATTCAAAAAAAACATACATGTTGTTAACCCCAATAATCCATAAGAAAAGGAATCACTCACATTTTGGGTTTGAGGTGTTTATTGTGCAGTTGTAATTTTTCATGTATTGATTCAATATTTGGTGATCAACTGTGTTTGACTTGCTAAGATTGTGATCATTTTGGAAAAACAAAAACAAAATAACAATGATCAATCATGTTTCTTTCTATTGACACAGTGAGTTCACATGATCATCAATTACTGTTGGGAATATCACTCCTGGCCAGCAGGAAGAGGCAAAGAGCACCACAGCAAGGCTGTTAAGTATCACTTCCCTTCCCACAAACCCCAGTCATTCTCTTTGCCTCTAGTCCAAGGAGGAGGTGAAGTAATTAGGTGTCTGATAAATAATTCTTCTATCAAGATTTTTTTGTTTTAAAGCCAGGGCAGGATTGCTCTGATCTTCCATCACTATTGGGTATAGCTGTACTCCACATTAGTCTCTTCAGTAGGTTTTTGCTAACATTATGCTGCCCTGGTATAGAAAGCCTGAGTAGGTTTACTCTGTCTTTCTTTTTTCTACAGGCCTCTGTGAGGAGCAACATCCTCTCACACTGGGTAGGCTGTCCCCCTGCCGGACGGCTAGATGCAGGTAAGTGCTCAGTCTTATATAATTGGGGGGCTTGCACTTCAGAAAATACACTGCAATACTTGTGACATGTATATATCCTTGGAAGGGATATTTCAGGCAGGACGCAGGCACTGGTGACCAGGAGACTAGGGGATAATTCTTTATAGAGTACTCCCTGATTATGGTGTTATTTGGCTCATTAGGAGTTAATGGGAGCTTATCATTTCTGGGTGCAGTATTGCTCATGTTTTTCCTAAGAAACCGGTTTCTAGGTAAAAAGGGAAGTTATGTACTTTTCTTAATCCTGCTATAGAGACTTGGGAAAATGCAAGTATGCTTTTCTAAGCTGACTGTGGCTCAGCAAAATATTTGTGGAGAGCGTGCTCTTTAAATGCTGAGCAGCAGACGTATCCTCTGACCTTACGATGAGAGGTTGTTCTTCCTTTCGCCAAGGGTAGTTTTTCCTTTTCCTCTTTATGTGATCCAACCAACTTTAGTTTTTATCCCAGAGACAGATTTCTCCTTCTGGAGTATATGCAATGTAGGAGTGATAATCCCAGATCTAGGTATTACCTCAAGTTTCTCAGGTTTTTGTCCTTCTAAGTATTCTCCTCTAGTTCAAGAGGGTCTGTTTATAACATACACAGACCTGAAGGATGGGTATTATTGTTCTCTTGAAACTCTCTCAAGTGTCTGAGTTTCATCATCCTTAAAATACTTTTTAGTCTTGGGATATTGCAGTGCCTTCTGGACTGATTTAGTTCATGTGTCATCCTTCTTTTGAGCAATCTCTCTTTGCCGGAGATCTTGCCCAATATACTTGCCCATGATTAGGAAATAAATCTGGAGAGGGGTTTCTCTTGTTCTGTCTATGAGGATGATTTATTGGGGACCTTGATAGATTCTCTCTGAGGTCGGATAATCAACGATTTATTCCTTTCTTTCTCCACAAGAGGAAGTTCTTGTGGTCGGTAGATAGCTTCCACTTTGCAACCAGTAGGTTGGAAGTTTTTGGATTTAGCTGCAGTTGTGTTTTTCCTTTCTCTTTTCCAGCAGCTCTAGATAGGCCGGTGAGGTAGCTCAGTTGGTAAATGCCCTGACTATGAGAAAAGCCTGTTCTGTTGTAATTAACCCATATTAAAAACAACATACACACATGGACACCATAAACTCCAATAACCCATAATAAAAGGAATCGCTCACATTTTGGGGTCATATTGCTTGTGAGCAGTGGAGAACATTTTGGGTTTGGATGTTTGTTGCACAGTTGTTCTTTTTTTCATGTATCAGTCTGGTTTCTGGCGCTCGACAGCCATTATTGGTCATTAACTGTGCCATTGTGGAGAAATTGAATATTGAGGAAGTTACCACTCTCAGCTGTGTTTGAGTAACAAATAATAAATAACAATCAATCATTTTTTTCAATATTGAACAAGAATTTCTGAATGATTGAAATAAAGGCCCTTGTTAGCTGATCAATACATGAAAGTAGGTCAGTTATTTTCTTTATTTTCGTTTGTTAGCGTTTTGCCTCTGGGGTTTAACTCAAAAAAATCTGGAGACTTGGAGAATTCTGGTGTTCCTAGAAAGACGTCTATCCTTGCCTTGTACGATTGACTATATAAGCTTTAATTCTATTTGTAGCATTATATCTCACAAATCAAGATTTTCAACACATCAAAACAAAAAAATAGAAATCGATTTTATGATTCACTTTCCATTTCTGGTGCCTTGTCAAAGACCACTCACACTTTTATGGTCTCCTTCAAGCAAAGCAACAGCATCCGCACTAGATTAGAATTGGTGCTGTTTGCACGCCAGTTAAATTTCACTCATATTACAAGTTGAAAGTAAATGCTAACGAGTGAGCACAATCGCGATTTATGCTAGAAGGACTACCGCAACCTCAGAGCTCTGGTTAACTGTTACACAAGTCAAAGCACATCAAAATTACATTTAAAAGTTCAGTTTTACTCATAATAACATAGAAAAAAAAAACAATAAAAATGATTAAAAAAAAAATTTCACAAAAAAAGTTATAAGGGCTCAGGTGTTAGAAAAAAAAGGCAGGCAAAGGGCTTTAACAGTGAGCTACATACACATGTCTAAATATGTATATTTATATTTTTATATATATATATATATATATATATATACACACACACACAGTACTGTGCAAAAGTCTTAGGTCTTAGGCCACCATTAGATTTGTTATTTTAGCAATGGTATAATGACCAAATATAATTATTTGTCAGTCTCTTTTTGGAATACAACCAGAAAATACAGTATATTCGTATGCAGTATTAAAAAAAAGAAATAAAAATCTGAAAAAAAAACCCAGCTTCTATAGGCTAAAGTGGCAAGTATTTATTGTGACCTCCCCTTAAACTTGAGCAAAAGCAGAAACCTGACTCTCATAAACCTAAATGGAATGGAACCCTAATTAATGTAATTGCTAACATTTATATTTGTCCTACTATTTCATGTCAAAATGACTGCTGTGAAAAAGGTTTATTACACCAGGTTTGTGCAAGACATGCTTGAGCATTACATACACATGTGGTATGAGTTTAATTCATTGGTAGCTTTCTAACAAGAGCAACTTTTAATCACGTTATTCCATTCAAAATGCCATAGATCACAGAATTTGACAGACATAAAATCATACTTTTGTATCAGCAAGGCCACTCTCAAAAGATAATCAGCAAACAAAGTGGATACTCAAGATGTGGTATTCAAGCTATTATAAAGAAATTTGAAGAATCAGGAGAGGTCAAGAACAAACTTTCAAAATCTGATGAGAAGTTTCTCAGAGTTTCTTATTTGAGTGACCGGAAGAAGAAGAAAAAATAGCATACTAATCATAGCCTAACAAACATTTGCAGCAGGAGCAGGGTTAAAAAATTCTGTGTTCTGGTGTGAGCTGGGGGACAGGGCGGGGCTTCATGTCCTGTCAGAGGGCACTGAGGGTAGCATAAATCAGAACTTTTTATATACCTTCACTGAATTCTCTCCTTTCCTGTGGGTAGCACACAGAGGCTTTCAGCACCACACTCGGGAGGAAGGAGGGAGAGGGAAGGAAACGGCTTCTAGCAGGAACCCCAGACCAGAGAAACTGCAGAGCCAGCTCAGGACAGGAGTACATTAGATAACATGTGCTTGCAGATTCCCTTGTGGAAATGTCATGTGATTGACGTACCACTAAGCAGGAGGACCCAATAGGAATTTAAAACAAATAAATAAAACAGTGCAGCAGCATGGGGGCTGGGGGGGAGTCAATGCGGGACTGACAGTGACATCACTCTTACCAGGACAGCATGCACCGACATTGCACTGCTGTGTTCTTCAGCTCCTTGACCCACACTTTACACATACTAAGTGTACACGCAACAGTAACATTGGAATTAATTGAATAAACTACTTGTGCTAGGCTAGCAGAATAAGTTAGTGTGTGTGTGCTGTAATGGTGGGCGTGGCTAAGGTAACCGGCGGCCCACCGGGCTTTTGCCTGGTATGCTCTATGGTCAGACCGGGCCTGTTCATCGGGCTGCCAAGTTGACCCTTCTATAGTCCATATAAGCTAGATCAAGAATGGTCTTTGTGGAAGGGTAGCAGCCAAGAAACCACTTTTTCGGAAGGGGAACAGGGTGAAAAGGCTAAGATATGCTAAAGCTCACAAAGATGGGAATGAGGATCAGTGGAGTGACAAATCCAAGTTTTAAATGTTTGCGTCCAATCGTTGACAATATGTGAGAAGAAGAGTTGGAGAGAGATGGAAGAATGAGTGCTTGTGGCCTTCAGTGAAATATGGTGGAGGGTCTGTCCTAGTTTGGAGCTACATTTCTGCCAGTGGTGTTGGCGATATTATCCGAATTGATGAGATCATATACGCTGAAAAGTACATATAGGTTTTAATTCATCATACCATTCCTTCTGGAAAGCGCCTGATTAGGAATTTTAGGTATTAGGTTTTATTTTTCAGCATGATAAAGATCCCAAGCACACTGCTAATGCAGTAAAATCATATTTGGATAAAAAAAACAGTTGATAAAACACTGACAGTCATTGACTGGATTCTGCAGAGTCCAGACCTGAATATTATAAAGGCATTATGGAATCACCTGGACAAAAAAGAGAAATAAAAGACAACTTAAATCTAAAGAAGAACTCTGGGAAGTGCTGAAAGAAGCCTGGTATAATACACCAGAAGATGACTTCAGAAAACTGCAAGACAGTCTCCCCAAAAAGAGTTCAAGATGTGCTTAGTGGCAAGGGAGGTCACACAAAGTACTGACTTTTGCCTGACGAAGTCATTTTGTTCTAAAAATTGTGGGGTTTTTTATATTTTGTGTTACATATTTCCTGTTTATAAAGAGACAGAAAAATAAATATGGATGGTCATTAAAACTTTGCTAAAACAACAAATCTAATAGTGGCCTAAGACTTTTGCACAGTACTGTATAATATATATATATATATATATATATATAAATATATATATATATATATATATATATATATATATATATATGTGTATACAAGGGTTGATACAGCGCCTATATATCCATTAAAATATGGGTAATGTGTGGGAATATGAGTGAAAGAAATGAATAATAGATTAAAGAATAATGACAATTAAAAGAGTATAAAAATATATAGTAAAATAAATAATGCTAAAAAATGAATA
Organism: Bombina bombina; assembly: GCF_027579735.1. NCBI lineage: Eukaryota > Metazoa > Chordata > Amphibia > Anura > Bombinatoridae > Bombina > Bombina bombina. The sequence goes on from NC_069499.1 coordinate 1,144,864,288, forward strand.
AATTGTGAAACAATGTTCATATGAGTCTTTTGAAAGTATACAGTCCGTAGTAAATCTTCACATAAAGTTGATATGCAGTAAATAGATGGTATATAATACCCTTACCAGATATTACCTCAATCTAATGAGGTAAGTATGCCGCACTGGGGGTATATATAGATAGTAGAATCTTCTCCTTGTATCCAGATGTGATGCCTCTTGGGTTTTCGTTAGCCTCCTGGAGTATGCAGGGATGTGTTTCTGGTTGTAAATAGATCCCTTGCACTTCCTTTGGGTTGATAGTTAGCCTCTTGGAGTACCTTTTTCTGTCTTGGTATAAACTTTCTCCAGCGTAAAGATACCCAGGGAGACAAGAAAGGATATATAGTGTAATACAGTTTATTTACAGTTAGGCACAGAAATGTAATTCACATAGCACTCACATTTAGCACCCTCAGACTATATGAGGTATGTGTATGGCATATAGGACTCCAGTGGGTCCTTCCACAGATAGATATGAGATACAGGTTCCCCAATCTTAGTATAAAACTTCGTAGTGAAGTATTATGCAGCTGTTGCTGTTTCCCAAGTGAGGTAGTATTGTATAATACAAGTATCTCATGAAGTAATGCTAGCAAGCTAGCTACAAGGAGTGACAGTTTTATTAAAAAGCGATTTAGACAAAACACAATTAAAATTAAGTATGTAAAAAATAAGTAATTAGTATCCCTGACGCGTTTCAAAGGTTTGTGTAGATAAATCCTTCTTCCTCAGAGGGTTGAGGAAGAAGGATTTATCTACACAAACCTTTGAAACGCGTCAGGGATACTAATTACTTATTTTTTACATACTTAATTTTAATTGTGTTTGTCTAAATCGCTTTTTAATAACACTGTCACTCCTTCTAGCTAGCTTGCTAGCATTACTTCATGAGATACTTGTATTATACAATACTACCTCACTTGGGAAACAGCAACAGCTGCATAATACTTCACTACGAAGTTTTATACTAAGATTGGGGAACCTGTATCTCATATCTATCTGTGGAAGGACCCATTGGAGTCCTATATGCCATACACATACCTCATATAGTCTGAGGGTGCTAAATGTGAGTGCTATGTGAATTACATTTCTGTGCCTAACTGTAAATAAACTGTATTACACTATATATCCTTTCTTGTCTCCCTGGGTATCTTTACGCTGGAGAAAGTTTATACCAAGACAGAAAAAGGTACTCCAAGAGGCTAACTATCAACCCAAAGGAAGTGCAAGGGATCTATTTACAACCAGAAACACATCCCTGCATACTCCAGGAGGCTAACGAAAACCCAAGAGGCATCACATCTGGATACAAGGAGAAGATTCTACTATCTATATATACCCCCAGTGCGGCATACTTACCTCATTAGATTGAGGTAATATCTGGTAAGGGTATTATATACCATCTATTTACTGCATATCAACTTTATGTGAAGATTTACTACGGACTGTATACTTTCAAAAGACTCATATGAACATTGTTTCACAATTTATTCATTTTTTAGCATTATTTATTTTACTATATATTTTTATACTCTTTTAATTGTCATTATTCTTTAATCTATTATTCATTTCTTTCACTCATATTCCCACACATTACCCATATTTGAATGGATATATAGGCGCTGTATCAACCCTTGTATACACATTTACACTTACTGATTGGGGCCATACATCTCAACCAGTACTTGTCTTATATAGCTGCCACTATACCCTACACAATATTGACTAGCGCCAACTATAGAGTATCACTTGTGTCTACCCAGTGTACTGAGTGAACACATTTTACTTGCTTCTCTATATATATATATATATATATATAAAATATATAATATATATATATATATATATATATATATATATATATATATATGGGTGTGTTTACATACAGTAAGTATTTGTGTTTATATGTGTATATATGTATTTACAGACATATATACACATTTAACACGCATATACATATATAGACACAGTATATAAATAAGTGCATTGGAGTCCTTTGCAGTCAAGTAGATGAAAACATGTAAAATCTTATTTATGCAATATTCATATTTAATCAAGGTTTTAACTATGTATTTACTGAAAATATTTTACATTCCAATTTTCTGCACATAGAATATTTTTTATGTATTATTATATATATATATATATATATATATATATACACACAGTATATATATGTATATGTATATATCTTTACCTATATATCTTGTGTATATATACAGTGTATATATATATATATATATATATATATATATATATATATATATATACAGTATCTCACAAAAGTGAGTAAACCCCACACATTTTTGTAAATATTTTATTATATCTTTTCATGTGGCAATACTGAAGAAATGATACTTTGTTACAATGTAAAGTAGTGAGTGTACAGCCTGTATAACAGTGTAAATTTGCTGCCCTCTCAAAATAACTCAACACACAGCCATTAATGTCTAAACCATTGTCAAAAAAGTGAGTTCACCCCTAAGGGAAAATATCCAAATTGGGCCCAATTAGCCATTTTCCCTCCCCGGTGTCATGTGACTCTTTGGTGTTACAAGGTCTCAGGTGTGAATGGGGAGCAGGTGTGTTAAATTTGATGTTATCGCTCTCACACTTTCTCATACTGTCACAGGATGTTCAACATGGCATCTCATGGCAAAGAACTCTCTGAAGATCTGAAAAAAGAATTTTGCTCTACATAAAGATGGCCTAGGCTATAAGAAGATTGCCAAGACCCTGAAACTGAGCTGCAGCATAGTGGGCAAGACCATACAGTGGTTTCACAGGACAAGTTCCACTCAGAACAGGCCTCGCCATGGTCTATCAAAGAAGTTGAGTGTACAAGCTCAGCGTCATATACAGAGGTTGACTTTGGGAAATAGACGTATGAGTGCTTCCAGCATTGCTGCAGAGGTTAAATGGGTGGGGGGGTCAGCCTGTCAGTGGTCAGACCATACACCGCACACTGCAAATTGGTCTGCATGGCTGTTGTCCCAGGAGGAAGCCTCTTCTAAAAATAATGAACAAGAAAACCCACAAACAGAAGACAAACAGACTAAGGACATAGATTACTGGAACCATGTCCTGTGTTCCGATGAGACCAAGATAAACTTATTTGGTTCAGATGGTGTCAAGCATGTGTGGCAGCAACCAGGTGAGGAGTACAAAGACAAGTGTGTTTTGCCTACAGTCAAGCATGGTGGTGGGAGTGTCATGGTCTGGGCCTGCATGAGTGCTGCCGGCACTGGAGAGCTACAGTTCATTGAGGGGACCATGAATGCCAACATGTACTGTGAAATACTGAAGCAGAGCATGATCTCCTCCCTTCGGAGACTGGGCCGCATGTCAGCATTCCAACATGATAACGACCCCAAACACACCTCCACTGCCTCCACATCTCCACTGCTTTGCTAAAGAAGCTGAGGGTAAAGGTGATGGACTGGCCAAGCATGTCTCCAGACCTAAACCCTCTTGAGCACCTGTGGGGCATCCTCAAATGGAAGGTGGGGGAGCACAAGGTCTCTAACATCCACCAGCTCTGTGATGTCATCATGAAGGAGTGGAAGAGGACTCCAGTGGCAACCTGTGATGCTCGGGTGAACTCCATGCCCAAGAGGGTTAAGGCAGTGCTGGAAAATAATGGTGGCCACACAAAATATTGACACTTTGGGCCCAATTTAGACATCTCCACTTAGGGGTTTATTCACTTTTGTTGCCAACAGTTTAGACATTAATGACTGTGTGTTGAGTTATTTTGAGGGGACAGCAAATTTACACTGTTATACAGGCTGAACACTCACTAGTTTACATTGTAGCAAGTGTCATTTCTTCAGTGTTGTCACATGAAAAGATATAATAAAATATTTAAAAAATGTGAGGGGTATACTCCCTTTTGTGAGATACTGTGTATATATATATATATATATATATATATATATATATATATATATATATATATATATATATATTTATATAAATATATATATATATAAGTGCCAGCTCAATCCAATATGTACAGTATTAGATTTTTAGATAACCCTAGATATCTAGTGAGTAATATATCTAGGGGTGCAAGGGGGGCACAAATATAAAGATGAATAATTTGAGAAAAAAGGAGATAGAAAATAAAGAAACAAAGTATATCCTATGCCAGCACAATCTATAAATAATCAAATGAGAGGATAAAGCTATTAACCACTGAGTGTGGAGGTCCCTGTGTAAATGGAAACAGATACCCTTCCCATAAACAAACAAATGCCTCTAAATATAAATACAAAAATATATATTTATTCAACAATTAATCCTATGTAATTAGTGCAATAAAAAATATAATGCATATACTAAATTGCAAATATATGATGCCTATCTACCAATGGCACATACTAATTTTACACTAGAACTATTTACAATTTATCTTGGAAAATAACTTTTTTATCTTTGACAATAAATTCTACCACCAGATATTAGGAACAGCAATGGGGGCAAGCTGTGCCACCACATATGTGTCAGAGTGTCTCACTATTTTGAATGAACTGAATCTCAGCTGCAGACCTTAAATGAGTTGGATTGTATCACAAAGGTAACTGAGTAGTAGGTGTGGATTACTCAGATTTCCCACAGTGAATTTAATAGGAATATAATCCTTGGCTTGCAACAAGTTTAGCTATGTTACAAGTTTTCCGACTGAAAGTGAATTGTTAGGGTTCGTCTGTAAGTTGTTAAAGTAACAATGCTGTGGAGAGTGATTTGATACACCTTTGCAAGAGGCTCAAACAGTTCTGTTTGTAGACATTTCAGCTTGTAACTAGTATCCAAAACCAGATAGAGATACTATGATGCTGTTTATCACATACACTAGAGTTCATTTACAAAGTACCTGATGTGGAGCAGAGCAGAGTAACTGCTGCAGTGATATAGTGAACTTCCGATAACAACTGAGGAGGGTTGCCTGTGTGTGCAGCAGAGCTGTATGGAGCAGAGGTGAAATACTCACAGAGATGCTGCAGTGAGGAGTGGTAAGAGAGCTGACAAGCCCGGGAGCCTTCTGTGAGAGGTTGAGGATCGCCGCTGGGGGGCGTGGCTAAGTTCCGTGATCGGAACGCTTAGAGAATCAGGGTTAGACCTGCGGTCACATACAGGGCATGGTGAGTGCACTTTATATTGGAATTCCTCTGAAGTTGAATAGGTAGGGTGATAAGTTGAGGTGGTAGTATATTCAAAGATCCAATGAGTGAAAAATATTTAGATTGCGGCTCAGGAATTATGCTGTAAGCTTTGGCAATAGTCCATACCATAAATGAAGGAAAAAGTTTTCCTTAAGATTACAATAAGCTGAAAGATAAGTGTAATCCAAAACCCTTCCAAACGCAGGAGAGACGAAGTCACAGGTAACATCCAAAATAACTAAGCACCTGTTTAAGGTGATCAGGTTACTTAAATAGGGGAGTGACTAACAGCAGAGGAATTCAGAGGAAAGAAGTGGAATCCTGACAATATGCCTGCCTGTATCTTGGCAAATGGGAGGTAGACCATATAAGAAATATGCTATTGAGTAAGAAGAAAAAATAAGCCTATGGGCACGGTATATAGACGATATTTTTGTCATGTGGCAAGGAACATAGAAGGAATTGGAAGAATTTATTAGATTAATGAACCACAATTCCTCTAATCTAAAATTCACATATGAGTTTAGTAGGGATGCAATTACTTTCTTACGGCTAGATTTAGAGTTTTGTCGGTAACAACCCGAAAAGCTAACGCTGGCTTTTTTCTGGCCGCACCATAAAAATAACTCTGGTATTGAGAGTCCACATAAAGGCTGCGTTAGGCTCCAAAAAAGGAGCGTAGAGCATATTTAACGCAACTTCAACTCTCGATACCAGAGTTGCTTACGCAAGCGGCCAGCCTAAAAAACGTGCTTGTGCACGATTCCCCCATAGGAAACAATGGGGCTGTTTGAGCTGAAAAAAAACCTAACACCTGCAAAAAAGCCGCGTTCAGCTCCTAACGCAGCCCCATTGTTTGCTATGGGGAAACACTTCCTACGTCTGCACCTAACACTCTAACATGTACCCCGAGTCTAAACACCCCTAACCTTACACTTATTAACCCCTAATCTGCCGCCGCCGCTATCGCTGACACTTAATCATGCTATCGGTTTTGGATCAGCCAATCGGATTGAACTTGATTCTGATTGGCTGATTCCATCAGCCAATCAGAATATTCCTACCTTAATTCCGATTGGCTGATAGAATCCTAGCAGCCAATCGGAATTCGAGGGACGCCATCTTGGATGATGTAATTTAAAGGAACCGTCATTCGTCGTTCAGTCGTCGGCCAGGATGGATGTTCCGCGTCGGAGGTCTTCAGGATCCTGCCGCTCCGCTCCGGATGGATGACGATAGAAGATCCCGCTTGGATGAAGAGCTGAACTTCTTGGGGCATGCCCCGCAAAGGGCCCTGTTCAGGGCTGGTAAGGTAAAAGAGCTTTGAACATTAGTAATCTAGAATAGGGTAGGGCATTTTTTTTATTTTGGGGGGCTTTGTTATTTTATTAGGGGGCTTAGAGTAGGTGTAATTAGTTTAAAATTGTTGTAATATTTTTCTTATGTTTGTAAATATTTTTTTATTTTTTGTAACTTAGTTCTTTTTTATTTTTTGTACTTTAGTTAGTTTATTTCATTGTAGTTATTTGTAGGTATTGTATTTAATTAATTTATTGATAGTGTAGTGTTAGGTTTAATTGTAGGTAATTGTAGGTAGTTTATTTAATTTATTTATTGATAGTGTAGTGTTAGGTTTAATTGTAACTTAGGTTAGGATTTATTTTACAGGTAAATTTGTAATTATTTTAACTATTTTAGCTATTAAATAGTTCTTAACTATTTAATAGCTATTGTACCTGGTTAAAATAAATACAAAGTTACCTGTAAAATAAATATTAATCCTAAAATAGCTATAATATAATTATAATTTATATTGTAGCTATATTAGGATTTATTTTACAGGTAAGTATTTAGCTTTAAATAGGAATAATTTATTTAATAAGAGTTAATTAATTTCGTTAGATTAAAATTATATTTAACTTAGGGGGGTGTTAGTGTTAGGGTTAGACTTAGCTTTAGGGGTTAATACATTTATTAGAATAGCGGTGAGCTCCAGTCGGCAGATTAGGGGTTAATAATTGAAGTTAGGTGTCGGCGATGTTAGGGAGGGCAGATTAGGGGTTAATACTATTTATTATAGGGTTAGTGAGGCGGATTAGGGGTTAATAACTTTATAATAATAGCGGTGCGGTCCGCTCGGCAGATTAGGGGTTAATAAGTGTAGGCAGGTGGAGGCGACGTTGAGGGGGGCAGATTAGGGGTTAATAAATATAATATAGGGGTCAGCGGTGTTAGGGGCAGCAGATTAGGGGTACATAGCTATAATGTAGGTGGCGGCGCTTTGCGGTCGGCAGATTAGGGGTTAATTATTGTAGGTAGCTGGCTGCGACGTTGTGGGGGGCAGGTTAGGGGTTAATAAATATAATATAGGGGTCAGCGGTGTTAGGGGCAGCAGATTAGGGGTACATAAGTATAACGTAGGTGGCGGTCGGCAGATTAGGGGTTAAAAAAATGTAATTGAGTGGCGGAGATGTGGGGGGGCCTCGGTTTAGGGGTACATAGGTAGTTTATGGGTGTTAGTGTACTTTAGAGTACAGTAGTTAAGAGCTTTATGAACCGGCGTTAGCCCAGAAAGCTCTTAACTACTGACTTTTTTCTGCGGCTGGAGTTTTGTCGTTAGATTTCTAACGCTCACTTCAGCCACGACTCTAAATATCGGAGTTATAAAAATCCCATTGAAAAGATAGGATACGCAACTGACGTAAGGGGATCTGCGGTATGGAAAAGTCGCGGCTGAAAAGTGAGCGTTAGACCCTTTTTTGAGTGACTCCAAATACCGGAGGTAGCCTAAAACCAGCGTTAGGAGCCTCTAACGCTGGTTTTCACGGCTACCGCCAAACTCCAAATCTAGGCCTTAGATTTAAAAATATTTAATAAAGAGGGTGTCATTCAGACTGAAATTTTCAGAAAAGATACATCAGCCAATACGATACTAAGGGCCAATAGTCACCATATCAATACAGTGACCAAGGGAATTCCGTATGGTCAATATCTTAGGTGCAAGAGAAACTGTTCTACAGTAGAATCTTTCAGTACTCATGCTAAAAAACTAACTAAAAGGCTATTGGATAGAGGATATTACCATAATATCTTAAAACAAAACTAGCAGCAGGCGAAAGAAATCCCTAGGGGTAGAATTCTATATAAACAAGATGAAAAATCGATCTCAGAACAGAACACAGTAAATTTCATATCAACATTTAACAACAAATGGAAGGATATAAGATCAATACTAATTAAACATTGGGACATACTAATGATAGACCCCACTATGCGAAAAATAGTGGGTGAAACACCACTTATAACCCCCAGGAGATCATCGAATTTACGGGACAAATTAGTACATAGTCCTTTAAGGAATCCAGATTCCAAACAAAATTGGCTACAGAACTATCGGAAAAAAGATGGTAACTTCCCATGTGGAAAATCTAGCATTTGTAAAAATATTCAGAAAGGAAATAAAATGACAGATGCACAGGGCAAAACACACAAAATAATAGGACACATAAACTATAGGAGTGAAGGAGTGGTATATGCAGTATCGTGTTCATGCCCCCTATTCTATGTAGGGAAAACCTATAGAGAATTGAGAGAGAGGATCAAAGAACACAAAGGGATATTAAAAATGAACAGTGGAAAGACAGTAGTGTAGCAAGACACTTTTTTAAATGTCATAACAGCTCGGCAACAGGTTTAAAAGCTGTAGGTTTAGAACTTATAGATCAGCAAGGAAGAGGGGGAGATTTAGATAAACGCCTATTACAGGCAGAATGTAAATGGATCCATAATATGGATACCCTCAAACCTAAAGGCCTGAATGAGGAAATAAATTTTGCCCCTTTCCTGTAAAAAGTGTTCTCTTTTTCATACATTTACTGATCTTATATACACTACGCTTTCATTAACGAGTATAGCGGCAATAAATATTTATGCCTAATCTTGAATGATGGATAATAGGATAAATATTTAATATCCTAAACATGTCCTTATATAGAATTTGTTTGTTTGTCTGTTTTTTTATTTGGGGCTAGCTCTCTTTCTTATGATTGTCATTAATGTTTACTAGCAATATGCACTATATACAGATCATTGAAAATAGTCTCAATATACATCAGTTAGATAATAGCATAAAATTGCTTTTATTCCATTTTTTTGGAAATGAAATATGTGTATATGCTATAGATATATAACCTTATGCTTTTGGGTATAAAACAGATCCCTTCCCAGAAAACTACTTTGTGATGCCATTGAAGTGTTGAAACACTAAATAAGCAATAAAGGGGAAATGCTAAAAATGTATGAAATAGGAGTTTATTGTAGAGATACATGTACATAAAGGATACTATTTTGATACAATGATGCCTTCTAAAGTAGGACTATACGTCAGACAGGAAGTACACTACCTGGAACTTCCTGAAACTGTTTAAATTCCCGGAGGGGAGTACAACTTAGTAGGAAATGATACATCATAAAGAAGCCACATACAATTCTCCCTGCGGCGAAACACGTGTAGCGTTTGTGTTTTTAGTCCTCGGCTAGGCCAGCCGAGGGATCCTTATCTCATGGTGCCATTGGGACTATTTTGCATGATTCAATAGAGCGAGGTAAAGCGAAGTTAACAGCTGCTGGATTAGAACATAGCGGTTAGAGGCACAGATGAATGGATCTCTAAGTCAAACAGCACAACCCATCTATCTTCAGTGATCGATTCTGACACGGCAGATGCTGCAACAAGAAGACCGGTGAGATCCAATCTGTTTTGCACTACATTACTAGGGTCCCTTGGGCGAGGAATATACCTCAGTAGGTTGTATCCTGTATAAAGTATACTTATTGCGTGATTTGGGAGCCTCACGGATATATACCTGCCAAACACTGGTCCGTGCTAAATATCCACATATCTGCATACTAACTACCTGCTTGCTGCCTCACCGCACTTACCATATTTCAGCTTGCCAGTATAAATTGCTGGGGAAATCGTCTTTACTGCTGCTGCTCCTGCTAATTATCATTGCTGCTACTCACTAATACAGCGCTATATTGGTGGACTTACACTCGCTTATGCCCGCTCTATAACTATCTGCACTTTGCATTCTTTGGATTACAAATAAAGGATTCTAATGAGGAATAACATTATTTCAGGAATGGATTTTTCTTATGCTCCCAAGGCCCTTACAGGCAACAAGAAAATGGGACACCAATAACCCCATTATTATGCTCCGTAAGAACTCTTATATTGCAATGGGACTAGTATATCATCCCAATGGCCATTGGTAGATAGGCATCATATATTAGCAATTTAGTATAGATATTTGTGCAACAATCTATCAGATATATATTTAAATAGCTCTTTAGAATAAATAGAACATATTCTGCTATGTGCATTGGATTTTGAAACATGCAATATTATCTTCCTATGTTGTGATTTCAAATGACCACGATCATGTTTGTGCAACTTGTTGGTGTTAGTTTTACTTTTTAACTTTTTCTGCTCCATTGATGTCTATGGGGGAAGGCTATGTTGCGTTCGCGACTTCTCAAGAGCATAAACTTTTTACTTTCAACTCGTAATACGAGTGCGAATCTCCAAGCACAAAAACTTTCTTCTAGTAGTTTTAACGCACAAACGTAAGCACAAAATACCACTCCACTCGTAATCTGACACTAAATTGTTTATGGTAATAAACATAATAATCAAATTAATCATTAAAATGCAAGACCCTGAAAACTTCAAGTTCATTCACTCAAGTAATGATAAAACATTATAAATAAGCATTATGCTTCTTGCAGATGTTCTATTCCAATATGCAAGATGAGCAGACAAAGGACACCCATGACTATTCATAAAGGCCAAGGAAAATATATGACCTTTAATCCAAACTTCACATTAGCAGCACAACAATCACAGAACTAGGTACATGAAAGGAACAGATACTTATCATGTAGAATTCTCTTAAAACGTGTGATATTTAATATGGTTAAAAGCTCTTTTTGGTGCTATTTGGTTGTAGCTCCTTGTCTTAAAAAGGGTTAATATTAGTTTGTGCTGCAATATATCCTTTTACTGAACAATGGTAGTAACACAAATCAATACCAAGCATGGGCCCCTAATTATTTATGCTTTTAGTCACACCTTTTATCATCACACAAGGGGCCGGGGATTGTTGTGGTAAACCAGACTTTGAGTGCCCTGTTAAGCTAGAAAGCTGCTAATTAGTAACATTTTAGTAACACAGCTTGAACTACAAAAGATTGTGAGTTCTCACATTTACCATAACAGCAATATGTTTTAAGTAGATGTGTAGCTGAGGCATATTTATTTATATAAAAAAAGAGACCATGAGATCTATTTACTAGTCATATAGACCTGATGGCTGAGACATACCTGCAATATTGGACTTATTTTTTTATCTTTAATAATGATAATACGTTTATTAAAGTGAATGTAAGTTTTAATGCAAAAGTACCCAGTTTCTAAAAATTAGATTAAAAACAAGGGCACTTTAATTCATCAAAATTTACATTTCACTCGTTTTGTGAAAAAAAAACTTACCTTTTAAACTTGACAGCCGCTCTAGCTTTCCCCGGTCGTCGCAAGCCATTTCTGACGTCAGAAATGATGGATTGGTCATCCTCCAATCACGGCTTCCCCCCCCCCCCCCCCCCTGGGGGAATCAGTGTCTGATTCAACGCTGTGATTGGAGGAAACCGGATTCCTCATTTTAGACCCAGGAAGACCCAGGAAGCTGGAGCGGCTGTCAAGATTTAAAGGTAAGTATTTTTTCACATGAGTGAAGTGTAAATTTCTTTATTTTATTTATTTATTAAGGGAACTATACATACATCAGTCACAGTTGTACATAAAATACAGGATATTCATGCATGTTCAAGGACTGTTTGAAGCAAATATAAGAATCATCAAAACTTTCCCATCTTTATATTTTTTTACTATTTGAAGTTAACTAAAACTAACATAACATATTCAACAATGAACTTGTTCACTTAAGCATTCGCCAAGCACACTTCAGCATGTTCATATAAGTCATAATCCTCTCCATATAAAAGGCAAAAAGTTCATACTTCTCTAAGGGTTTTCAAACATATTTACAAACTACGAAGAGCTACAAAAAGGTGATAGCCGATTCCTTAAATTAAGAGGAACCACACATCTCGAATGGCCCGCTTTATATATTCCCCACGATGCGTTTAGCGGTGGTGACTTATTCCCTACTACTATTATAGCTATTGTATCCCATTTTCCTGTTTCGATAACTGTTTATTTCTTTGTAGTTAATAAGTCAAGGCTCAGAAGTGGCCTCTTTTATATCCCTTAGAGATCTCAGATCTGAAAAATATAAAGGAGGTATTATTGACATAATCCTGATTACAGAGCAAACTAGTTTCTCGTACGCTATAGAAGACATCCATAGATTATTTCTGACTGGGGTTACACTGTTTTATGTCTTTGTAATTTTTATTTTGTCTCTTGAGTATAATTGAAACTGGAAATCATTTATTTTTTTCTCTTGTATTTACGCTGTTTATACGGTTTGCCTCAATTACCTCAATAAAACATTTTATTATAAAAAATAAAAAAAAGGCAAAACGTTCAATCATCTTCCCATTACCCTATTTTACAATATTGCAACACCCACAGGTTGAAATATCCACAATGTCCCCTTAAACGGGGAGTCGGGTCATTGAGTGTCATCTGGTGAGAAGTAATTGTACTATACAACATCATATTTAGTCAACAAGATGGGAAGCAAGGGGGGATGAGGAGAAGGGAAGGGAGGAAGAGATAAGTTTGAGGGAGGAGAGAGACTGCACCACAAAAATATTGTTAGTCAAAGAGTTATTCGTCTAAGAAGAGTGAAATGTTGTTTAATTTAGGGGCTCCGCAAGGAGTCTTCCAATAAAAATGTAATATCTATAAAGTTAATCGATGAGCTGTTTTTAATGTGGCCATGTTCTTCTAGATCTAACAGTTCTATGACCCTGTTAATCCACAGTGTATTAGGAGGAATCAAGGGGGACTTCCAATGCCTAGCTATTAAGGATTTGGCTGCATTTAGGCATATTTGCATAAGACAGAGGCGTAACCTGCACTTGATTTTGGGAAGATCATTAAGTAGCGCACACTCAGGTGACAATGTCAAAGTCTGTGAAAGGATCTTGCCTATATGTGATTCTATAGTGTGCCAGAAAGTAGTAATTTTGGGGCATTGCCACCAAATGTGTAGTAGGGAACCATGTTTCCCGCAACCTCTCCAGCAAAGCCGGAAGGCTTCTGGGTAAATAGAGTGCAATCTCATAGGGGTCATGTACCACTGCATAAACAACTTAAAGTTTACTTCCAAAATCTGAGGGGAGGTGGAAGACTTGCATGTATTGTGAAAGATTTTCACCTATCTAGGTCTATCAAGTATTATATGTAGATCTTGCTGCCACTTAGTAGTGTATTTTGGGAGAGTCATGGATTCTGCTGTTTGTAATAGTTTATGTGTTATCGACAATGGGTGTGGGACAGGCTTGTTGTCTAAAGATAATTTCTCAAAGGGGGTAAGGTTACGTAGTAAGTCAGTCTTGTGCAGACTGGAGGATATTAAGTGTGAGAGTTGTGCATGATTTAACCAGTTTCCCAATCCACCCCCATTAACAGCAACAAAGCTGTCTCTATCTATCAGTTGTCCATATTCAATTAACCTAATTAGAGGAATAGTATGTTCCCATTCACAGGATCTGCAAAATTTATTATCTAGCCCTCCAATTAGTTCTGTGTTGAGAGGGACTGGAAAAAGAGCGGAGTGAGCATGAGTGATATTATTTTTTGCAGAGATAATCAAGGTCCACATATGGAAAAGGTGTTTATGTATCTCCAACTCTGTACATCGGGATGGTCTCAGGTCACTGGGGACCCAACATGTTGCTCTTACATCTGGAATTCTTAGTAAATGAGAATCCAAAGAAACCCATGCTTTAGTATCGGACGAACCATGCCAGTCTAAAATTCTTTGCAGGGTGACAGCAGTGTAGTAAACCTTAATGTTAGGAAGGCTAAGACCTCCATTGTCAATAGATCTGTAGAGTGTACTTTTGTTAATTTGTGGTCTATGTTTACCTCAAATGTAATTGTTTATAAGTGATTGTAATTGAGTTAGATACCAAGCAGGGAGAGGAATCGGAACAGCTTGTAAGATGTACAGAATTTTTGGTAGAGTGATCATTTTAATGGACTGGATTCTCCTCCACCAAGACAGAGGTTTGGATACCCAGTTTGATAATTCCCGTTGAGTATTGTGTAACAACAGTTTATAATTCTTATCAAAAAGGATCTGTGGGTCTGAAGCTAGATTGATACCCAAATATTTAACTGAGTCTTTTTAGAGTTTTAGGGGGCTTATCTTGTCCAAATGTTGAAAATTGGAGGTCAATGAAACGTTAAGAATTTCAGATTTCTGAAGATTAATCGGAAAATCAGAGAAAGTGCCGAACACTCGGAGGCCTTCTAGGAGGAATGGGATAGTGTGGCTAGGGGAGGTTAATGAGGGAAAAAAGGGTCATCTGCATAAAGTGCAATTTATAATATTTTGATCCATTTGGGTGTAGGAAGCGATGGCTTCCATTGACAGAATGAATAATAGTGGGGAGAGGGGGCAGCCTTGGCGGGTACCATTAGATATTGAAAAGGGATTGGATAAAATATTATTAACTTTAACATGGGCGGAAGGAGAAGAGTACAGGCCAAATATTCTAGTGATCATTTTCTTACCAAAGCCAAAGGCTTCCAGTGCAGCTTTAAGAAGGTTCCAATTCAAGCGGTCAAAAGCTTTCTCAGCATCGACTGTAATGAAAACCGCCTTAATGTTATGGGCTTTGGCATATGATGCCAATGTCACAGCTCTCATAGTATTATCTGACTTGGTCAGTCTGTATTAAATGTTGAATTATAGAGTTAATTCTTTTGGATAGGATTTTCCCTAGTATTTTCAAATCCAAGTTTAAAAGGGAGATAGGCCTATAACTGCCAGTTTCCTCTGGGTTTTTGTCAGGCTTTAAAATTACCGCAATATGTGCCTTCTGCATAGCAGAGGACAGTGGGGAGCCTTCGTCTAGTGAATGGAAAAGTTTTAGTAAGTGGGGAGCTAATAAGGATTTATATTGTTTGTAGTACCCGTTAGTTAAACCATCTGGTCCAGGACTTTTCTTGAGTGGGAGGTCATTAATGGCTTTTAAAACTTCTGTCAAAGAGATTGGATCCTCCAATTTAGTCTTTTGTGAGGGGCTCAAACTATTCAACTGTGCTCCTTTGATATAATCTCTCATTTGCAGTATGTGTGAGGGTTTTGGGGGAGATTATATAATTGGTTAAGGTATTTACTAAATTGGTCGGTCTGCTATTTGTTTACTATCATGTGTATTGGGTCCATCACTTTTCTTAATTTTATAAATGTGAGTTTTGGTTGTTTTCTCTCTGAGGGGTCTCGCTAACAGGGAACCTGCACGATTTCTTTGTGCTTCTTTTAGAAGGAGGGAATTCAATTCCCTCTAGGCTTGGGTCAGATCATATTGGATCCGTTTATCATTTGGGGTTTGATTGTGCTGTAATTCCAGGGAGTTAAGTTTACTTGTGATATGTGATATCGCTTGGTTAAAAACCCTTCACAATATAGATCTTTGTTTAATGTATTCCCCTCTGATCACTAATTTGTGAGCCTCCCATAGGGTCAGGGGGGATGTTTTTGGGAAGAGCATCAAACTGAAAATATTCTCGGATAGTTTGGAGAACTTTTTGGTGGGTTGGGATATGTTTCAGTAAGGATTCATCCAACCTCCAGGAATATGAGGCTGAGGGGCCCTCTAACCAATCCATGAGTGATGAGTGAATGATCTGACCAAGCAGTGGAACTTATGTCAGAATCCACTACTTGACTCATGCTAATTTGGTCTACTAAAAAATAATCAATGAGGGGGTACTGAGCCCAAGGATTGGAGTAAAAAGAATAGTTACGCTGAGTGGGGTGTTGGATCCTCCAAATGTCAACTACGCCCACTTGTTTAATAAAATTGTAAACAATATTTGGGGTTCTGGAAGACCCACTCCCCCTAGCAGATGTGGAGTCCAATTTGGGGTCCATGAGTGAAGTGTAAATTTTGATGAATTAAGGTGCCCCTGTTTTTAATTGAATTTTTAAAAACCGGGCACTTTAGCATCAAAATTTACATTCACTTTAAGTAGATTAACATTAATTTATAAAAATTTTCACATTAAGGGCTAGATTACGAGTGGAGCGTAAACGTTTGCTTCCGAGTGATAAGGGGTATAACGTGAGGGATTGCGCTCATCGGGCTTACCGCTCATAGTACCAGTTAAAAGTAAATGTGATCCTGTGAACGCAATTGTGATTTACGCTAGAATGATTACTGCCACTTCAGAGTTCCTTAACCGTTTCGCGAAACAAAAAAGTTGCACAAAACACGTGAAAAATACATTGCAAAGTACAGTTATACATAAAAACACTCTGATAAACATTTTTAAAAAATAAAATTGCACACAAAAGTTCAAAGATAGGAGGTTTCAGGTGTTAGACAAAAAAAAAGGCAGGCAATGGGCTTTATATGTATGTATATGTATATATATATATATATATATATATATTTATTTGTATGTTATATGTGTGTGTGTACATATGTATTTATATGTGTATATATGTATTTACAGACATCTATACACATATAAACACATAAATACATATGTATACATATATAAACAAACAAACCCAATTCAGAAAAAGTTGGGACAGTATGGAAAATGCAAAAACTAACAAAAAGAGTCATTTGAAAATTAAATTCACCCTGTACTATATTGAAAACACATTATTTGTTTTTTTCTCTTTGTGAATTTAATGTATTTTTGAAACTACACACTCATTTCAAATCTGATGACTGCAACACACTCCAAAAAAGGGCTTGCTGGAAGCAATATCGTTTATCGACTGTTTCCAATGGCGCGTTATACCTCAATATCGGCAGCCGGACTTCGGCTGGCGAAAAGATCTTCGCGTCCCATAGAAAGTAATAGAAGTCGTTAATCGATAAATTATACCAGGTTTCCAATGAAAGCGTTAACCGTTAATACACTGTCGGAGGCTGTCGATACATTGAGAAATATTACACCCAGCTCAACTAGGTGTAAAAGAGGAAAATTGTGCTTTTTGAGACCTATTTTCTATTGAAATTATAAAACTTGCAAATAATGCAAGTGTTTTAATGTAGAAATAAATTGTTATAAGTAATTTCTATTGTTGTCTCATGTATAGAAATAGTTGAACTTATATTCTAATAGAAATATCAGTATATATTTAAATATAATAATATATGCAAGAACATATCTACAGAATGCAAACTAGACCTATGCCTAGGGCAGCAATAAATATTACTTATATTTATGAAGTGGTAAATATAATTATATTAGAAAATAGTATTTGATTATTAAAAATATGGATAAGTGTATCTTTATTTTTCTTGAGAGGTGATCACCGGTAAGGAGCACGGACGTTAAACGTAAATTCTATAGCGTAAGGTCGGGTTACCTTAGCAACTAATTGATTTTCAAGAAATCCGACATCAGATGGAAGCGTTAACACAACGTTAACTTACAGCTACACGAAACTGCACGCTATCCGCAAAATATTTCAATGGAAACCTGGTACTAAAATGGAGCCGTAAATTACTTTTAGCTGTCGGCCGCTTCGGTAGCTTACGGCTCCATTTTTAACGACTCAATGGAAGCGAGCCCAAAGTTGGGACAGTCAACTGTTTACTACTGTGTAACATAACCTTTTCTTTTAATGTTTGGGTACTAAAGACACTGGTTGGTTAAGTTTAGCAAGCAGAATTTTCCCCCATTCATCCATTATGCATGTCTTCAGCTGCACAACTATACAGGGCCTTCCTTGCCTTATTTTATGCTTCATAATGCGCCACACATTCTCAATCGGAGACAGGTCAGGGCTGCAGGCAGGCCATGCTAGCACCCGCACTTTCTACTTACACAACCATGTGCTTGTAATCCGGGCAGAATGTTTGGCGTTGTCCTGCTGGAGGATGCAGGGACATCACTGGAAAAGATGGCGTCTGGATGGCAGCATATGTTTCTCCAAAATGTACATATCTTTCTGCATTAATGGTGCCCTCACAGAAGTTACACATGCCAAGGGCACTGACACACCTCCATACCATGATAGATGCTGGCTTTTGGACCTGATGCTTATAACAGCTTGGATTGTCCTTTTTCCTCTTTGGCCTGGAGAACACGACGGCTGTTTTTTCCAAAAACTATTTGAAATGTTGACTTGTGAGACCACAAAGTATGATTCCACTGTGCTACTGTCCATCTCAGATGAGACCGGGGCCAGAGAAGTTGGCGGCGCTTCTGGACAGTGTTGATGTATGGCTTCTGCTTTGCATAGTAAAGCCTTACCTTGCATCTCAGGATGCAGCGGCGAATGGTGCTGACTGACAAAGGTTTACCAAAGTATTCCCAAGCCCATGTAAGGATATCCATTACAGACTCATGACGGTTTTTGAGACAGTGATGTCTGAGTGATTGGATATCACGCACATTCAGAAGTGGTTTTCGGCCTTGTCCTTTATGCTCCGAGATTTGACCGGATTCCTTGAATCTTTTAATTATATTGTGCACTGTAAAAGGTGAAATGCCCAAAATCCTACCGATTTGTCTTTGGGAAATGTTATTCTCAAAGTGTTAGATTATTCGCTGGCGCATCTGTTGGCAGATTGGCAAGCCTCGACCCATCCTTCCTCTTGAAGGAACAGTGAATTCTAGAAAAAATATATTATTTATAAGAAAAACCACTATTTAAAGGGAAATAAAAGTTGAAAAAGGCAATGCTTTAATTTATTAGAGCATGTCATTTTATGACTAGCGACCTTGCACTACTGGGCGTTTATCCCCTGCCAAGGGGTTAAACACACAGTAAAGATACTGTTTGGGACCTGTAGAGCCCACTTGTTTCAATGTTGATATTTTAATATAAAATGTTTAGTAATGTGTAGTAAAACAACTTTTTCAATATACCTTTGTTATTTATTTTGCCCCATTTTCTGTCATTTATCTCTGAAAATTGAGTATTTTCTAAATAACAGAACTGAAAAAGCACCCTGCATGCTTCTCAAGGATACTAGAAGCTAAAGCATTCACCCATGATCCTGTTAGGGGATCTTTTATAGTGCAGCGTGTATGCAATAACCAGATGCAGTCTTCTACATTATCTATTGTACTGCTTCTCAAGGATAACCCTGGTGCATATATTTCTCTAACTAGCTTTAAAGGGACGGTGTACTGTAAAATGTTCCCCCCTTTCATGTGTTCCCAACTATCAATTTTACAAAATAGCTCCTAGTATTAACTATATCAAAACCATGTAAACAAAAAGCTGCAATAAAATGAACACTCCCAGTGGAGGTGTGTGTGAGATATTTGTATTATAATTTTCATTTTCAATTGTACTTGCTTTTGTGTAATTAGACAGAGATAATATAAAGCGACCATTGTGTATATAGATAAAATGTGATAAGGATGTATGTTCTCCCTGCAAGTTCAGGCCATTTGAATAGGTTGTGGTTTGAATTGGCAAAAACAAACAGCTATTTCATATACAAAAATAAAACTAAAGGGAACATTTCCCATACATTTTATACTCTGCAGTTGGTATGACAATTCATTGGAAACACATTAAGGAGAAAACAATTTTACAGATTACAAGTGGCGTGCAATTGATAGCACAGGGTGTGCTATTAATATCTCCACACTAAGATTAGTTCACAATCTAGTATTACATCCCTTTAATGTGCCCTATTGTTTCCATGGTTTGCGTTAGAAGTTCAGTTATGTTTAGCACAACCTGAGACCTGTACAGTCAAAATTAAACTTTCATGATTCAGATAGGATATGTAAATCTCTTTACAATTTACTTTTATCATCAAATTTGAAAGCTAAACGTAGGTAGGCTCATATGCTAATTTCTAAACCCTTGAAGGCCGTCTCTTATGTCAGTGCATTTTGACACATTTTTACAGCTAGACAGAACTAGTGTATGTGTGTCATACAAATAACATTGTGCTCACTGCTGTTGAGTTACTTAGGAGTCAGCACTGATTGGCTAAAACGCAAGTCTGTCAAAAGAACTGAGATAAAACATATATTAATATAACAGTGTTGATTTTGCAAAACTGGGGAATGGGTAATAAAGGGATTATCTATCTTTTTAAACACTAACAATTCTGGAGTAGACTGTCCCTTTAAGAACTATCTTCAGTGTAAAGAAGAACAAGGAGTCCTGAAAGTGATGGTATGGCCCCCACAGAGCCTTGATCTCAATATCATTTAGTCTGTCTGGGATTACATGAAGAGACAGAAGCAACTGGGCTTCTTAAATCCACAGAAGAACTGTGGTTAGTTCTCCAAGATGCTTGGAACCACCTACCTTCCGAATTCCTTAGAAACAAAATGTGTGCAAGTACCTAGAAGAATTGATGCTGTTTTGAAGGCAAAGGGTGGTGAGACCAAATATCTTTCTTCTGCTCACTCACCTTGATGTTTGTTAAATGATAAAAATAAACTACATTTCTGTTTTTAAAAACATTTTTTTACACTTACCTAAAACTTTTGCACAGTAGTGTGTGTATCTATCTATATACATATATATGTATATAGGCACGGTCGTAATACCAACCTTCAGATCTATCCGACAAATGATCTACAGCGACAAAAATACAGCCACACAAGCTCCTCCTCAATTAAGCGAAATCTCCCAACCAGATCTCAAAACGTTATGCAAAGAGTAGCTATGAAGGAGTACTACAGCATCCCTGGATGGGATGTGTTGCTAAAGGTGGAGTCCAAAGAATGTATCTAATGTGGAATATATGCGGTTTTTAATGGGTAAAAATTCCTAATGCAACTATCTGGTTAAAAATATATGTTACAATCTTTATTCTAAAAATACAATACTTGTTAATTGTTTAAAATTATCTGGTTGCAATGATACATTGTATTTTTAGAATAAAGATTGTAATATATATTTTTAACCAGATAGTTGCATTAGGAAATTTTAACCATTAAAAACCGCATATATTCCACATTAGATACATTCTTTGGACTCCACCTTTAGCAACACATCCCATCCAGGGATGCTGTAGCACTCCTTCATAGCTACTCTTTGCCTTTGTAACAAAGGTCTTGCGGACCTGATCCGACAGTGCGGATCAGGTCCTCAAGACCTCGCTGAATGCGGAGAGCAATACGCTCTCCATATTCAGCATTGCACCAGCAGTTCACAAGAGCTGCTGGTGCAACGCCGCCCCCTGCAGACTCGCCGCCAATGGGCCGCCAGCAGGGAGGTGTCAATCAACCCGATCGTACTCGATCGGGTTGAATTGTGGCAATTCCTGTCTGCCTGCTCAGAGCATGCGGACAGGGTTATAGAGCAGTGATCTTTAGACCGCTGCTTCATAACTGCTGTTTCTGGCGAGTCTGAAGACTCGCCAGAAACACGGGCCCACAAGCTCCATACGGAGCTTGATAAATGGGCCTCTTTAGCTCAAGCAAAAACTTTTTACTTTAAAGGGACATAAAACCCAACTTTTTTCTTTCATGATTTAGATAGAACATACAATTTTAAACAACTTTCCAATGTACTTCCATTAGCAAAATATCTTTGTTTTCTTGTCATCCTTTGTTTAAAAGTAGAAATGTAAATTCAGGAGTGTGTACATGTCTGCAGCACTATAGGCCAGATGTTTTGCAACAATGTTATACATTAGCAAGAAGACTAGATGGTAGCACTAGGGGTGCACAAGCTGTGTTGTCAATACTTAGTTTACACTACTAAAAAAAGAGGCATAGATGAGAGGGAAGAAAGCATAGTTCTGCTGCGTGTATACATCTGGTACTTTGGGGCTTGGTTAGGAGTCTGAAAATCAGCACAATGTTCTTAAAAAATAAGCAAAACTTTATATTTTTATAAAAAAACCACTACCAGGTGGGCTATATAAATGGATCATCTACAAAACATTTATACAAAGAAAAATCTAGTGTACAATGTTCCTTTGAGGCTAGAAGAAAAAGAGATTTACTCTTCAGAAATATAAACATTTTTTTCACTGTAAGAGCAATCAAATTGTGAAACAATTTCATAAGGAGGTAGTCACTGGCAATAACTAAGATACATTTAAAAATAGCTTAGATAAATTTCTGACTAAAATCAGAATTTATTGATACGATTGCTTGTGTTAAATAGGTCAGCTTTCTAATTGCATTACTGTAAGTTCAGTTTTTATTGTAAATCAGTTAGGATCTGTATAGGTTTAATTTGAGGGAGTTTTGTCTTCTTAAACCTCATCCACTACTCTGCTACTATAATAAAAGACAGAGAGCAATGAGTTGTAGTAAATGGATCATAAGAATGTACAAAACTATTTAGTAGGGTCACCAAATGATCAATACTGGGCCCTGTTATTTTAAATATATATATATTTTTTTATAAATGACTTGGAGGAAGGTTTAAATAGCAAAATATCAGTGCAGGTTGTAATTGCTTTGCAAGGGGATTTAGAAAAACTTGAACAATGGGCTGGTAAATGGCAAATGGTGTTTAATACTGATAACTGTAAGATTCTACATTTTGGAAGCAAAAATATGCAGGCTACCTATTATTTAAATGGAACTAGACTCAGCAAAACAGAGCAGGAAAGGGATTTAGATATTGAGAGGTGATATAATTACTTTATAGAAATATATTAAAGGCCCATATACAGAGTTGTCAGAAGCTCTGTTAATGCCAAGGCAATTGTTTGCAACAAGAGGTCATAGTTTAAATGAACATAATACACCAAAATAAGTATATGCTATTTAAATAAAGCAGTAAGTGTAGATCAAATTTGCAATTCAAGGCACATCATATCTTAATTTCTGAGAAGACTGGGGGCCATTGTATAATCTCATAAGGGACATACAGTATATGCACTAGAAAATTGTATTATCAGAACTATGGGGCCTATTTAACAAAGGTCTGTTGGACCTGATCCAACAGTGTGGATCAGGTCTGACAGACCTCGCTGAATGGGGGGTGTCAATCAACCCGATCGGGTTGAATTGCGGCGATGTCTGTCCGCCTGCTCAGAGCAGGCGGACATGTTATGGAGCAGAGGTCTTTAGACCGTTGCTTCATAACTGGTGTTCTGGCAAGCCCCTATGCCCCTATGTGTTTAAACAAACAAAATGGTTAAACATATAGCTGAAGTGAGCTCTGTGCTGGCAATGCACTACTGGTCTGAAGGTAATCAGCGTTAATAGTGCTATTTCATCGCCATGTGTATATATGCATTGAAGTTTGTTAAGTAACTCTGTACTGCCGTTCGCGCATGCGCAGTTGCGCTTCACGGACGCCCTGGAGACTGACGATGGCTTGTCACGGTGGAGGTTGTGGGTGATAAAGGGGAGTTTTTCTGTATGTTGGTGAGTGGTCTGAGGACGGGGGAAACCCCAAAAACGTTTACTACTGAATAAATTGTAAATTGTTAAGATTGGGGGGAACTTCCGGGCAGCGGCCATGATAGGTCGCATAGCTGCTTGCTGCTACAGCATTTTTTTGAAAAGCTGGAATATCTACCTTTTAACAGATTAATCCAATATACATTTTATGAGAGCTGTCTTAGCATTTGAAAGCGTTAACTATTGAGCCCAGAATTTTACGATTTGCTGCTGGCATCAGTGCCTGGAGCCGTTTTAAGATCTCGGCCTTCACCATACCCCCCTGGCAGGGAGCCCTTGGCCCTGTTGTTACGTAGCACCTTGTGTGCTGTTTCTCATAGAATACATTTTGCCATCTATAGCTACCGTACATTTCAGAGGAGCCATTAAACGGATTTACCTGCTCAGCTAGCGACTACATCTTGCCCTTAATAGAGACTTACTTGATTTTTCTATTACAAATGGAGGACCTACAAAGATGGGAATCTCAAATGACCTAGTTCATAGAGGACTATTATCAGAACCTGGAGAGAGACCTGTGTGGCTTTCTCATAATGGTATTAAACATCGAGAGGACAACAACGGAACCCGAAGATCAGCTCTTAAGGAACTTGGCTGGAACTCCTACAACTTATGGGTCTGGAGCTACCAATACAGAAGGCCCTAACTTCTATACTCTGGCAGCAAACTCTGTGCCAACTGATACACATTCAAAAGCCTTGGGGGAGCGATCTGCAATGAGGGCAGCTGAATGCCTTCCAGACCCAATAAAGGAGACAGCCCCTTCTCACATACCCAGCAATACAGCCTTAGCCATCTCTGATAATTGGAACCCGGATAGATTCACAGAGCTAGGACTCCTATATCTGAAGGTAGAGTTTGCCCATACATGCCTGCCTTCCACCTACACAATTCAGGGAGACATGCTGCTACTAAAGAAGTATCTGAATGTCCACATCTATCAGTCCTGTGATATGTTGTTGCCTCTCACGCTGCAAAGAACACGGAGTCTGCATACAGACATTCTCGATCATCTGGGACTGGCTCTACTGACAGCTGGTATTGTATTTGTGGGGCAGGGAGTGAGTGACCGCATTGGAGTAGGCTAGACATAGGATTACCTGAACTGGGGATCTTGTGCTGATCACATTCATCACAAAAGCCCTGGGTGTTATGTCTTCAGATCTAACCCTACTTGTACAAGTTGTACTTGTTTTTTTACTGGAAATCCTATTATTTAATGCTCTCAACAAGTGTTCATCTGGACTGACTCTAGAATTGTAGGAAACATTTCAGCTACTTATTACTAATACTCTTTTTTTTACTGGGTACAGTATTATTTGTGCCTTATGCAGAGCAGTGGGTTGGAACTACATACAATAGGTTATAAGTGCATGGTGGTTATCGGGGTAAATTACTAATAGGTCTCCCCTTTTTTAGCCTACCCCCGCATGTAGTAAATTTGTCTTGGTTTGCAAGATGGATCATTTAATATCTCCTATTGCCTTATAGTATTATATTACTACCTGCACAAGTCATGGCGACTCAGCTATCCACGGCCGGGATGGCTGTGTTTGACATGTTTGTTTTAATGTGAACCTTGTTATTGCATAGGGGGTGTATGTACACGCATCAAATGTTTTTTTGTTGTTGTTTTTTTTTTACATTACATATGGGTTTAGATCCTTTTCATCAGGCACAGGGTTTATGTCACTTTCTGACCTCAGCCAAGTAAACTAAATAGCTCTTGTTAAATACTGGATTTATAGATATACCCACCTGTATCACATTTATTCTCTACCATACAAAGTAGGAGGTAATATCTTGCATTTTGAGAGTTATTTGAGATCCATTATATCTGTATAACTGATATGCTTACATTCTACTGATGCCAACATATTAGCTGGGAGGTCCTATTATGACTCCAAATTGCTAGCCTAACTAAGTAACCGAGATTTGTGAGAACTGAGACTTAAGCTAAAGTTAGACTAGCCAACCTCACTAACTGCACTTCTCACAACTTGTGCAGTTGATTGGGATTAGGGAAAAAAACAACAACGTATGGAGGTGGCGCCTACGGCTGTCTAACTGTATAGTTGATCTGTTAAATACCTTGATTAAGTGTAGATTATAAGTCAGTCTAAATGCAGTAATGAGAGTAATGTGTATATAATTTTATAATTTTATAAATGGAATGAATGCACATGCAAATTGCTATAATGAATAAAGTAGTTTCAATTTATTAATATTTACATATAAAAGCGGTTATTTGTAACATACTGGATGATATAAAATGATAAAAAGAAACAATGATCTCTAAATGTATCACCGGTGTTATAAAAAAGCTTAAAACATTACTAGCTCCAATCAATAAAAAACTTTAAAAAGATAACATAATGCAATAGACCTCTCTGGATTACTCTGATATAACGATAGAGTTATGTACAATTTTAGATGCACAAATTGTTGGTGATTATTTCTTCAATACATTGATCACTGTAGGATAGAGCAGAGTCTATAAGTGTAAGTCGGTTTTGCTTAATATTATGATAGCCACAATGGTAATATCCTTGTTTTGCACTTCAAGTTTGTAAGTTATCTTCAGTGGAGATTAAAACATTACAACATGTCAGAAACAAGAGAAGCCTCAAGCGGTGTCTCTCACCAACCCAATGATTCAGCTGTGGGGGTGGAGTCTCTATTTCTGCCGCTTGTATTTGAAAGTTATACCAATCCAATTACGATTTGTTAAGTTGTAAAAAAAAGTCTCTATTTTAAGTGTGCACACTTACGATGTTTTCCTCAGCTCCTTCAATATGCTCCTACCGTTTTTCCTGCTTGTATAGACGATTTTAATCACAAGTGGTGTAGCGGTTCTGGGAGCTGGAGCAATACGCCAAAATAATCAGCTGAGTGTCCTCCTTCGTGTCGGGTAACAGGTTCTACGCGTTACGTGTCTCATAGATTTACACCAGAAAGGTACCAAAGATCCCTTAGACTTATGTGACTACTATTTAGCCCTTATAATACCTATGATAAAATATACCTACACCCCAAACTCGAAGGCTTTCCCATCTAGACATATATTAGACTCTACATAGCAGTGAATATAACAGCCCCCTAGCTTAGCAGTCGTTGCTGCTTTATTCACTTATACATAGTGGTTGCTTGAAATATCTAGTTCTTAAGATAAATGGGCAGGTGTCCCAACCATATACACTATAGATTACTCATATCAGTGTCTTCACTTGAGATCCATAAGTGGCTTCCACTATGCCAGAATACCTCCATGTTCTAATATTATCTATTTATTCTTGGTCCATGAGCGGCCTCATAGGTTTTCAGGAAGGTTTACATTATGTTAGACATGTTGTATGTGTGCTATACCTCTGTTATGTTTATTCATAATATATAATCCTTATGGCATCTCCCTAGTTATATAAGCACGTTGTAAAATCCTATAAAATCGAGGTCTACTAATGAGATCCACAAGTGGTCTCCTTTGTTTACAATTGCCTTCTTTCGCCTTAATATTTCCTGTTACTTATGATGGTCCAAGAGTGGCCTATGGTGTCATGTAGAAGGTTTCTAAATGATTGGCATCCTATCTATATAATGTTTGCATGGTATGTAAATTGTTGGCTTTACGATTCTTTTATGTTTATTTTACCACTCCTGTAACATTGAAGCCTTATCTCATGTGACATGCGGTGTAAGAATTTATTTTTATGTTGATGTATGACTTTAAATAAACCTCAAAAAAAAAAGAAGAAGATTGATCTAAAACTACATGGGTGCTACCTTTTGGAGCATAGGAAATTGTTCATCCCTAAAGGCTTTAGGATCAAGAACCATACCCACAATAGGTCACAATAATCCAGCTTTTTGCCTAAAATTGTGTGGAATTCTTAATAAGGGATCATTGGATCTGATGTTATTGGTGATTGAGGAGGTGAGTGACCAGCTACAGCAACTGGATATTGAATTACAGAATTTTGAAACCTTATGAAATTAACTGATAACCCCGGAGAATCCTGGCTGCATAAATTAAAGCAACAAGTGGATGCCTATGAGAAAGAATTGATTAACTTTAAGGAACGCAAGTGCTATATAAAAGACAAAACAAAGGGGCGCCTCATGTGTAGTATCATCAAATAAGCACAAAGCCACAGAAAAAAGCCAAATGGGTACTCACAAGGCTCTGGAGCACACCTATGTGCTTGTAGGGACAGACTGCAGATTTTATCAGGTGTGACAGCTCACCCACAGAGGATATCAGTCATTAAATATTAGATGAGCACACTTATGTGCTAGTAGGATCAAGCTGGCATATTATGGTAAGGTGTGTCAGCTCACCACCAATGGACTTTTCCTTAGGATGCAATATCCAAAAGTGGCAGACTTCTGTGTGTTATGTTCCACTCCAAGCAGGTGCAGGCAGGTAAAATCACTCACAAGAGTATTTTTAAAAATTAAAAAATACTATTTATTAAAAACAAATTAAAATACATGTACAAAGGAGTGAACTGGGGGCATACAGTCAAGCCCCCTGTAAATGCAACGCGTTTCTCGGCTCATATGCCATTTCCTCAGGATATGAGGATCTATAAGGTTGACATGAAACTATGTACAATGTTGTTTCAGAAAGAAACAGACAGAAACTCCTTATTGGATGTTACCAGCTGCCACCCTCCAAGCTTAAAGAGAGCCTTGCCAAAGTCACAGTTCAAGCGGGTAGTTCGCAACAACACTGATGAAAAGAATAAAGAACGTCAACTGATTGACATGCAGAAGAAATTTGTAGACCGAAGGTATGGGTCTGTCCAGTTAGGACAAGCACTGACCGAGTCATTATCCATGACCCAAGAACAAGCATTGGTGAAGGTGGACAATGGAACAAATAGCCAAGGAATGATTTTTACCACCACATTCTCTCCTGAAAAGTTGCAATTCTCTAAACCAAAAAAGGTTGTTTCCGGAGCAGTGGATGCATTACCTGTGGTGGCTTAACACAGAGTAATGTGTTTACACATCCTTGGTCCAACAAGAAATTCCATATTCAGCATAGGGTCACTTGCACTACCACATTCATTGTATATCTGCTTAATTGTCCTTGTGGCTGGTTTTACGTAAGGCCATCAAAGTAGGCGATTCTGATCAACCAGTGGCTAGGCATTTTTTCACTAATAGGCATGGGGTTTCCGATTTGAGGTACATCATAATAGATCATATTCCGAGATGTACCAGGGGAGGAGACAGGGCCAAACGCCTACTACAAAGGGAGTCCCAGTGGATTTATAACTTGGATACTATGTATCCAAAGGGACTGAATGTACATTTGGATTACCAATGTTTTTTGTAGCAGTATGTTTGGGACTGATGTGGATTGATAGTATTTACAGGGCTATGGAAGCATAGTCAGTAATGTATGGTTGGCAATATACCATTAGGCTCCTAAGGGGGGTTAGTACATTGATATGGTTATTATGGTTGGTGCATATTAGTAATGTATAATATTTTCTGGAGGATGTACAGAAATTATTAGCATTTCTGATAGCTCTATGCAGTGGTAGAATGTCACTGTAGTAGCAGAATGAGTGATACCAGCTTAGTTTGAGGTTTAGCACTACTATTTGATATATAGTGCATGCAGCTAGTTGATAGTGCACCACAGTACTGACAAACAGCTGTTAGAGAATGTTATTGCTGCACTGTAGAGTCTGTGATCCAGTTAAGGGAATGATGTGTTATGCTCAACATGGGTTATTAGTGGTTACCCGTATTTTCTTGAGTAAGCTATAATAGCAAAGATGGCTTGATAGATGTATATTAGACAAAGGTAATCAGCGTTAATAGTACTATTTCATTGCCATGTGTATATATGCATGTAGTTTGTTTAGTCACTATGTATTTTCACTTTGCATTTTTAACTTTGTCCTAGTCAGCTCTCTGTACTGCCGTTCACGCATACACAGTTGCGCTTCACGGACGCCCTGGAGACTGACGATGGCTTGTCACGGTGGAGGTTGTGGGTGATAAAGGGTGAGTTTTTCTGTATGTTGGTAAGTGGTCTCAGGGCAGGGAGACCCCGAAAATGTTTACTGCTGAATAAATTGTAAATTGTTTAACGGCGAGTGCCTTCTTTACTTCTATGTCTATGTGCACTTTTTTGAAGTGCACCCCAGAGGTTGGCAATAGTGTGAGTCGTGGATCCTAAACTTTGTATATATATATATATATATATATATATATATATATATACACATATATATATATAGATATAAAGGTTCAATTATGA
This sequence comes from Bombina bombina, assembly GCF_027579735.1. Classification (NCBI taxonomy): domain Eukaryota; kingdom Metazoa; phylum Chordata; class Amphibia; order Anura; family Bombinatoridae; genus Bombina; species Bombina bombina. Next base: position 1,144,894,328 of record NC_069499.1, read on the forward strand.
GGGCACTCACAGGACTTCATTTATCAAAATTTATTCATATATCATTTTATTCCATCAGATAAAAAGTCGGCGTTTCGGCTTATAGGTTAAGCCTTTTTCAAGATGATGTTATACACGCTGAGCACTTGTTCTTAACTCGATAAGATTGTCTTGAAAAAAGCTTAACCTATAAGCTGAAATGTCGACTTTTTATCTAATGGAATAAAATGATATATGAATAAATTGTGATAAATTAAGTCCTGTGAGTGCCCTCATAATTGAACCTTTCTATGAATACTTACTGGAGGAGACACCCGGGTCAGATTAATACTCTATGCTGATAGGAAGTGCATGAATAACGAGAGTATATATTGCATTATTTCTAACATTGTCAATGACTATATTTCCTATTCAAACTCATTTCAAGTATGTTTTTATGGAAAATAAGAAAATGTCTAAGTGACCACCCAAAACTTTTCAACACCAATGTGTGTGTGTATATGTATGTATATATATATATATATATATATATATATATATATATACACATACAGTACTGTACAAAAGTCTTAGGCCACCAATAGATTTGTTGTTTTAGCAAAGTTTTAATGACAATATATATATTTACCAGTCTCTTTATTAGAATACAACCAGAACATACAAGATTTTGTATGCAGTATTAAGAAAACAGAAAAAAATCAGAAAAAAACTGCTTATATAGGCTAAAGTGGCAAGTATTTAGAGGGACCTCCCCTTTACACTTGAGCAATACCAGGAACCTGGCTCTCATAAACCTAAATAGAATGGAACCCTAATTAATGTAATTGCTAACACCTTTATTTGACTGATGTGAAAAAGGTCTATTACAACAGGTTTGTCCAAGACATGCTTGAGCATTACATACACATGTGGTATGAGTTTAATTCATTGACCAACTTTCAATCACATCATTCTATTAAAAATCCCAAAGGTCACATCATTTGATAGACATAAAATAATACTTTTGCATCAGTAAGACCACTCTCAAAGGGAACTCAGCAAACACAATGGATACTCAAGATGTGGTATGCAAGCTGCTATAAAGAAATATGAAGAATCAGGAGAGGTCAGGGACAAAAAAAGGACTGGAAGCCAAGAAAACTTTAAAAATTTGATGAGAAGTTTCTTCTTTGAGTGACCGGAAGAAGTCCAGCAAGGACCTGGCTCAGCATCTAGCAGTTTCATCAGGATGTCAAGTTAACCCTTCTACAGTCCGACAAAGTTTGATCAGGAATGGTCTTTGTGGAAGGGTAGCAGTCAAGAAATCACTTTTTCGGAAGGGGAACAGGGTGAAAAGGTTAAGATATGCTAAAGCTCACAAAGATTGGAATGAAGATCAGTGGAAAAGAGTATTATGGAGTGACAAATCCAAGTTTGAAATTTTTGGGTACAATAGTGGACAATATGTGAGAAGAAGAGTTGGAGAGAGAATGAATGCTTGTGACCTTCAGTGATGCATGGTGGAGGGTCTGTCCTGGTTTGGGGTGCATTTCTGCCAGTGGTGTTGGCCAAATTGATGGGATTATGATTGCTGAAAAGTACAGACAGGTTTTAATTCATCATGATGCCATTCCTTCTGGAAAGCGCCTGATTTGGAATGGTTTTATTTTTCAGCATGATAACAATCCCAAGCACACTGCTAATGCAATGAAATCATATTTAGAGACAAAAAGCTGATAAAACACTGACAGTCATGGACTGATCTCCACAGAGTCCAGACCTGAATATTATAGAAGCATTATGGGATCACCTGGACAGAGAAATAAAGAAAAAACAACCTAAATCTAAAGAAGAACTCTGGGAAGTGCTGAAAGAAGCCTGGTATAATATACCAGAAGATTACTTCAGAACACTTCAGGACAGTCTCCCCAAAAGAGTTCAAGATGTGCTTAGTGCCAAGGGAGGTCACATTAAATACTGACTTTTGCCTGAAGAAGCCATTGTGTTATGAAAATTTTGTTTTTTTTATAGTGTGTGTACATATTTCCTGTATTTTTTGTTTGTTTCTTAATAAAGAGACTGAAAAATAAATATGGATGGTCATTAAAACTTTGCTAAAACAACAAATCTAATGGTGGTCTAAGACTTATATATATATATATATATATATATATATATATATATATATATATATATGTTCCAAATGGATTAGTCACTCCAAAATGTATATCTGCTAAGTCTTTGTATATCAATATTCAATTCATGAAGACTCAGCTCTATAATTCAACTTAATCTTTATTTTAGTGAGTACATCCAATGTTTCAGCCCACACATGGGCCTTTCTCAAGGTAAATGTTTCACTCCCCTCTTCCCACTATATACACACCACTGATTGCATAATGATTGTCAGGTGCCAGTACCTGCTGTGTGTCCCATGCAGTGTAATTTTTCTTATTACCTGGAGTCATATCGCCATCTACTGGACAGCAAGATAATGGTAAACCTTTTACCTTTACTCCATAGCATTTTTCTCAGCTCTGTAGGGAGGAACAGAATATTCAGGTATTGACCACTCAAGACAATCATATGCTTACATCTTTAAGACATTTAAATATATACATATACATTTCAAATACCTCTTCACCAGAAATATTGTTTGGTCCTGGACATGTAATATTATAGAAAGCATGTAAGGGACGGGTTTGTGTTAAAAAAGGACAGTTCACCCAAAATGTTTCTCCCCTTTAAATTATTCCCAATGATCCTTTTAACCTGCTAGAGTGTATTAAATTGGTTACAAGTAGCTCCTTTACTCCTATTTCAGCATTTGAAATAGCTGATTTAGCCCGTGGTATGCCCACCTATATTGAACAAATTAATACTGGAGTATAGGCTATTGAATAGCCTAAGTATACACAGCCAACAGAAGAGATTACACTCTCAGTGGGATGCAGGATAGTTAAGTAATAAAATGATCATTTTCCATTGTTCTCTCTATGTATTGAGCTTTGGTATTCCAGCCAAATAAAAGATAAGGAAGCAAGTCTGTTTACACAAACTTAGAACATAATGAAATCTGATATCACCTTTAAGTTCAACCCATTGTAATAGGCTGTGGTTTCAAAGCACAAAATCAGCTACTTCATATACACAAATAAGCATGAAAAAAAAACTCTGCAGTTGGTATAACAAGTCATTTAAAATACATTAATGGAAAAACAATTTTACAGTGTACTGTCCCTTTAAGGCCTCTGGGTGTTATTGTGTCTAATTCCACTATCCATATACCTTTGAAGTAAAACATTTTTCCTGTTTTCGCCCTTCTTTAATTTAGGAATTTAGTCAATAGGGCTACATTTCAGACTAGAAACTAGGTGCTTGTGATCTAAAAAATACTGTGCCACAGGCTAATCTGTCTTGCCTGAATCCAATGCCTGTCTAATGCTGGATCTGTGTATTGCCATCCGTTCTTTCAGTATACACTCCGTTTTTCCAACATACATTTCTCCACATTGGCATTTAGTCACATAAACAACATATGTGGATTCACAATTCATAGCCTACTTTATCCTATATCTCTTTCCTGTGTGGCTGTAGTAAAATATATCACCCAATATTAAATTGTCGCATGTGACACACCCATGGCAGCGGTATACTCCACCTTTCCTATTTAAAAAGTGTCTCCTCTCTGTTTCATATTTATCAACCGGATCAGCCTGTACTAGCATGTCTCTTAGACTATGTCCCTTTCTATAAGAGAATATGGGTATATCCTTTACAAGTGACCCTAACCTTTCGTCAACCTGTAGAATCTTTCAATTATCCAGTATAGCTTTTCTCAACTTCCATGTGTCTGTTGTGTAGTCTGTCACAAAGTACAATCTATTTTTTGCCTCCTTTACTGGGTTTTGAGTCTCATTACCCCCAGCTACCACCTGATGTGCACTCTCCTCTACCATTTGTCTTGGGTATCCTCTCTGCAAGAACCTCTTGCCCATTTCTTACACAGCCCTCTTCCAATTCCCTGAATCTGATGTTATTCTCATCGCCCTCATCATCTGTGCTTTTGGCATTGACCTTAATAGATGTCTAGGTTGAAAACTTTCAAATCTAACCATATTATTTCTGTCAGTCGGTTTCCTGTACATCCTTGTTCCAAAACTACCCCAATCCTTCTTAAATATATATATACAGTATCTCACAAAAGTGAGTAAACCCCTCACATTTTTGTAAATATTTTATTATATATTTTTAATGTGACAACACTGAAGAAATGACACTTTGCTACAATGTAAAGTAGTGAGTGTACAGCCTGTATAACAGTGTAAATTTGCTGTCCCCTCAAAATAACTCAACACACAGCCATTAATGTCTAAACTGTTGGCAACAAAAGTGAGTACACCCCTAAGTGGAAATGTCCAAATTGGGCCCAATTAGCCATTTTCCCTGCCCGGTGTCATGTGACTCGTTAGTGTTATAAGGTCTCAGGTGTGAATGGGAAGCAGGTGTGTTAAATTTGGTGTTATCGCTCTCACACTCTCTCATACTGGTCACTGGAAGTTCAACATGGCACCTCATGGCAAAAGAACTCTCTAAGGATCTGAAAAAAAGAATTGTTGCTCTACATAAAGATGGCCTAGGCTATAGGAAGATTGCCAAGACCCTGAAACTGAGCTGCAGCATGGTGGACAAGACGATACAGTGGTTTCACAGGACAGGTTCCACTCAGAACAGGCCTCACCGTGGTCGACCAAAGAAGTTGAGTGCATGTGCTCAGGGTCATATCCAGAGGTTGTCTTTGGGAAATAGACGTATCAGTGCTGCCAGCATTGCTACAGAAGTTGAAGGGGTGGGGGATCAGTATGTCAGTGCTCAGACCATACGCCGCACACTGCATCAAATTAGCCTGCATGGCTGTTGTCCCAGAAGGAAGCCTCTTCTAAAGATGATGCACAATAAAGCCTGCAAACAGTTTGCTGAAGACAAGCAGACTAAGGACATGGATTACTGGAACCATGTCCTGTGGTCCAATGAGACCAAGATAAACTTATTTGGTTCAGATGGTGTCAAGTATGTGTGGCAGCAACCAGGTGAGGAGTACAAAGACAAGTGTGTCTTGCCTACAGTCAAGCATGGTGGTGGGAGTGTCATGGTCTGGGCCTGCATGAGTGCTGCCGGCACTGGGGAGCTACAGTTCATTGAGGGAACCATGAATGCCAACATGTACTCTGACATACTGAAGCAGAGCATGATCCCCTCCTTTCAGAGACTGGGCCGCAGGGCAGTATTCCAACATGATAACGACCCCCAAACACACCTCCAAGACGACCACTGCCTTGCTAAAGAAGCTAAAGGTAAAGGTGATGGACTGGCCAAGCATGTCTCCAGACCTAAACCCTATTAAGCATTTGTGGGGCATCCTCAAATGGAAGGTGGGGGAGTGCAAGGTCTCTAACATCCACCAGCTCTGTGATGCCATTATGGAGGGGTGGAAGAGGACTCCAGTGGCGACCCGTTAAGCTCTGGTGAACTCCATGCCCAAGAGGGTTAAGGCAGTGCTGGAAAATAATGGTGGCCACACACAATATTGACACTTTGGGCCCAATTTGGACATTTCCACTTAGGGGACAGCAAATTTACACTGTTATACAGGCTGTACACTCACTACTTTACATTGTAGAAAAATGTCATTTCTTCAGTGTTATCACATTAAAAGATATAAAAAAAATATTTACAAACATGTGAGGGGTGTGCTCACTTTTGTGAGATACTGTATATACACACACATATTTATTTAAAAATAAAAAGAACATTTTCTTCTATGTGAAGAACATTGGAATGTAAATACCTTTGGTTTTAGCGCTGTTGGTCTAATGCAGTGTCGGGTTAGCACACGTGCGATTAGTGTTAGTTTTTTTTTTTAAGTGCCCTTCATAGTATATAGGGAGATGAAGTTAGTGCAGTTGTTATATTGGAATTCCTGAAATTAGCGCACTTCAGTCTTTCACTCACTCACTAACTTTTTACTTTCTACGTGTAATATGTGCACTAACCCGACCATGGTAATCTTTTACTTTAAAAGGGACAGTGTAGTCAACATTAAACTTGCATGATTCAGATAGGGCATGCAATTTTAAACAACTTTCCAATTTACTTTTATCATCAAATTTGCTTTGTTCTCTTGGTATTCTTTGTTGAAAGCTAAACCTAGGTAGGCTCATATGCTAATTTATAAGCCTTTGAAGGCCGCCTCTTATCTCAGTTCATTTGACAGTTTTTCACAGCCAGAAAGGCCAGCGCTAGTTCATGTGTGCCATATTTATATGTATACATATATATATGTGTGTATATATAACATTGTGCTTACTCCTGTGGAGTTACTTATGAGACAGCACTGATTGGCTAAAATGCAAGTCTGTCAAGAAAAATGAAATAAGGGGGCAGTCTGCAAAGGCTTGGATACAAGGTAATCACAGAGGTAAAAAGTATTTTAATATAACCGTGTTGGTAATACAAAACTGGGGAATGGGTAATAAAGTGATTATCTACCTTTTTAAGCAATAACAATTCTGGAGTAGACTGTCCCTTTAAGTGAAGTTACCAAGAGAGCAAACAAAATATTTAGCATGCCACTTGTAATCTGGTTTTATGTTTATTTACTCTCATGTTAGGCCTTGTTACTCTAGTGGTAAATCACTTTTTGCGCACAGTTACACTGTTTAAAAGTTGTCAGAGCTCTTGGATTTAGTTATTGTCTGAGGGCCAGATTACAAGTGGAGCGCTATATATCACTCACAATATCGGTATCGGCGCCCAGCGGCTGATGGAGAAGAAATGTCAAATGGTGGCTGATGAGGTGAAGTGGAGCTGGTATATCTCGATGATATTATTCGGATTAGCAGTGAAAAGTCGTCCGCTGACCGTAATTGTAGGTGGGTATTTTCAAACAGACACCCAGGCGAAGAAAAACTGGAAAAGAGTAAAAACAGGTGCAGCCCGACTCAAGCGTAAAAACATTTAATATGGTAAGTGCACACACAGATAAATGGCAACTTACAAGCGATAAAAAGATTAAAGGCACATCAATACATGCACATAAGGTAATGCATACACCCCAGTCTTTCCGGCAAGCTGATTCTGGGATTGATGATTGCTTGCCGGAAAGACTGGGGTGTATGCATTACCTTATGTGCATGTATTGATGTGCTTTTTATCTTTTTTTATCTTAATTAGCACTTACCATATTAAATATATTTACGCTTGAATCGGGCTACGCCTGTTTTTATTCTTTTCCAGCTATATATCACTTGCAAGCAAGCGATATTAACGCTCCACTTTGTAATACCAGCGCATACTAATGTGTGCTGGTATTACAAGTACAGCGCAATGCGATCACAAGCTCACAGTTGCATTGCAAGGAAGCATTGCTCTCACGAGAGCGCACGTCCATAGGCTCCTATGGGAGCCTCGTTGTGATGCCGTCACAGACGTCATCAGAACCTTGCACAGCGATTGGGAAACAGTTTTAAATATATATGTATATACACATATTAACACATAAATACATGTGTATATAATCATATACAGTACATACGTATATATTTACATTGCAGTATATGGGAACACACAAGGCACTTTTCATTCACCCCACTCCCACCAACTTTAACCCCAAAATGCTGCCTAGGGCAGTAATTTTATTAAAAAATAAAGATGCTGCCATTTTTATTTTTTTAATAAACTACACTAGACGGTATTTGGGGGGTATTTGGGGCAGATCTCTGGTTAATTTTATAAGCGCTAATTGCTATTGTGAGCTTGCGGTAGTAATAACCAGCCACTTCTAATGGCTGGTTAATTATCTCGCTCCTGCAAACGGACAAATTAATTTAGCACTCCACTTGTAATCTAGCCCTGAGTGTGATAGACTATCTTTAAAGAGATATGAAAGTCAAAATTAACCTTTCACGATAGAGCATGTAGTTCTAAAAAACGTTTCAACTTACTTCAAATGTATTTCTCTCTGTATTCTTTGTTGAAAAGTATATCTAGGTAGATTAAGGAGCAGCAATGCACTACTGAAAGCTAACTGGTGATTGGTGGCTGCAAATATATGCCTATTGTCATTGGTTCACCAGATGTGTTCAGCTAGCTCCCTGTAGTACAGGGCTTTAACACACACACACCTAGATTACAAGTTTTGCGCTATAGAGGGTATTTAACGAACGCAACAAAAGTTGTGTTATTTCACCCTCCATGGCGCTGTCATTACAAGTTTTAGAAAAGCCGCCTTGTGCGTGCGATATGGTTGCATTGAGCTCCATATCGCACAAAAATACAAGCGCTGCTTTGACGTTCTTGTGCACACTTTCCCCATAGACGTCAATGGGGAGAGAGTGTTAGAAAAAAAACTAACACCTGCGAAATGAAAAGCCCCATTGATGTCTATGAAGAAAGAAATGTTAAGTTTAAACCTGACACCCTAACATAAACCCCACGTGTAAACACCCCTAATCTGCCACCCCCAACATCGCCGACACCTACATAATGTTATTAACCACTAATCTGCCGCTCACGATATCGCCGCCACCTAAATAAATCTATTAATCCCTAATCTGCCAATATCGCTGCCACAATACTAAAGTTATTAACCCCTATTCCCCCGCACCCCAACATCGCACACACTATAATAAAGATACTAACCCCTATTCCGCCGCTCCCCGAAAATCGCCGCCACTAAATAAAGTTATTAAAGGGACACTGAACCCAAATTTTTATTTTCTTTTTTTTCTTTTGCGATTCAGATAGAGCAAGCAAATTTAAGCAGCTTTCTAATTTACAAATATTATCAATTTTTCTTTGTTCTCTTGATATCTATATTTGAAAAAGAAGGCATCTAAGCTTTTTTTTTGTTTGTTTCAGTACTCTGGACAGCACTTTTTGATTGGTGGATGAATTTATCCACCAATCAGCAAGGACAACCCAGATTGTTCACCAAAAATGGGCCAGCATCTAAACAGATACCAAGAGAATGAAGAAAATTTGATAATAGGAGTAAATTAGAAAGTTGCTTAAAATGTCATGCTCTGTCTGAATCACAAAAAAATAAAATTGGGTTCAGTGTCCCTTTAACCCCTAAACCTCTGGCCTCCCACATCACTACCACTAAATAAACCTAATAACCCCTTAACCGCCAGCCCCCCACATCGCAACAACCAAAATGAAACTATTAACCCCTAAACCTAACCCTAAACACAACGTAACCCTAAACCTAACACCCCCTAACTTTAACATAATTAAAATAGAGCTAAATTAAAGTTACAATTATTAACTAAATAATACCTGTTTAAAACTAAATACAAACTTACCTGTGAAATAAAACCTAAGCTAGCTGCAATATAACTAATAGTTATATTGTAGCTATCTTAGGTTTTATTTTTATTTCACAGGTAAGTTTGTATTTATTTTAACTAGGTAGACTAGTTAGTAAATAGTTATTAACTATTTACTAACTAACTAGTTAAAATAAATACAAACTTACCTGTGAAATAAAACCTAAGCTGCCTTACACTAAAACCTAACATTACAAAAAATAAAAAACTACCATTACAAAAAATAAAAAACACTAAAATTACAAAAAATAAAAAAAACCTACCATTACAAAAAAATAACAAACGAAATTATCCAAAACAATAAAAATTATTCCTATTCTAATACCCTGTTTAAAAAACACCCCAAAACAAAAAAACCTAATCTATAATAAACTACCAAGGGCCCTTAAAAGGGCCTTAAGAAATCAGCTCTTTTTCTAAAAATAAATAAATACAAAGAACCACTAACATTACAAACCCCACCCTCCTGAAAAGGCAATGCTCTTAAAAGGGTATTCAGCTCTTTGTCCTGCCCTTAAAAGAGCATTCAGCTCTTTTAAGAAATGCCCAACCCCTAAAAAAAAAAAAAACACCCAAAAAAACCTTAAAAAAACCTAACCCCTCTTTAGGTACTCACAGTTGCTGAAGTTCCGCTTGAACGATCTTCATCCCGGCGGCTCCATCTTCATCCAGGTGTTTCCAACTTCATCCATCGTGGGACCGGCATATTCTTCATCCCTGCGGAGGTGGAGAGGTCGATGTGTGGAGGTCCAGGCGGAGGTGCAGGCGAAGGTCCAAGGTGGAGGTTCATCGATCCGACGTGGAGGTCCTCTTCATGCAATCGTCTGCCGCACACTGAGAATTGAAATGCAAGGTACCCCTTTTATACTGGGGATACCATTGCATTTCTATTGGCTGAAAATTTTAATGGCTGTTCAAATCAGCCGATAGGATTTTAGCAGCTCTCATTCTATTTGCTGATTTAAATCTTGTCGTTATAGGGTGTAACGCAAGCTTTTTAGCCTCACCGCAAAACTCGTAATGGCAGCGCAATGGAAGTCCCATGCAAAAATGTGAGGGAAGTTTAGACATTACATTTTTACTGTAAATGTAAAATGTCAAATTTTATACATGAAAGGCGTTAAATATTCTTATTGTTTCCCTTACATCATTGAAGGAAATTTTAATTCACCAGAGATTTGCATTAATGATTCCTATTGCAGCACTTCCTTGTGCCCCTTGGGTAAAAGTTATGGCAGAGATTGCTGGGATGGGCAAGTCAGGGCTGACAAAAGAGCAGAATGAGGCCAGGTTTCTATCTTAACCCTACAGCACCAACAGTTTATTTAGAAAGTGGTGCAATCAGTAAATGCAGAACAGATTACACAGCTATAAAAAACAAGAGCCCGACACAGATAGATTAAAAAATATAATGGTAGAGAAAAGTAGAAATGTACAAAGATATGTTGGCAAATAGTTGAGAAAGACAGACAGGCAAATTGATTGTCCCTCTAGCTGATATACAGATAACATAGATCAAGATAAATAACCACAAATACACATTAGGTTAGATTACAAGTGGAGCGCAATCAATAATGCAGGGTGTGTTATCTTGCACCCAGAACAGCTCACAATCTGATATTAAAAATGGATGGTAAATAAAAGTTTAATGCATCCAACATTTTTAGCTCACCCAATGGCCCCTATTTATCAAAGGTCTTGCAGACCTAATCCGACAGTGCGGATCAGGTCCGCAAGACCTCGCTAAATGCAGAGAGCAATACGCTCTCCGCATTTAACATTGCACCAGCAGCTCACAAGAGCTGCTGGTGCAACGCCGCCCCCTGCAGACTCGCGCCAATGGGCCGCCAGCAGGGGGTGTCAATCAACCAGATCGTACTCGATCGGGTTGAATTGTTGCGATTCCTGTCCGCCTGCTCAGAGCAGGCGGACAGGGTTATGGAGCAGCGGTCTTTGTGACCGCTGCTTCATAACTGCTGTTTCTGGCGAGCCTGCAGACTCGCCAGAAACACGGGGCATCAAGTTCCATTCAGAGCTTGATAGATAGGCCCCTATACCTTTAATGTATAGCACAGAGATTTCATAATCCACAAATCAAATGTGCGAGATTAATGACAAACAAAAAGGTGAGGGGTTTAGCGATTATGAGCCTGTGTGTTGATGGATCCCTTTTAATAGTGTGAAGTGATGTTAATAGGCGACAGGTGTGCAATTAACCTGTTGTGCTCCAAATCAGTAGAGATATGTGAGTTATCTGTATAGTGTGCATGTGTGCTTGTTTTATTAGTGCTAGTTATTACAAGCGTTTTGGTGATATTGCTTCCTATTGTCATTCAATATGGTGGCGCTAATGTCAGTGGATTTTGCACATGTGCTAAACCATTGTTACATTAAACATTTTTAGGGTGCTCTGTAATAATTGGAGAATTGTTGTCTGGACGTTTATCAAGCCTTTTTAGCTGTGAAATTCAATAAGTAAATGTGCTGTTAAAGGGACATTCCAGGCAACATTGGAATCCACATGAATGCATTTCAGTTTTGAACAGAAGCATTTTTTTCAAATACATGTATTAGCAAAAATGCTTCTAATAAAAGCTATAGCTTTTTCAAAAGAGTATTTAAGTATGCACCGTGCACTAGCATTTTAAACACAATACTTGGTCAGAGAGCCTAAGGTGCTTGTACCATTTGGTAATGACTCAACTTGTTAATTGCTGACATGATAAAAGCCCCACTGGTCCTCTGAGAAGCTGCAGTATTTAAAATGTTAACAATAAAACAGTGATAACTTTAACTATTAGCATTTTTGATAATACATGTATATTGCAAATATGCTTCTATTTAAATATGTAATTCATCTATGTGTATTTAAATTTTGACAGGAATGTCCCTGATTTTGTTGCATCAACGGCGAAAAGGGCTCATCTGCACCTACTGACATACAGTTAAAGGGACATTAAACCCAAAAAATGTATTTCATGATTCAGATAGAAAATACAATTTTAAACAACAATCCAATTTACTTCTATTATCTAATTCGCTTAATTCTTTAGATATCTTTTGTTAAAGAAATAGCAATTCACATGGGTGAGCCAATCACATGAAGCATCTATGTGCAGCCACCAATCAGAAGCTACTGAGCCTATCTAGATATGCTTTTCAGGAAAGAATATCAAGAGAATGAAGCAAATTAGATAATAAAAGTAAATTAGAAAGTTGTTTAAAATGGTATTCTCCATCTGAATCATGAAAGAAAAATGTTGGGTTTAATGTCCCTTTAATTACCAAATAATAGAAAACTATGGTTTGGTCACAATCTTTATTTTTTATTTTTTTTTCATTTTATTTGGAACCTACTGTGGTCTAGTCTCCTTTAAGGATCATATGTATAGTTACAATTACACACACTAAGGGCAGCAACTGTATATAGTGAAATTTAGATTAATACATTTAACGGATTGCAAAAATCATATATTTGTAAAGATTTCTGATATTTACTAATAATTGTAATTGTAATAATGATTATCTATAATAATGTATGTTGATTCAGCTAAAAGAAAAATGTTCTTGCCTTCTGTCAGTCTCTATAAATACACTTTGTATAAATTGCAGGTTTTTGTTTTAAGAATCTGACATTGAATTTGTCAGACAACAAAGGGGTTAAAATTGAAAGGCAATAGATTTCTCCACATCCCTCCTCCCCTCACAGTCTTCAGGAATATAAAAGAACGGTAAAGACTCCTGTTTTGAAATCATATAAACTTCATTGGAAGAAGATAGGAAGCCGGCAGGTGAGTAACTGAGCTTTATATTATATTTTTTTCTGTAACTTATGATGCTATAAAGTATTGAAAAACTTTTTTTAAATGTATTTATTTATTTATATTGTGTATTTATAAATACTAGGTTTGCATAATGTCACTATAGGTCATAATATCACTATAGCTCAGGGAAAATAAATTACTTGTCAGGAGATAACAATTATATACATTTTCACAAATATACAAACCTAAACAACAATATAGGCATGTATCTAACAGTAGGCAAAATCCTATGGAAGAAAAAATTATATGACAAATATTTAACACTACAAGAATTAAGAGATATGCATTAAAACAAAATGAAAGTTAAGATAAAATATAATGGACTGTAACGCTCTTTTATCACACTGTTATGAGCCTTATATTATACAATATAAAAAAGTAAACTCTAGTTGACAGGTGGGATGCAGTCAATATATTATACTTCATTTGCACCCTGTATTTTTTATTTTGATGAATATCTCTCGTTTTTCCTTGGATAATATTACTGTTGGAAAAATATTATACTGATATTTGGCATGCACAGAAGAGCATTATAAATATCATAAAAAGTATTTTTCCAATGTGTCTGAATTTTTTTTTATGCAAAGCATAGCAAGTGCATGCAGTGTACAGCTAACTTGTCCTCGGATTTCTAATGTAGAAAAGTGGTAAAAGTTTTTATCTATGGAGCAAAAAAACTGAGGTCAAAGTTTAATATTTTTTATTATTATTAAAAAAATAAGTGAAAAATTAATAAACATGGTCAATTTGTGAGGTCAAGGATGGAAATATCTCAAAGATGCTCTCCCCCCCCCAAAAAAAAATAATATATCTGGGCATATATTATGCTTCTGGTTTCCAAATACAACAATAATAATTTGTTGTATATAGGTGTGGGTTAACATATTATCCTTTTAAGGTCTATTTTTCTAGGTAGATTTTTTTTCTCAACATGAAACTTCTGTGGAGGCTCGTGCACAGGGTCATGCACAGATGTGAAGGTTCCAAAAAATAAATTTCTCTTGTGCTGGAGCTTTTTAAGCAGGTATATTAAAGGGACACTGAACTCAATATTTTTCTTTCATGATTCAGATAGAGTATTAAATTTTAAGCAACTTTCTAATTTACTCCTATTATCAATTTTTCTTCGTTCTCTTGCTATCTTTATTTAAAAAGCAGGAATGTGATGCATAGTAGCTGGCCCATTTTTGGTTGAGAACCTGGGTTATGCTTGCTTATTGTTGGGTAAATGTAAGCTTCCAATAAGCAAGCACTATCCATGGTGCTGAACCTAAAATGGGCTGGCTGCTAAGATTTACATTCCTGCTTTTAAAATAAAGATAGCAAGAGAATGAAGAAAAATTGATAATAGGAGTAATTTAGAAATTTGCTTAAAATTTCATGCTCTATCGGAATCATGAAAGAAAAAAAATTGGGTTCAGTATCCCTTTAAGCTATGGTTTTAAAAACCTGTTTGTGTTATACCACTGAATTTTGATATTGCTTTATTAATTTATATGCAAAATACAGAGGTTAATGAATGCTGGTGTTAATACAAAGCTTGCTTGTTGAAATATGCCTTTTTTGATCAGGCAACTCTTTTGGCCCAGGATACTGTAAGGGATGCCTTGTTGGCTATTACAGATATTGCACTTGCTTTTCTCTTCCTTTCAGTGCATCCATACTTTTCTTGGTTGATACTTCCAGGGGTTGTACTTTTCCTGTGGATTCTCTTTTCTGCACTGGATGTAAGTGCAGGAGTCAGACTATTTGTTTGTAATGCATTACCTGCATGACTTTTTGTTTTTGGGGAACTGATTCATCTATTTCATTAGCCCATAATTCAGTATCCTCGTGAAGGGCAAATTGAAAAGAACTTTGCTTTCAGGACTATACCAGAGGACTTGAGCAGATCAACACAGAATTATAATTGGGGGTTGTAATTTAAGATTTATTTAATATGAAAGTTGTGTATGGAGTTGTAGGAAGGGTTTGGGTCTTATCTTCTATATTGTATTTCTAGACATGTTTCACAGTTTTTATGTTCCTGATAAAAGACTAGACTCATAATCAGAGGGTGTTGTTGAATTTGTGCCCTTTTAGGGTTAGATAACAAGCAACAATATCTAAATCACGCTAACTAGTGTGCATATTACAAGTTGAGAGTAAAAGCAGATGGTGTTCAACTTGAAGAGATGGGATTGTCATTGTTTTCCTATTAAACCTGAAGAGGGTGTAAAAATTATGTAGTAAGTCTGGGTGTAAGGGACTATCTACACCAGTTGTTTGGTTGGTTCTGTGGTAAAGGGCTTTCTCGGGAGGTTGACAATGAGCTATGGGAGTAATTTTGTACATTTAATAAAGTATCTGTGTTAATAATAGTCCTCAATGGAAAGTAGGTACCAGATGTATGGTTGGATTTTTGTAGTCATTTATGACTGTTGGTGAACTCTATAGGTCCACCAGGAAAGAGACTTTTCTTGGTGTAGTTAAATATGGGTATCACATTAGCTATCACTGTGTTACCAACTAGAAAGCTGATGAACTAATTTATGTTATGTTATTTTGGTTATAAATAAAGTTCCCACTGTGGTCTTTCACCTTAGCACTGTTATGTATGTGATTAGGTGTGCTTGTTCTATGTTGGTTAGTAGTGTATCAGCATAACCCAGGTTACCTTGTTGAGCACCTACTGAACCAAATGCAGGTGGAGTATATGACTAGGTATGGAACAGGATAAATGTATCTGAGCTCATTTGATATTAAGTTATATATAAAGTTATATGTAAAGATCCATATTGCTTTTTATCCTAATAACCTTGCATCTATAATAATTTGTCTATATGGGGGGGGGGGTAAAGCTGATGGGTGTCATAGTTAATATAAAAGGAAGCAATAATTCTTTGAAAAGGTGGATTACACAGGGCAATTCTACAACAGTTACCACTAAGGGGATCAACATTCTTGGCATAAGTTGAATTAAAAGTATTGAAAATTAAGATATATATGAAAATAGGAAGACTAACCTTGAAATCCTTAAATTCCATCTTATTCTGGTCACATGATTGTTCAATAAAAAATAATAAGAACCAGTTCTATTTATTACTTTAAAAAATGAAGGCAAATTATATATGGCTGTCAAAAAAAATTATCATTGAGTAATTGCTATGAATGAAATCTTATAAAAGATTTAAAATTAAAATATATATATATTCTTTCAAGATATAATTGTTTTCAGAATCCCTGCAGTCTTTTAAACACAATTTAGAATGTTGTTCTTCACAGGTTTGTGGAATACACAAGATGAATCTATCCATTGTTGGAGTTCTATTTCTATTGTTATGTGTCCAGAGTAGATCTGTACGAAATGAACGTTGGAACACGTTGGACCAGTCTGAGAATAGAGATCTGGTGAGTATATTCTGAAGGCTTTAACAAATTGTTCTGCTTGCTCTACACAATACCTGGATCTACCTACACACTGTTGATATTTGAAGTATCAGATGATTCACATTTTAGTTTATGTCATATGTATCTCCTGTTTGGATGGATTTATGTTTATTAAATAACTACTCTTGATACATATCCAAGTAATTTAGTATTAGCAAACCTACTTTTCTTCTATTCATTAAAAAGAAATTGAATAACTATCCATCTTTTTTTCAAAGGTTATATTCTACAAGTTATTGCAACAAAGTATCTATCTTAGAGCAATAAGCAAAAGGTTTAGTTTCTATAAACGACTTTACTTTCTATAAAGTAACAGTTGACATCATGTTTAAACCTAGGTTTCCATTGCCATATTTTATCTGCTGAGGACAATTATGGACAGATAAACTATGCAAGCAGTGGCTGTGTGCACTGTTAAAGTAACAATTTAACAGGGTTTAAAGTCTGCATATTCCCCACAGACATTGTTTGCATGCTTTATATGTCCCTAATTGTCCTCAGCAGAAAACATTAGATATGGGAAACCTAGGTTTCACCATAGTGGCACACATTATTTTATATCAAGTCAGAGGCATTAGGAAGTCCACAATTTTGAGAGTTAAATTACCGGAAAAGGGTACAAAATAAATAATGAAAGTGTATTGCAAAGCTTTTTTAATACAAACAAACATTTTATATTGCAATATCTATGTGTTTAATATCCCTTTAATTCTCCCTATCTAATCATGAAAAAGCTATCTTCTCTTTTTTGCTTTGAATTATTGTAGTAACTGTATCCCAATCATCATCTCTGGAGAAGACTTGCACAAATATGCAATACTTCTTAATATAAATCTAATGAATTAGCTTCTCAAGTCTACTAAAAAACAGATGGTCTGTTATCATTTCCTCTAAGGTTTCTTTTGAGTGCTTGTGGATAAAGATTCTTCCATTCAATATCATGAGTCACAAGAGTTTGGCGTGCTAATGCAGGTTCATTACAATAGGTTATACAATTCCCGCATTACCAAAGGGAAAAAAAATGAACCTTGGTGACTCAGACTTGAAAGACATTAAGGTGCTTCTCTATTGCCTTTGCAAAAGGGCCTTGGGTTATGATAAGAGCATTTAATACAATAAGACAAAAGGAGATAGATGAACGGTCACCTGCTCCCCAGGAAGCGAATGAGTTTCTGGGATGAGTGGAGAAGAACTACTATGGGATGTACAATGTCTCTTCAGTGCTATTTGTAATATATATTTTCGCAGCCACATTGTCTGTCTATGAAAGCTAAGCGATTGTATTTTAAAAAGGTCCATTGGACAAGTTGGATGGTACTAGATAGTAAATGAAGTCTCACAAGAAAATCCTGTAGTACACCTTGCCTGAATGCCGTATAACTCATGGGGGTGACCATCTACCCCTTTACAGTCTGTAACTGTTTGTTATGTGACCGTGTAATCATTTGGCCTATTGTCATAACACTGGAGAATAGTGCTATACAAATGCTCAATCTGAATCATGAAAGAAAAAATGTGGGTTTCATATCCCTTTAATAACAAGTGAAAAGCACAGTGCTGAAATGACTGGTTCCAAAAGCAGAACATACTCTGGTGATCTATGTTTTATCTCCCCACTTGTGCCAGTTACCAGCCTAATCGCAATATCATGTAATCCTACATGATACAACCCAAATTTCAATGTGTATACAATTTGCAAGGAATGGTGTGAGGTGTGGGAGAGAAGGCAGGTGGGCAGCCCAGTGGCCCTAAACTACAGAAATAAAATTGAAGAGAGAGGAAGGGGTGGGACACTGCACTACAGAAAAGTGGTGAGGTGGGAGCTCTCTGTGACAATCAGTTGGGGAGAGGGGACCGCTACACTACAAAAAAATAACAAATTAATCATTATTAATAAAAAAGCTCTACAAAAAAGGTACTGGCAAACAGCTGCCAGTACCTAAAATGGCAGCACGAAGAAAGAGGGGGGAGCGTTAGAAAGCTGTATGTGGGGGATCACAGTACACTACAGAAAAAAAATTAAGGGGGTAATAGTTTATTTTAGAATTGAATCTATATCCTATGTTAAAATGATATGCATTGTCAAGTATAATGCATATTATTTATAGTATTGTACCTAATTTAAAATGTAATTTTTTTTTATTGTTGTTTCTTTATTTTAAGCATAAATATATAATTAAAATTATATATTTATGTTTAAAATAATAAAGTGAACAATCAAAAATAACTATATTTTAGATTAGATACAATACAGGTGGCCCTCGTTTTACAACGGTTCAATTTACACCGTTTCAGAATAACAACCTTTTTTTCCAGTCATGTGACTTCTATTGAAAAGCATTGAGAAGCAGTGCATTTATTAAAATAGCCAGTAGGTGGAGCTGTCCGCTTGTGTTGCAGCAAAGCCAAGCAAGCTGAAATTAATCAGTTTAACCAGACCTGAGCTATCGAGCAGATTTCAAAGGAACAAGATCTTCCTGTCTATAAATCAGTCCAGATTGGAATGCATAGAAAGAACTGTTTGCAGAAAAATGCAAGTGAAGTCTGTGTTGTGTGATTATTTTTTTAGGTTTATAATGCTGTTTAGCAAAGGTTTTTGTTCATTTAACTTAGTTTAATTATATATTCTGTGTTGTGTGATTATTTTATTATGTTTATAATGCTGTCTAGCATTTAAAGTCTTCATTTCAAAGCTTTAAAAATAATGTATTAGACATTCCTTCTGGAACCTAACCCCAACGTAAACTGAGGGCTACCTGTACTTTAAAAATAATATGCATTATACATGACAATGCATATCATTTTAACATTGGAAACAAATGTAGCGACATAGCTCCTATAGTTATAATATGGGAGTTTTTTTTAATATACTTTATTATTCAGGTAGATTGCAGACATTACGTACAGTAGGCGTAGGCGTTCTGCGGGAGTTAGCCAGGCGTTCCAGGGGGAGTATAGGGAAGACATGGCATAGGTGTAGACTGTATTAGGGAGTTAGCTCAGCATTTCAGTGGAGTGTAGCTAAGACATTACGTAGGTGTAGGCAATATTTGGGAGTTAGCTTGGCGTTTCAGGGGGGGGTATAGCTAGAGTATGATGTAGGTATAGGCAATTCTGTGGGAGTTAGCCGGCGTTCCAGGAAGAGTCAGTAAAAGCAGCCAATGGGGGGGAGAGCAAGTTTTACAAGAATATATTGTTGCTGAATTAACACTTCTTCAAATTTGTAAAAGCGCTATTAGATTAATATTTGTTTGCACTTAATGTTAGGACAAATAATTTCATTTAGTTTCACCATGGCTTTAATATACTGAACCTGTTCACTGAATGTCATCAGTCTCTTTCTACTTTCTTTACTGAATGAAGGGCAATTTATAGAATAACACAGGGATTTCAGTTAAAAAAGTACACACTGTTATAAGAAACGACTTGGGGGCCGATTTACACTGTGGGCATTTAACATTGCACAAACAGTTCTGGTGAACTACTTGTTCAATGCCGCCCCCTGCAGATTCGTGGCCAATCGGCCGCTTGCAGGGGGTGTCAATCAACCCAATCGTATATGATCGAGTGGATTGGTGTCTGCAGCCTCAGAGTCAGCGGACCAGTTAAGGAGCAGTGGTCTTAAGACCGCTGCTTCTTAACTGCTGTTTCTGGTGAGCCTTAATGCTTGCCCGGAAACAGGGGCATCAGGGGCCATTCAGCCCTTGATAAATCGGCCCCTGTGTGTGTATTTAAAAAAAAAAAAAAAAAAAGTGCATTTGTATAAATACAATGATAATAAATAGGCTGTTGTGTCTTCTATCCTACAGTTTCTAAGTGCCTTACAGGCATATTTTAGCAGACGAGGGATCCACGTTGACAGAACTGCTCCTTCATTTATTATCCTCTCCACAAAACTTCGAAATATCCGTGATTCAGAGCCCAGTGACGATGATTTTCTAGAGTCTGAACTAAAAGCCCACGGATTAAACAAGGACTTTGAATCGGTGAGTTTCACTGCGCTAGAGAATAAGAAGGTAGAATGTTTCACTTGTCCATCCTAGACGGTTCGCTTCCCACTCAGAGCGGTTAGTTGCAGAATAATTTTATACACCAGACAGTTATGCAGAACCTATTGTTCTTGTATTCTTCACTCTCTAGAATATATATGTTCTCCTGAAAAGGAGCAAAGTTTCAACAAATTATACAAAGAGAAGGAATTAGATCAAAAAGTTTTTTTTAATATTGAAATTGCAAGATTTTGGGGTTTTTTTTGAGTTTCAAACAAGCTTTATTTGAAATAAAAGTGGTCTTACCTTGTTGTACATGAAAACAAAAGGGAACTAAACAATAGGTTTCTTTGATTGTAATATAAATTTAAGAACTCAGAAACTATGAACTCATTGATACATCCGATAGGCAACATGTTATTAACCTTTTAACGCCGTTATGCCGTTCTATTCCGTCATATTTATACTGGGCTTTAAAGCCGTTATGATGGAATAGAACGTCATAACAAACGGCTGTCCTGAAGCCTTCTGTGCTTCAAGGACTTGATCGCGGTCTGGAGGGCGTTCCTAGGGTTGTAGGGACGCCCCCCAGATGCGATCCAATAATTGAAATCTCGCGATTGTATGCACGATTGCGTAGTTTCAATTTGTCTACAACGGAACAGGTGTTCCGATGTAGACACTTTAACCCTGTCACGAAAGGGTTAAAAGAGGGTTTCTTTTGTAAGTCCAAACAAGGTGCATGAGGATGTGGATGGCTTCATCTTCTTTTATGTCTTGCCCTGGATGAAATTGCAAGATTTATATAAATCATGAAAGTTTAATTTTGACTTCTGTGTCATTTAGCAGCAAGTGTTGAAGAACACAAATTCCTTTCTAAATTGTGACAATGGAGGAATAATAATCTTTAATAACTAAAAAGACAAATCATTGTTGTTGAATGAAAGTACAGAAGATTTTGTATTTAAAACCTAAAGCACAACACATGTTCATATAAACGTCTTTACAATATCTTATCATGGTCTTCTAAGTATCACACTTCAAAACCAGTTTATTTTTAAATGTCTATCTCCCTTTATAGTGATAACATCTGCAACTTTGTGTTAGAGAGAATTTAAAATATTTTGCACATTTAGGGTTAATTTAGGAAGCTGCGGCGGACAGGGGCACACATACACGCCCCTGTCCGCCGCAGCTTGCCTCTGGTGGGCTGAATTCCACTGACGGAATTCAGCATTGCACACAAGCGCTATTTTGCGCTCTTGTGCAATCCCGCCCCCTGCCCACGCACAGCCAATCACGCGCAGGCAGGAGCTGGCAATCTCCCCGGTCGGACGAGACCGGGGAGATTGAAATTCACCACCATAGAGGTGGCAAAAAGTTAGGGAAGCAGCGGTCTGATGACCACTGCTTATTAAATATGGTCAGCAGGTTCTCTCGTGAGAAGCTGCAGTTGTATTGGGTCAAAGGTAGGCGAAAGCCTTTGATAAATCGACCCCTTATTATTGCTTTGTAATTGGTAGAAAAGTATTCTTTAATATATTATTATTATTCTCAGGTATTTGTAGAGCGCCAACAGATTCCACAGCGCTATAAGCATAGGCGGTATACAAGATAACATTTACAGGGATCAAATGGGTAGAGGGCCCTGCCGAGAGTTGCACTGTTGTAGTCGGTTCTTATGAAGGCGATCTATAAGCAGCTGGCTTACATTCTAAGGGGTTCAAGGGGAAAGCAATGGAGTTAGGAAAGGTTAGTGTAGGTTGTATGCATCCCTTAATAGCAGAATCTTTAGGGAGCGCTTGAAGCTGTTAAAACTAGGGGAGATTGTGAACAGAGCGAAGGAGACGGGAGGGAGAGTATCTGGAGACAAGGTCTGAAATGTAGGAGGGAGCAGTGCAGTTGAGGGCTTTGTATGTCAGAGTGAGGATTTTGTGTTTAATCCTGGAGGCAAAAGGAAGCCAGTGAAGGGATTGGCAGAGAGATGCAGAAGATGAAGAGCGACGTGTAAGGAAGATGAGCCTGGCAGAGGTATTCATTATGGAGTGTAAAGGAGCTAGGTGGCAGCTAGGGAGACCAGAGAGGATGGAGTTGCAATAGTCGAGGTGGGAAAGGATGAGAGAGTAAATTAAAATCTTAGTTGTGTGTTGTGTAAGGAAATGTCTAATTTTAGAGATGTTTTTAAGGTGGAAGCAGCAGGCTTTAGCCAAGGACTGAATGTGAGGAGTGAAAGAAAGGTCTGAGTCAAGTGTGACCCCAAGACATTGGGCATGCGGGGTAGGGGTAATGATGGAACTATCAACAGTTATAGAAAATTGGGGGGGTGGAGATTTTGGATGAAGGGGGAAAAATAAGGAGTTCAGTTTTGGAGAGATTTAGCTTAAGGTAGTGAGAGGATATCCAAGATGAAATATGAGAAAGATAGTTAGTGACATGGGTTAGTAAGGAAGGAGGTAGGTCTGGTGCGGAGAGACAGATTTGGGTGTCATCGGCATAAAAATGGTATTGAAACCCGTGGGTCTTTATTAAGGAACTTAATGATGACGTGTAGATTGAAAAGAGAAGGGGACCGAGGACAGAGTCTTGAGGTACCCCAACAGAAAGTGGTAACGGGGCAGAGGATGCTCTAGAGAAGGCTACACTAAAGGTATGGTTAGATAGATAGGAAGAGAACCACAATAGAGCTGTGTCGCAGATGCCGAAGGATTGGAGGGTTTGGAGCAAAAGAGGGTGGTCAACAGTATCAAAGACTGCAGACAGATCAAGGAGAATAAGCAGAGAGAAGTGGCCTTTGGATTTTGCTGTAAGTAGGTGATTGGTAACCTTGACAATTGCTGTCTTTGTGTAGTAATGGGGGAGAGATCCATATTGCAGTGGGTCAAGAAGAGAGTTTAGTGTAAGGAAATGGTATAGATGTGCATATACTAGCTTTTCAAGGAGCTTTGAGGCAAGAGGGAGTAGGGAAATAGGACGGTAGTTTGATGGGGAGGTTGGATTGAGAGGTTTTTTGAGGATAGGTGTGACCAGTGCATGTTTTAGAGATGAGGAAAATATACCAGTGCTAAGGGAGAGGTTGAAGATGTGTGTGAGTATAGGGGTAAGGGTAGAAGATAGGGAGGGGAGTAGCAGTGAGGGGATGGAGTCAAGGGGACAGGTAGTGAGGTGGGAGGACAGTATAAGGGCAGAAACTTCATCCTCGGTAACAGGGGTAAAAGAGCTAAATTTATGACTATTTGGGTTTTAGATGATTGTGAGCTTTTGAAGGGATGGGAGATTGGTAGTATGTTGAGAGCTGATTTCATATTTGATGGAGTCAATTTTGTTATTGAAGTGGCTGGCAAAATCTTGAGCTGAGAGAGAAGATGTATTAGCAGGTGGGGGTGGGCGGAGAAGAGTATTGAACATGGAAAACAGACGTTTTGGGTTAGAGGAAAGAGTAGAGATGAGAGTAGAGAAGTATTGTTGCTTATAAAGATTAAGGGCAGAATAGTAGGAGTTCAGGATGAACTTGTAGTGAAGAAAGTCAGCTGAACTCCGAGATTTTTTCCAGTGTCGCTCAGCAGTACAGGAACATCTGCGTAGGTACTGTGTCAGAGGAGTATGCCAGGGCTGAGGATGAGAGCGTGGTTTCTGAGCTATGGCAGGTGGGGCCAGATTGTCATTGACCGATGTAAGGGTGGAGTTATAATGACAGATTAGTCAAGGCAGGAAAAAAAGGGGATGGAAGAGAGGAGAGGTTCGAGAAAGCTAGCGAGCTGTTGCTGATCTAATGACTTAGTGCTTCTATGAAGTTTGGTGTGAGGGGAAGAGGGAGGGGGGAGTTGTAGGGAGGGATGATGGTTAGAAAGAGGAAAAGGGGAGTTTGTGAAATTTGAGATAGTGCATCGATAGTTGAAAATCAGATCGAGGGAGTGACCATCTTTGTGAGTGGGAGAGTCAGTCCATTGTGACAGGCCGAAAGAGGAGGTGAGTTGCAGAAGTTGTTTTGAAGAGGAGGCAGTGGGATTGTCAAGAGGGATGTTGAAGTCACCAAGAATGAGGCAGGGGTGTCTGAGGAAAGGAAATAAAGAAGCAAAGTGATCTAAATATTTAGTTGAGGAGCCAGGGGGGAGGGGCGGTATATGACTGCAACACGTATAGATAGGGGAGAGAATAAACAAATCATGTGCGCTTCAAATGAAGAAAATGTGAGGGAAGAGAAGGGCTGTATTTGTTGAAAGGTGCAACGAGAGGAAAATAAAATACTAACACCACCTCCTTGTCTATACTAGATTAGGTTAACTTTTTCTGAATACAAAACTAAAACTAAGATAGCTAGCTATGCTAAAGTGACAGCAAGCATCTTGGGATTCTGTATATAAAATGTTTAGTTATGCATAAAGAAACAAGTTAGCAATATATTTTCAAAATTTATTTTGCCATATTTTTATGTAATTGAGTAATTTCTAATTCTCAGAACTTGAAATGCACCCTGCTGCCTTCTCAAGGCTAAATTTACATATATGCCCCTAATCAGCTTTATCAGATAACAACTACATAACAATGCATTTTAATAAAAACTTTTTGACAGTGGCTGCCTAGTCTTCTTGTCTGTGGGCAAAAGCCAAGATTGGCTCCTCCAAATGTCTTGTAATTGCAAGGTGTTTACTGACCCTGTAAATATTTTGCAACACTCATAGGCATAGAAAAATTTAAAAGTAAAATACATTCCTCAGATACAACCTCTTATAGGCAAACACTCTATATTCTTATATACTGCAATCAGACGTATAATATACCATGTGATCCCACATACAGGAGGCAGTTAAATCCTCTATACAAAGAATAGGTATAAAGCCTCCAGTCGTATACACAATAGAAATTATTATCAGTGATCAGTGTTCAGTTAGAAGAACAGTTGATACTCAGGCTTTCTACTGAAAAACACTCAGGGCTTTAGCCCCTAGAAGCTAGCTTTCTTAGCTCAGACACAGTTTAAGATATTCTTTTGCACATAGAGATATATTTACTATAACTTCCCTAAAATACTGGACATTGCATAATTGCCACAGATTGGGAAGTCTACCTGCTGCCTCTCCTGTAACTTTCCCCACCAAAAATGTTTACTAGTTATTAGGAACTGTCCTGGTTTTGCCCATGATACACCTGACTCCACAGAACAATGCACATGACCAGGACTGGACTGGGAACAAAAATAGGGCTGGGCATTTAAAGGCGGAGCAGCCCACATCAGTTAGACTTCTTTCAGCTAGGTAGCCATAAAACACCAGAACTCTCATTCTGCAGGAGGTGTCATTTAGTAGTATTACAAACTGCTGTCAAGAATAACAGGAATACATTACTAGTTTGTAGACCAATAACACTCCAATTTAGAAACTTTAAAAAAATGTGTAAATAGAATGCTATATATTTTTTCCTTCAAAATGTTTATACATATATATATATATATGTTATCGGTGAAGGCATTACCCGGGTTATCCTAGCATTACCCGGGTTATCCTGACATTATCCAGCAGCTCTGGGTAAAGCCTGATGTAAAATTATACATTGGGCTTTACCCGGGTAATCCTAGGATTACCCAAAGGGGGCGATTTATCAAGCTGAGGCAGACAGGGGCGCACATACGCGCCCTTGTCCGCCTCAGCTCGCCTGCATATAGCAATACAAATTCTCCTACAATTCTCCCATTAGTGAAAAAAACTCTTATTGTTTATAATTGTTGATAGGGAGTTATTCACTAAATGTTGATAAGGGGTTTAATTAATAATTACTTACCAAGCGGCTGTGGGTAAAGCTCAATATTACTGTATTTCCCCCATCTACACTATTTTATATTTTTTGCCTCCACCTGGTGGGTTCAAGGAAGGTGCCCCGCCGATCCTCTGGCATCCACCCCAGGCAGAGGCAAAAAAGATAGTGAAGATGGGGAAAATTACAGTGTAACAAAACATGGTATAAAACATATGAAAAATAAAAATCTTTACTATCCTTAAAAAGGTTTAATTTTACTGTTGGTGTCTTTTCCTAGCATTAAAGCCCAATGTATGATTTTATTAGCTTTATCCAGATGTTTAAATTCCTGTTGGTGTGTAAAATGTTTAATGTTTCATGTAATAAAACATGCTACAAAGCAAACATATGAAGTGTTTGGGTAATTCTAGCATCACCTGGGTAAAGCCCAATGTATGATCTTACATTGAGCTTTATTTACAGCCACTGGGTAATGTCAGGATTACCCAATATCTGACTTTACCCATTATATACATATATATATGTATATATAATATACACACACACACATGCTAACCCTTGAGATCCAGCCCTCACTCTGCCCTAGCAGCTGTCAGGGTGCACTCCAAAGTTTATATACAATAGTGAAGATTAGAAGGCCCTCTCTATTTAACAATAGCCAAAAATTTAACAAATAAGGGCTAGTTTACAAATGCAGCACTAAAATATTGTTTGCAGGGCGCCCGATGAATAACCAGCCATTACAAGTGCATTCAGAAAAAAAAAATTGTGCTCAGAAAATTAACAAGAGATTAGATATTTGGTTAATTTTTTAAAAGTTCCCCAAATGCCCTCAAAATAGGTATTATCATTCAATACATTAATGATAAATAATGCAATTAATTTGTTCTTTGGATAGCTGAAAATTATATAATATTAGAAAATATTACACTCCCCCCACCCAGGTACTTTATAATGCAGCCCGGCTGGCAAATTTTCTTTGGAGTACACACACACATATATATATAAACACGCACATAGGTAAGTTTAAGATATATTGGTAAGTTTAAGATATATAGGTAAAATTGTAAATATTGAGGGGGGTGTCTATATTTTATCTGTTTGCTAAAATATTTTTCTTTTATTTTAGGAAAAATTATTCTGATCAGAGTACAGCTATGACAGCAGATGATCCAAAGGTCCAATAAGAATGTGTTTTTTTTTTAATCTGGGTAACATTGGAAATAATGAAGAAATAAAATGAACCACAAACATTTAATTTGTATTTGTGCTCATTTAAATATGGAGAGATAATCCAGGTTCTGAATTTGACAACTGATCCTTATACAAATGTGTTATTTAAACTATGCAGTAAGCCTTTGCTGAAAGTGAGGCCTGTAGTGTGCTGGATAGTGCCATTTCTGGTAGTCAAGGGGTTAATGGGACCTAAAGGACCAATAATAAAATACTCCACTGTGCTAAAGCATTTTATTACCATACTGTTGGTTTGAACATAACTGTGTATTTAACTCTATATCAGTGTTTTTCAACCAGTGTGCCGTGGCACACTAGTGTGCCGTGAGAGATCCTCAGGTGTGCCACGGCAGACTGACAACAGTGTGACATATTTTTTAAACTTTGCTTGTTTTTTACTTCCAGTGCAGGGGTAGTTTGTAGGAGGCATGGCATAACAGCACAATACATAAAGTATGTGTGTGTTTGTGTGTATGTGTATATATATATATATATATATGCTTTATTAGGCTACAATGTGTGATTTTTTTTAAATTTTGGGATGGTGGTGTGCCACAGGATTTTTTAATGTAAAAAAGTGTGCCACGGCAAAAAAAGGTTAAAAATCACTGCTCTATATGATTAACACATAATTAAAGGGACAGTCTACACCAGAATTGTTATTGTTTTAAAAGATAGATTATCCCTTGTTTACCCATTCCCTAGTTTTGCATAACCAACACAGTTATATTTATATATTTTTTACCTCTGTGATTATCTTGTACAGGGAGTGCAGAATTATTAGGCAAGTTGTATTTTTGAGGATTAATTTTATTATTGAACAACAACCATGTTCTCAATGAACCCAAAAAACTCATTAATATCAAAGCTGAATAGTTTTGGAAGTAGTTTTTTAGTTTGTTTTTAGTTATAGCTATTTTAGGGGGATATCTGTGTGTGCAGGTGACTATTACTGTGCATAATTATTAGGCAACTTAACAAAAAACAAATATATACCCATTTCAATTATTTATTTTTACCAGTGAAACCAATATAACATCTCAACATTCACAAATATAAATTTCTGACATTCAAAAAACAAATCAGTGACCAATATAGCCACCTTTCTTTGCAAGGACACTCAAAAGCCTGACATCCATGGATTCTGTCAGTGTTTTGATCTGTTCACCATCAACATTGCGTGCAGCAGCAACCACAGCCTCCCAGACACTGTTCAGAGAGGTGTACTGTTTTCCCTCCTTGTAAATCTCACATTTGATGATGGACCACAGGTTCTCAATGGGGTTCAGATTAGGTGAACAAGGAGGCCATGTCATTAGATTTTCTTCTTTTATACCCTTTCTTGCCAGCCACGCTGTGGAGTACTTGGACGCGTGTGATGGAGCATTGTCCTGCATGAAAATCATGTTTTTCTTGAAGGATGCAGACTTCTTCCTGTACCACTGCTTGAAGAAGGTGTCTTCCAGAAACTGGCAGTAGGACTGGGAGTTGAGCTTGACTCCATCCTCAACCCGAAAAGTCCCCACAAGCTCATCTTTGATGATACCAGCCCAAACCAGTACTCCACCTCCACCTTGCTGGCGTCTGAGTCGGACTGGAGCTCTCTGCCCTTTACCAATCCAGCCACAGGCCCATCCATCTGGCCCATCAAGACTCACTCTCATTTCATCAGTCCATAAAACCTTAGAAAAATCAGTCTTGAGATATTTCTTGGCCCAGTCTTGACGTTTCAGCTTGTGTGTCTTGTTCAGTGGTGGTCGTCTTTCAGCCTTTCTTACCTTGGCCATGTCTCTGAGTATTGCACACCTTGTGCTTTTGGGCACTCCAGTGATGTTGCAGCTCTGAAATATGGCCAAACTGGTGGCAAGTGGCATCTTGGCAGCTGCACGCTTGACTTTTCTCAGTTCATGGGCAGTTATTTTGCGCCTTGGTTTTTCCACACGCTTCTTGCGACCCTGTTGACTATTTTGAATGAAACGCTTGATTGTTCGATGATCACGCTTCAGAAGCTTTGCAATTTTAAGAGTGCTGCATCCCTCTGCAAGATATCTCACTATTTTTGACTTTTCTGAGCCTGTCAAGTCCTTCTTTTGACCCATTTTGCCAAAGGAAAGGAAGTTGCCTAATAATTATGCACACCTGATATAGGGTGTTGATGTCATTAGACCACACCCCTTCTCATTACAGAGATGCACATCACCTAATATGCTTAATTGGTAGTAGGCTTTCGAGCCTATACAGCTTGGAGTAAGACAACATGCATAAATAGGATGATGTGGTCAAAATACTCATTTGCCTAATAATTCTGCACTCCCTGTATCTAAGCATCTGCAGACTGCCCCTTTATTTGTTATTTTGACAGACTTGCAGTTTAGCCAATCAGTGATGGCTCCCAGGTAACTTCACGTGCACAAGCACAGTGTTATCTATATGAAAAACATGAACTAACACCCTCTAGTGGTGAAAAACCTGTTAAAATGCATTCTTAAGAGGCGGCCTTCAAGGTCTAAGAAATTAGCATATGAACCTCCTAGGTTAAGCTTTCAACTAAGAATACCAAGAGAACAAAGCAAAATTGGTGATATAAGTTAATCGGAAAATTGTTTAAAATTACATGCCCTTTCTGAATCATGAAAGTTTTTTTAGACTAGACTGTCCCTTTAAAGATAGCTCTATACTGGTAATGCACTACAGGTCCTGAGACAAACACAGCCATTGAACCAATAAGGGGAGGCATATGTGGGTAACAGACAACAGAAGTAGTGTGCAGCTCGACAGTGCTTCTCCAATCCACTTTAAAGGGACAGTCAACACCCAACACAACAGGATTCCATATGTTTGTAACGCAAACGAAGATCTGCCTACACCGCCTCCCTTCTCTATTACCTCTATCCTTGTCCTAGTAATCCTTCCAAATAGATCAGTTAATCTGCTCGAAATATGGCCGCCAAACTTCCCCCACCGTTACGTACTAACCTTCTCTTTCAATCCATTCTCCAATCAAAATGTAATCCTCAGTCAGAATCTTCAAACTCGTTCATGGCGGTTCGCGCATGCGCAATTCAAAAGGAACCAAAAAAGCGAAACTTTATTATCCCCAATAGTTTCTGACGTATTATATTTTTAACAGAACCTTATTACCATTATAATAGGTTATTGTTACCTTCACTACAAGCGTTGTTTTTGCACTTCTAAATTGTCATTTATATTGCATTTTAAACATAAATATAAACTCCTTATAGTAAATGAATTAAAATATGTGTATGCTGCTCCGGTTGGGCTCTATCTGTGTCCTGTACTATCCGGATTGGTGTCGATTAATTTGGCAGTGTTCTGGGGGCAGGTAGGCGCCACAGCAGAGGTGTGGCGAGGTGCAGGGGTCTTATTTAGCAAAGTGTAATTTTTTTGCTTAAATGTTCCTCTAAAGTGTAAATTTCTACTCTTGCATTTGGGATGCAATATTTTTTGACAACTCTGCATTTATATTCATAGTTTTTGAATGTTTATAGGCTACTTAAGTGTGTTTGGAAAAAAATTGTGCGCTTTTATTTCTTAAAGGCGCGAGTACCCGTTTTTTACAAAATTAATTTTTTTCAATAAATAAAGTGTTTACCAACTGTTGTGGTTATTACTACTTTGTTTAACATGTCTGACATTGAGGAAACTCATTGCTCTATGTGTTTAGAAGCCATTGAGGAACCCCCTCTTACATTGTGTATCTCTTGTACTGATAGAGCCTTACACTGTAAAGAACATATTTTAGGAAATGAAAGTATATCTAATTCTCCTCAAGTGTCCCAACCTTTAACACCCACACAAGTGACACCTAGTACATCTAGTGTGTCTAATTATTTTACTCTGCAAGATATGGCTGCAGTTATGTCAACTACCCTCACTGAGGTATTAATTAAACTGCCAGGTTTGCAGGGTAAACGCAGTAGGCCAGGTATTAACGTAAATACTGAACCCTCTGATGCTTTAGTAGCCATTTCCGATGTACCCTCACAATGCTCTGAATTGGGGGTTAGGTAATTATTGTCTGAGGGAGAATTTTCAGATTCAGGGAATGTGTTACCTCAGACAGATACGGACTTAGCGTCCTTTAAATTTAAACTTGAACACTGTCGCCTGTTTCTCAAGGAGGCTAGCGACTCTGGATGATTGTGAACCTATTACAATTCCTCCAGAAAAATTATGTAAAATGGATAAATATCTAGAAGTTCCTACTTACACTGATGTTTTTCCGGTTCCCAAAAAAAAATCGGAAATTATTAAAAAGGAATGGATAGACCAGGTATACCGTTCTCTCCCCCTCTTAATTTTAAGAAAATGTTTCCCATATCAGACACCATCAAGGACTCCTGGCAAACGGTCCCTAAGGTGGAGGGAGCAATATCTACTCTAGCTAAGCGTTACAACATTTTGGACAGAATTAAAGCTCTCAAATTAGCTAATTCTTTTATCACAGATGCTGCTTTCCAGATTACTAAATTAGCAGCAAAAAATGCAGGCTTTGCCATATTGGCCCGCAGAGCGCTATGGTTAAAATCGTGGTCTGCTGATGTATCGTCAAAGTCTAAACTGTTAACTATTCCTTTCAAGGGTAAGACCCTATTCGGCCCTGAATTGAAGGAAATCATTTCAGACATTACTGGAGGTAAGGGTCACACCCTACCTCAAGACAAACCCCTTAAGATGAGGGGTAAACAAAATAATTTTCGTTCCTTTCAAAATTTCAAAGGAGTACCCTCTGCTTTCCCTTCCTCTACTAAACAGGAAGGGAATTTTGTTCAATCCAAGTCTGTCTGGAGACCTAACCAGACCTGGAATAAGGGTAAACAAGCCAAAAAGCCCGCTACTGCTACCAAGACAGCATGAAGGGGCAGCCCCCGATCTGGGACCGCATCTAGTAGGGGGCAGACTTTCTCTCTTTGCTCAGGCTTGGACAAGAGATGTGCAGGGATCCCTGGGCATTAGAAATTGTGACCCAGGGGTATCAACTGGAATTAAAAAAAATTCCCAAAAGAGGGAGATTTCATCTTTCACGTTTGTCTGTAGACCAGACAAAAAGTGAGGCGTTCTTACACTGTGTAAAAGACCTCTATACCATGGGAGTAATTTGTCCTGTTCCAAAACTGGAACAGGGACAGGGGTTTTACTCAAACCTTTTCGTGGTTCCCAAAAAAGAGGGAACTTTCAGACCTATTTTAGATTTAAAATGTCTAAACAAATTTCTCAGAGTCCCATCGTTCAAGATGGAGACTATACGAACAATCTTACCAATGATCCAGGAGGGTCAATACATGACCACCGTGGATCTAAAGGATGCTTATCTTCACATTCCTATCCACAAGGATCATCATCAGTTTCTAAGGTTTGCTTTTCTGGACAAGCATTATCAGTTTGTGGCCCTTCCCTTCGGATTGGCCACAGCTCCCAGAATTTTCACAAAAGTGCTAGGGTCCCTTCTAGCGGTTCTCAGGCCGTGGGGCATAGCAGTGGCGCCCTATCTAGACGATATCTTGATTCAGGCATCAAATCGTCATCTGACCAAATCTCACACGGACATTGTGCTGTCCTTCCTAAGGACTTGTGGTTGGAAAGTGAATATAGAAAAGAGTTTCACTTGTTCCACAAACAAGAGTTCCATTCTTGGGAACTCTGATAGACTCGGTAGACATGAAAATATTTCTGACGGAAGTCAGAAAATCAAAGATTCTAAATACTTGCCGAGCTCTTCAGTCCATTCCTCGGCCATCAGTGGCTCAGTGTATGGAGGTCATTGGATTAATGGTAGCAGCAATGGACGTCGTCCCGTTTGCTCGCTTTCATCTCAGACCACTGCAGCTGTGCATGCTCAGACAGTGGAATGGGGATTATGCAAATTTATCTCCTCAGATAAATCTGGATCAAGAGACCAGAGACTCTCTTCGTTGGTGGTTGTCACAGGATCATCTGTCCCAGGGAATGTGCTTCCGCAGGCCATCATGGGTTATAGTGAAAACGGACGCCCAGCCTCTTGGGCTGGAGTGCAGTCCGGAATTCCCTGAAGGCTCAGGGAACTTGGACTCCGACGGAGTCTCAATTACCAATCAATATTCTGGAACTGAGAGCAATATTTAATGCGCTTCAGGCGTGGCCTCAGTTGGCACTGACCAAATTCATAATATTCCAGTCAGACAATATCATGACTGTAGCATATATCAATCATCAGGGGGGAACAAGGAGTTCTCTTGAGATGATAGAGGTATCAAAGATAATCCGATGGGCAGAGAATCACTCTTGCCATCTATCAGCAATCTATATCCCAGGAGTAGAGAACTGGGAAGCGGATTTTCTAAGTTGTCAGACTTTTCATTTGGGGGAGTGGGAACTCCATCCGGAGGTGTTTGCATCATTGACTCAACAATGGGGCACACCGGAATTGGATCTAATGGCATCTCGACAGAATGCCAACTTCCACGTTACGGGTCCAGGTCAAGGGATCCTCAGGCTGTACTGATAGATGCTCTAGCAGTACCTTGGTCATTCAACCTGGCTTATGTGTTTCCTCCTTTTCCTCTCCTACCCCGTGTGATTGCGAGAATCAAACAGGAGAGAGCTTCAGTAATTCTAATAGCGCCTGCGTGGCCACGCAGGACTTGGTATGCGGATCTAGTGGACATATCGTCTCTACCTCCGTGGAAACTACGTTGAGGCAGGACCTTCTCATTCAAGGTTCGTTCCAACATCCAAATCTAACTTCTCTGCAGCTGACTGCCTGGAGATTGAACGCTTGATTTTATCAAAGTGGGAATTCTCTGAGTCAGTCATTGATACTCTGATTCAGGCTCGCAAGCCTGTCACTAGAAAGATTTACCATAAGATTATGGCGTAAATATCTTTATTAATGCGATCCAAGGGCTATTTATGGAGT
The DNA here is from genome assembly GCF_027579735.1 of Bombina bombina. Classification (NCBI taxonomy): domain Eukaryota; kingdom Metazoa; phylum Chordata; class Amphibia; order Anura; family Bombinatoridae; genus Bombina; species Bombina bombina. The sequence goes on from NC_069499.1 coordinate 1,144,928,817, forward strand.
AAGATTAGGATTCCTAGGATTTTGTCCTTTCTCAAGAAGGATTGGAGAAGGGGTTATCTGCTAGTTCTTTAAAAGGACAAATTTTCTGCTTTGTCAGTTTTATTACACAAGCGTCTGGCGGATGTCCCAGACGTTCAGTCTTTTTGTCAGCTTTAATCAGAATCAAGCCTGTGTTTAAACCTGTAGCTCCGCCATGGAGTCTGAATTTAGTTCTTAATGTTCTTCAAGGGGTTCCGTTTGAACCCATGCATTCCATAGTTATTAAGCTGTTATCTTGGAAAGTTTTGTTTTTAGTTGCTATCTCTCTCTGCTCGAAGAGTTTCTGAGCTTTCTGCTTTACAATGTGATTCGCCTTATCTCATATTCCATTCTGATAAGGTGGTTTTGTGTACTAAACCTGGATTTCTTCCTAAGGTTGTTTCAAATAAGAATATTAATCAGGAAATTGTTGTTTCTTCCTTGTGTCCTAATCCTTCTAAGAAGGAACGTCTATTACATAACTTGGATGTGGTTCGCGCTTGGAAGTTTTACTTACAAGCGACCAAGGATTTCCGACAAACATCTTCTCTTTTTGTTGTTTATTCTGGAAAGCGTAGGGGTGAAAAAGCTACGGCTACCTCTCTCTCTTTTTGGCTGAAAAGCATCACCCGCCCTGGCATACGAGACTGCTGGACAGCAGCCTCCTGAAATTTGAAAAATTACGGGCTCATTCCACTAGAGCTGTGGCTTCCACATGGGCTTTTAAAAACGATGCTTCTGTTAAACAGATTTGTAAGGCTGCGACTTGGTCCTCCCTTCATACTTTTTCAAAATTTTACAAATTTGATACTTTTGCTTTGTTTTTGGGAGAAAGGTTCTTCAAGCAGTGGTGCTTCCGTTTAGGTCTCTGTCTTGTCCCTCCCATTCATCGTGTCCTGTTGCTTTGGTATTGTATCCCACAAGTAAGGATGAATCCGTGGACTCGTCATATCTTTGTAAAAGAAAAGGAAATTTATGCTTGCCTGGTTTATTTCTTTTACGATATGACGGGTCCACAGTCACCTCTGCACCTTTTTAGGTTTTCCTTTCTCTTCCTATATCTCGGTCGAATGACTGTGGGGAGGAGTTTAAGGGAGCAGTTATATAAACAGCTATGCTGTGGTGCTCTTTGCCACTTCCTGTTAGCAGGAGGATAAAATCCGATTGCTGTTTACGGTCGGGATCTGAATTACAAATGCGCATTGCGCAATGACAGAACGTGCGCGTCATCAATCCCCTACATGAACGAGACGGATTTGAAATAGAGATGGGGAAGGAGAAGGGGGAGGAGTTTGGCGGCCATATTTCGAGTAGATTAACTGATCTTTTTGGAAGGATTACTAGGACAAGGATAGAGGTAAATAGAGAAGGGAGGTGGTGCAGCCAGATCTTCGTTTGCATTACAAACATAGGAATCCTGTTGTGGAGGGTGTTGACTGTCCCTTTAAATAGGTGTTTAACTACTTTGCAAAATCTATTGTACAACCTTTTTTGGTATGTTATTGCTTGGTGACGTGCGCTTTTCGAATTTGAGACAATCATAGTCAGATTTTTTTTCCATTATATTTCTGACCCAAAAATGCATTATTGGCTCACAAACAAAAAGGCCTTATATATAAAATTGGATAGTCCTGTGATCATATTCCAAATATTTTATACTTTTCAACAGATTTTTAGAACCATTTTTCTCGAGTTGATAAAATGCCAAACTGGCCTTTTCAACAAACTAGCAAGTATTCCAAGATGTTTGGAAATTAAATGGTTATTTTGAGCATGAAAATAGCCAACATAATTGAATTTATTATAAATGTATTGTTTTGATTCATTAAAGAGTCATTAAAGTAGAAAAATGACATGCCCTAATCTGTTAGAGCATGTAATTTTAAGACTATTGACCTAGCAGTACTGTGTCTTTCATGGAGGTTAAACACACAATAGAAATACCGCTTGGGACTCGCAGTGCACTGCTGGTGCCAAGCGTTCAATGCCACTGATCAGCAGCACTAGTTAAACATCTGAGTTGACTGGATCAGTGAAGAGTTCCGCTCGGTATCAGCAGTGAACAATGAGTCCCAATTTATATTTCTACTGTTTGTTTAACCCCATTGCAGGGATTAAAACACACAGTGTTGCAGGGTAGATAGTCTTAAAAAGGCATGCTCTAACGGATTAGAGCATGTCATTTTTCGACTTTAATGGCCCTCTAACCCCTTCACTACCTGGAATTTCAGAGGAAAAATGCCCAAAATATGGAGAATTTTTAGCATTTTTGCTATTACTCCATTTAAACAGAAATTTATTTACCTATCAAAACAATTTTTATTATTTTTTAAGTAGACAATCAAAGGTATTGAATCCAATATATACAAAGACCAGGTCAGACTCAAGGCACGGATATGATATTACAAAAAAAGATTTATTTAGGAATGCAAAAAAAGCATTCAAAATAACATCAAAGCATAAGAACAGCTAGGCAAAAGCGTCTTACGCGTTTTCGGCTATGTATTAGCCTTACTCATAGACATATCAATGAACCGGAAACTCTGTGCTTAAAATAGCCCAGTGTTCAGCTCATCAATTAGCACAAGCTGTTAATAATTAAACTAATATCACTTTTTCCTCACCAGAGACATATGAGAGTTTAAACATAATATCAACAATATTATTACACAATACAATAAAACCAAATAGTGGACTTGGATCATCTAAACGTACTTAGTGTTGTAGTACATTTTAAGTAGGATCTATTTAAGAATATTATAACATCTGGGTGATTCATATTTACAGAGTAATGTTCACAGGTAGTGAGCCCAGGATAGGTACATGTATACTGCAAAAGGAATCTGTGAATTACATATTAATAAAATCAACTTTTAATAAGACCACTGATGTACATTATAAATATTTATTATTTTGATAAAATCGTCTTTCAATAGCTACTGAAGAGGATTGTATGTACACACTTATTAATGAGATCGACTTTCAATTGAATGCTGATGCAGATAGTAACTGACCCAAAAAATTATGAGTATTTGTCAATAAAAAGAAAAATTTTACATTTCATATTAAGAACTAGCATTCAGGGGCAAAAACAACTCCATAAACCTGTTATTTCTTCATCGTTGCCAAAAATTGATAAGGTCCCCATCAATTTTGAACCAAAGGGTTTCCTTGTTTTCAGATCGGAATATCCATAATGCTTCCAGATATAGGAGCTTGCTGATACACATCACCTCCTCTTTCTGGGGCTCTAACCTGCTCTATAACCTGCCATTCTTTCCATGATGGTTAATAAAATGTCTCGCTAGATCTGAGCATTCAGTCCTATTATTAATATTGTTAAGATGTTCTCTTATGCAAACACGTAACCTCCCTAGAGGAGCAACCCACATACTGTTTGTCACACATAGTACATTCCCCAAAATATATGACATTGGATGTGACGACAATTTGTACAGCTTGTTAGGTCATATACTTCATGAGTTGTTTTTGATTGGATTGTTTGGTGACCCTTGAACATCCCACAGGCAATACTATTTATTGACATTACATTTGTATTGATCTTTTGTGCTCAACCAACTACTGACATTTGTTTTTTTAAGCATACTGGGCAACAGCCATATTCCCCAAGGTGCAACCTCTCTGGCTACAAAATTGCAGCCATTCTTAAACATATTTTTTGAGGCTGTCTTCCGCTGTTAAAATTGGGAGATGTTTTTCAATGATGTCACAAATTTCCCTAAATTGTGAACTTTATTGTGGTTATAAAAAGGGGTTTGGAATTATCAAATTTATTCTGATGTTGGGTATTTGGGTTATGTGTTAGCATGAGATTTCTGTCCATGCGTGTTACCTTTAACACATAGCCCTATTGATAGTTTTCTTAGAATAGCCTCTCTCCAGTAATTGTGTTTTTAGGCATTCACTTTCCTTAACAAATCGGTTTCATTTGTACAATTTCGTTTTAATACGAATAAACTGTCCTTTCGCGACTCCAAAACCGGTAATACTTGGGGTGATTACTAAGTGCATGGAGTATCGCGTTGGACATAATAGGTTTCCTAAAATGTATATTGCCTCTAAGAATGACGTCCAAATATGGAACCTGTTCATTATCATAATGGGAGGTGAATTGCAAATTCAAGTCATTTAGGTTAATGTGTGAACAATATCCTGCATTTGTTATTGTGTGCCTAACCAGATAAGAGATCATCAATACAGGTAGCCCTCAGTTTACGCCGGGGGTTAGGTTCCAGAAGGAATGGTTGTAAATCGAAACCGTTGTAATTGAAACCCAGTTTATAATGTAAGTCAATGGGAAGTGAGGGAGTTAGGTTCCAGGCCCCTCTCAAAATTGTCATAAGTAACACCTAATACATTATTTTTAAAGCTTTGAAATGAAGACTATAAATGCTAAACAGCATTATAAACCTAATAAAATAATCACACAACACAGAATATATCATTAAACGAAGTTAAATGAACAACAAACATTTGCTAAACAGCATTATAAACCTAATAAAATAACCACACACAGACTTTACTTGCATTTTTCTGCAAACAGTTATTTCTATGCATTCCAATCTGGACTGATTTATAGACAGGAAGATCTTGTTCCTTTGCAAGCTGCTCGATAGCTCAGGTTGGTTAAACTGATTAATTTCAGCTTGCTTGGCTTGCATATCTTTGCTGCAACACAAGCAGACAGCAGCTCCACCTACTGGCTATTTTAATCAATGCACTGCTTCTCAATGCTTTTCAATAGCAAGTCACATGACTGAAAAAAAAGGTTGTTATTCTGAAACGGTGTAAATTGAAACCGTTGTAAAACCGAGGGCCACCTGTATACATCTTATAGGTCTTGATGCAATATATGTAAGGGTTACTGTCTCCATAGACGTGGGACTGCTCCCACCCAGGCCATAAAGATGTTAGCATATGATGGGGCAAATTTTGCTCCCCATGGCGGGTCCCACGCCCTCTAGAGAAAGTATTCACCCTCAAACTTAAAGTAATTGTGTCTTAACAAGAAGTTCAATACTCTTATTATATATTCTTTCAAAGGTTCATCATAGTTACTTTTCTGGTCTAGAATTTTTTTTTACAGCTTCCAGACATATTGATGAGGTATGGCAGAATAAAGTCCCCACCACGTCAATGGTTAACCAGGAACAGTTTTTGTCCCACTCGACCTGAGTGAGACAGTTGAGGAGGGTACTTGGTGTCCTTTAAATAAGACGGTAATTGTAGGACAAGGGGCTGGAGGAGGGACTCTACACAGCTAGATAAACGCTCAAAGAGAGACCCGATGTCCTGAGACAATTGGTCTCCCTTTCGCCTCCTCCAAAGATTTGTGCACCTTTGGCAGGTGATGAAAAATAGATATCACAGGTCTAGGAACATATAAATAATCCATTGTGTCAGCATCTAGATTACCCTCCAAGGTATTGATCTTGGCCTTTTTCGTTATATTTCATGCCACCATTTTGCCCCCAAATGTGATCATATAAAAAAATCATTAAATTTTTCACAAAACTTGGGTTTCTCACTGAAATTATTTACATACCACTTGTGTAATCATGACATAAAATGTTTGTAAAAGCTTCTCTGTGACCCTCTTTGTTTGGAAATAGCAGACATGCATGGCCTTTGCCATTGGGTTTTGGTAATTAGAGAAGGCAAGTAATAGCAGCCGCACACCACACTTTTGAAAATTCCAGTAGTGGATGGGGTAAATTATAGTAATGCACCGAAATGGAAATTCTGGACCAAAACCGAACCTGAAAATCTAGGATGCACTTGGCCGAAAACCAAAACCAAAATGTCTTCTTTTTTTGGATAATTCGACTATTTAATGAAGGAATCTGAATTGAAAAACTGCAAGCCAATAAAATAAAATAACACTTTTATTTGAAAGTAACACAAAAAAATATATTAAACAATAATATGCTACACCACAACGATAATGGGAAAAAAAAGAAGGTATACTTCAAACAAATGAAATTGTACACAAGAAACCACTGCACCCCTGAAAGGCTGAAGGTTACAAAGTATATTGGATATTAATCCTAGCCTACCTAGGCCACTATGTTTAAAAAGATTAAATGATACATAGTATAAAGGCATACAAACTAAAACCAAAATTTGTAGTAAAAGAAGTATGTACGAAATATGAATATGAGTCAAAAATATACAAGAAATTAATATAAAATTAAATTAAAACAAAAAACAGAATCTGTTTGTTAGGAAAGGAGAAAACCGGAGCCGTCCTCCAGGATGGTGTCCTAGGAGCGATATATCTGTCAAAAGCAAGGAGACTTTCTGGTGAAGTAAGCTTGAGCAGAAAAAAACAAAGCCCCGCGCACATAGAACTACTCACAGGATCACTGATCCTTTCGGCATTGAGAGCACTATAAGCTCTAGTGATGAGGCTATCCAAATTCGGAACTTGAGCACTCCTCACGATAACGGCCGATGTGATCTCTCCTCCAGGGCACGCTGATTATGTCAAGTGGTAAACACTGTAGTGTAGATCCCACAGGTAGAACTGGAACGTTTCTCACGCTGACCGCCAATGTAGGAGAGACTTGATGCTTAGGTGTTAAGACCACTATATAGCCCCCTTGTATTAGCCTACTACAGACGCTCAAAAAACAGCTAAGAGTAGTTGCTTAAGTAAGACTTTAGTGACTTATGTACACCAACAGCAAAGATAGTTTTATTAAAATACAAGACAAATAGAGCAATGTGTTTCAGCCCCTTCCAGGCCTTTATCAAGATTGATCCCCTTTATCAAGCCTTATAGTGCTGCAGACATGCACACACTGGAACTTACTTTACTGCCTTTTAACAGATAACAAGAAAATTTGATAATAGAAATACATTGGAAAGTTGTTTTAAAATTGTATGTTCCATCTGAATCATGATAGAAAAACTATAGGTTTTATGTCCCTTTAATATCAGCCGGGTGGATGCACCATCTAAAAAGGTCCCCTGGGAGAACACCTGTCTTCGTTTCATGGCTGCGGTCTTTTATTAGTCGAAGTCATTAGGGATTATAAACCGCTCGAAAAAACACCGCTATTTGACAATATCAGCCATATGTGAAAACTCAATATCCTCAGAAAATATCGGACAGACAAGAATGTGATAAACCCATTAGTTCTGTTCAAACTGTAGTGCAACAGTAAAATGTTTTAGAACATGCTCCCTTATGTCACTTTAAAGGTATAACACCATAAAAACATTAATAATTCAAACAAACTTGCATCTATTTTTTTCCTTAAATCTGTTACCTAGATCCGTTATTCTCAAGTTGTACGGAACAATTTATAGGCAATTGTTCAGCAAGGAGAGCTTTATTCACTAAAGTTATTCTTATATAAAGTATAACTAAAATTATTCTTGCTTTACCACTAAGTTCAAGTTCTCATTTTGAGTTCCAACAAGATTTTCTCCAAGACCCTTTATTGCTACTATACACAAAGATGCCAATCCGGTATTCAGTTTACTAAATACCCCTCTGTGAGGCTAATACAGGGGGTCCAGGGGGTTACTTACAAATAAAGGGTCATAAACTGCCACAAAGATCAGATGATCAGAAGCGCATCAGGAAGTCTCAAATGTAGCAGGTTTCAGCTTCAGACAAAACAACAGCAGGTACTGCAGCAAAAACCCTTTACTACTTATGTATCCATGCTCACATCATACCAAGATGGTCTAATATCCAATAAATATATCTTAGTAATGGCAACAATATATCCCATTAGTAATGCCCATATTGTATCCCTGTAGTCATTTCTGAGAGTCTTTAATAAGCTTTTCTACTGAATGCTGTCATATCCACAGTAGTCGTTATGTTGTAAAAGAATATCCTCCAAAATTTAAGGTATAATTCAGAAAAGCATGTGACCCTTGAGTACTCTACACTTTTCTTTGTGGTTTAATGTTGTGGGAACTTAGTCTGCTTGTATCATCATAATGACCAAAATGCTCAATAATAGTCCCATTCTGCAACCATAAAACAGCTACCTGATATCTGGTGTTGCAAGAGTTAGCATGAAGTTTAGGAGATCAAGTGAGCTCTGTTTTGAAAGAATGATCTTTACTATTTCTTTGTAATAGGGGCTGACTTAACTTAACTGCTGCATAGCATTGCAGAGATAACCAATTTTATAATGGCTATTATGATGCTTCACATACGAGCAATGAACATGTAACTTCCAGTCCCTACATCATTTTGCAACTATGATAATGTGTAAGTAGAATAACTGAGAAAGTGGACAACTGAGCGACATCCTTTTGATTTGAGGACTCTATGCGGAAGACATCTTCCTGATGCCCTCTGTATTACAGAGGTTCAGAAAAGAGTCATAGTAAAAGAGAATTATCAAATTGTATTTGATAATATTTTTAAAACTATAATAGTAATGAATGCACCTTATCATAATAAAATTCCAAAGTAAAGCTAAGGAAACAATTGCACATAAGTGGTTCAATCTATGTTTCATCTTTCTACTTGTACACATCTCTCCTCAATGCCAGTCATGCCACAAGATATGCCTGTGTATGAGGTTGCACTGACTTATTGTTTATTCTGGAACTTGCAGGCTCATGGTCAGATTTGCAGCCAGTTCATTTTAAGGGCAGGGCTATGCAGGCCAAGAGTCTGAGCATACCTGGGTGAGTTTAAGTGTACATAAAAAGAAGGGACAAAACCAGTGCAAACCTGCTGCCTTAGCACAAAGTTGTCTCCTCAGTTCACTACTGATGTCGAGGTGAGCACATGGATGGTGGGGAGAAACTCACTCAAGCAAGGTTCTCGGACAGAAGGCCGATGGACAGAATGCTGAAGCACATTAGTCCATCAGAACATAATCCGAGAGACTAGGTTCCGAGTTCTGGCCCGAGGGCAGGTACGCTCCAGAGTGCTCTGTTCTAATCAGAGCCTCGGGCGCCGCAACTGCCTCTGGGAACCTAACCATGGGTCCCCCCCCCCTTGCACATCTTGTGGTTCTCTGTCTGGGTTAAAAGGAATTTATCCTTATCTATATATCTAATCAATCTATCTAATCTATCTCGTGGCCGGATGTTATCGACGGGCTGTTTGTCTGTCGGGAAAATTATCCATCACACAAATTAAATGTCCGTTAGGATAACAGTCCGGCCACGCTCAAGCACATGGAATGACGGGACGGGAACTTTCTCACCTGCGTCACAGTAAGAAGGATTTTATTTAAAAATTAAAACTGCCCTAACAAAAATTGTTTTAAGCCTACACTGGACTCAGGGCTTAAAGGAACAGTATACCCTATTTTTTCTCCCTTTGATTTGTTCCCAATTATCCATTTTACCTGCTGGAGTGTATTAAACTGTTTATAAATAGCTCTTTTTTCCTTTATTTCAGCATTCAAAATAGCTGATTTTGCCTGTGGTATTGCTACCTATATTGAAATATTCTGTACTTTAAAGGGACCACAAAAACACAAATTGTAAACTTACATGATTATAAACCCACATATATACGAATAACTTTGCATTGAAATCTGCAGACTTTCTTTTGTAAAATTAGTATAATGTTTATGTTTAGTCTTTTCACTGATTTCCCAGTCCCCCAGAACAAAGAAATCCCTGCTATCCCCAATCACAAACAATTATTTAGATATAGCACAAACCTCTGTTTGCACATGTGCAGACTGGGTTAGTCTGTACTCTTGTATTCCCTTAAAGGGACATAAAACCCAACATTTTTCTTTCATGAATTAGATAAAGCATACCATTTTAAACAACTTTCCAATTTACTTCTATTATCAAATTTTCTACATTTTAATCTTAATCCATTGCTAAAAAGCTAGGAGTGTGCACGTGTCTACAGCACTATATAGCAGCAGTTTTGCAACAATGTTATACAAGAGCACTAGATGGCAGCAATATTTCCCTATCATGTAGTGCTTCAGGCATATGCATGCTACCTACCTAACCTAGGTATCCCTTCACAAAGAATAACATGAGAAATCTAAGCAAATTTGATAATAGAAGTAAATAGGATTTTTTTTTAAACCCTTTAAGGACAGTGTATTTCAGACAAAAACTTCCCCAAAAGACCAGATCATTTTTAGCATTTTTGCCATCGCTACATTTTCTAAACAGAAATAGAGCCCATTTTTCATATATTTAGCTATCCCCAAACACTAAAACATTTTTTAGTAGACAACCCAAAGTATATTTGGTATTTGTATATTTCATGCCACCATTTTACCGTCAACTAAAAAAAATCGTTGACTTTTTCACAATTTTAGGTTTCTCACTGAAATTATTTACAACAGCTTGTGCAATCATGGCAACAAATGGTTGCTAAATGCTTCTCTGGAATCCCCTTTGTCAGAAATAGCAGACATATATGGCCTTTGATATTGCTTATTGGTAATGAGAAGGCCCCGCCTAAATGCTGCTGTGCACCACACTTGTATTATGCCCAGCAGTGAAGGGGTTAATTAGGTCGCTTGCCGGGTTAATTTTAGCTTAAGAGTAGAGATCAGCTCCCACCTGACACCATCTCACCCCCTGATCCAGCCCTGACCCCTCTCAAAACAGCTCTCTTCCCTCCCTCACCCCCCAAAAGGTCACCCCATCTTAAATACTGGCAGAAAGCTCTGCAGTACCTAAAATAAAAGGCTGTTTTTTTGTTTTTTTTTTAATAAAAAAAGTTTTAGTTTTCTGCAGTGTAGGATAAACCCCTTACCCCACCCCCAATCTCCCTAATCCCACCAAAAAGCTCTCTAACCCTCCCCCCCTTATTATCAATATTTCTTCGTTCTCTTGCTATCTTTTTATTTAAAAAAGAATGCATCTAAGCTTTTTTTGGTTCAGACCTATGGACAGCACTATTTTAATTTATCCACCAATCAGCAAGGACACCCAGGTTGATTCACCAAAAATGGGACCGGAATCTAAACTTACATTCTTGCATTTCAAATAAAGATACCAGGAGAAAAAATAAAAATTGATAATAGGAAGTAAATTAGAACGTTGCTTAAAAATGCATGCTCTATCTGAATCACAAAATAAAAAATTGGGTTCAGTGTCCCTTTAAGTATAGGCTAAAGATAACTGTGTAAACATAGCCAGCAAAACAGAAATACATTCTCAGTAGGACGTAGAAGAGATGAGCATAAAATGCTATTTTTTCAAATAAGCACTGGGCTTTGGTTCACAGACATACATAATATAAAGAAGCATGTGTGTACTAAGAATGTGATAAAATAGGGGTATCTGATTTCCCTGCAAGCTCAAACTATTTTGATGGGCTGTGGTTTTTTTAAAAGAATAAAAAACAGGATGGGCGGGGCCAACAGCTAAAGTGGACAAGACGCATCCTGAGAAGAGCTCCTGGATCTAATTCTAAAATTTGAAGGGCTTATGGTGTGATTTTTGCTTTAAAATTCAAATTCAGGTGTATATTAATGTAACCTGAGGAAATCCTGAAAAGTAGAAATCCTAATCCAAACTGCTGATCGCTATTGGTTGTCAGATTAAAAATCACAGGGGCTACCACATGTAAGCAAGGCCGGCCATGTGTTTCACTGGAGCTTATAAAGGGGACTGTTTATACCGCACTTTGCACTCTTTATTGCTGGTTTAAATCCTTCTGGACAAATGCATCATGAAAATTCTGCAGCATTTATCATCAGAGAGCTGAGTACCATCTTGGATTGATTATCGCACTAAGTTTGAGCACACATTAAAGATGGTGCTTCTACCCGCTACAGCAGATTCGACAGAGCAAGTTCTCTTCACTCGCAGCGCCTTTGGGCCCCCAGCGCTTGACGATCATTTCAAGCAAGAGGGAAAAAGAACCGGAACTTGCTAACGCCGCTTTCGGCAGTGGAAGACGGGGAGCTTATGAATACTTTGTGCTGCTGAGAGCAATGTTTCATTAAGTGGATTACCAAAAATGGGCATAGATGTGCCCCAATCAGCTTATACATTAAATGCTAGTGAACTAATACCTAGCTTAGACACTTCGACAGCCGCAGGCGCGGTGGAACTCTCCATTTATTATGCCCCACGAAACGGAGATAATCTATTTCACTCAGTTCTCCCGATGACTATCAACGGAAAGCCGCAGACGGCCAGCTGCAGTTGTATAGTGCTAACACGGGACTTACGATACTGGAGAGCCAGTGTGGGGTAGAACAGCACTTATTTGCGTACCTGCAGTTTCTCAAAAACCACCTACTGATACCTAGTACGATGACATTTTACTAATAGGAACTTTATATGACGACTTTACAGCCTGAAGTTTTAAGTTCACAACTGCTCTGGGATCTAATGTTTAAGATAACCCGTTACGGTTAATGTATACTTTATTTGTTTTTACTGTTGAGAGTGCGAAATACACTTATAGGCCACCTCTTAAAATAGGTTTATTATATTTATGTAAGCAATGTGGTTTACTTGTATGTGGTTTGCACATTTTGATATTTATGTTTGACCAATATACTGTATATGTTTGCCCTCCTACTACGTTTAGGCTATATATTAATATATCGTTCTTACCAGCCATAACTTGGTGGTCAACAATGTGATCAGGGCTAAAGCTCATATTTGTTGCTAGAGATATCGAAAATTATATATTTATATATATATATATATATATATATATAAATATATATATATATATATAAAACCAAGCCTTCTAGCATTACTTTGAAGGCAAACAAAACAGAGTCCCAGAACTTATTTGAATTACTTATTTAAAGGGACATAATACTCATATGCTAAATCACTTGAAACTGATGCAGTATAACTGTAAAAAGCTGATAGGAAAATATCACTTGGGCATCTCTATGTAAAAAATGAAGATATTTTACCTCACAATCTCCTCAGCTCAGCAGAGTAAGTTCTGTGTAAAAAGTTATACTTCAGCTGCTGCTCAGCTGCAGGTAAAAAAAAAAAAAAAAATGAAAAATGAACAGCAGCCAATCAGCATCAACAGTGCTGAGGTCATGAACTCTTTTACTGTGATCTCATGAGATTTGACTTAACTCTCATGAGATTTCATTGTAAACTTCCTTACACTTAATAAGGAAATAAGATGAGTGTGCACAAATGCTCGCTCCTTCCACTGTCCCGGGACAGACATACTGATTTGTTGCTTAGAAGTCCTTTACAATGGGATGTGGCTACTGAGAAACTTTTGAGGTAAAATATCTTTCTTTTTAACATAGAGATTGTCACGGATACCAGACAGCTAAGGCGACCCCCAACCACCCCTACAAACTCACCCCTGTTGTTTCTCTGTGGTTTTTGGGCTCCTCAGAGCAACCACAATCTCTGGAAGCTTTTGTTTGCTTGTTTTGTGAAGAGCTTGTGTATGACCAGGAAAACCCTCCTAGGCTGGCCGGGCTCCTGGAACTCCCGGTTGGCCGCCTCACAACGGACACCTGCCTGGAACTCCCGGTCGGCCGCCTCACAACGGACACCCCGCCTAACTCCTCTCAGGCTGGCCTGGCTCCTGGAACTCCCGGTCGGCCACAGGACACCCACTAACTTTACCCCTGGTTGACCCAGCAGCCCTTTGCCCCAGAGCTCCGCTCTTTTGGGGATTGGTAGCCCCTAGAGAGGACAAGAGCTGTGGCAATTATCAGAGGGGAGCTCCTTTGGGAAACTGGGGGGTTCTGGACACCCCTAACCCCATAACTTCAACGGACTGTAACTCCGGTCCCCAGTAACGAATCATGCTGCTTTTTGGACTGTGACACCCTGGAAGTGCTGCCGCTCCACCGGATCACCCTGAAACTGCCACCCCTAGGTTTTGGGATTATGTGAGACTGTGGCTCCTATGGAGGTGCCGAGCTATCTGGAGGGGCGGGAATGGTGGGAAAATAGTGAAATTGTCCTTTGTCTTATCAAGAAGAGCTGTGTGTATAAAAGGAGTGTATGTTGTACAATAAAATCAGTTCTTGTTTCACCTGAAGGCTAGTCTGTCTAGTTATTTGGGTGGGCTGCAGCTAAAATCACTTTCCTGGGCTACATAGCAGCCTGTTCCAGGCAGAGGAAGGACCCTCTGGCAGAGCTACCTAGTCTGGGTAGCTGGAGTCTGCCACAGGGTGGGACCCTGAGTACTGGTGCTGTCGGGCATCAGGGGGTGGCTACAGGCTGTGGTCAATTGCCAGCTACATAGCTGCAGTCAGCAGGGAGGAAGCAGGACCCGTTTGGCGGAGCTACCCAGTGGGGTAGCAAGGGGTATCAGTCACAGAGATTATTCAGGAGAAAATTTCTAGTCAGCTTTTTACAGCTATGCTGCCATCACATTCAAGTGTTTAAACACTTTGGGTATTATGGCCTTTAACTACCAAATAAAGAAGCCTCTTTAATATCTATTGTAAGCAACTGTGGTTTACTTGTATGTGTTTTGCACACTTTTGGCGAGATTACGAGTTTGGCGTTAACAGGGATGCGGGGCTAACAAGGCTATTTTTTTTCTAATGCTACCTTAAGCCAACGCTGGTATTACAGGTTTTTTTAAATCTGGCGTTAGCCGCATAAAGGTGATCGATAGAGCATAATTTAGCTCCACATCTCACCTCAATACCAGCGTTGCTTACGATAGCGGTAAGCTGGCTAAACGTGCTCGTGCACGATTTCCTCATAGGAAACAATGGGGCTGAGCTGGCTGGAAAAAAACCTAACACCTGCAAAAAAGCAGCGTCCAGCTTCTAACGCAGCCCCATTGTTTCCTATGGGAAATAAAAAATATGTCTACACCTAACACCCTAACATGAAACCCGAGTCTAAACACCCCTAATCTTACACTTATTAACCCCTAATCTGCCGTCCCGCTATCGCTGACACCTACATTATATTATTAACCCCTAATCTGCCGCTCCGGACACAGCCGCCACCTACATTATCCCTATGAACCTCTAATATACTGCCCCCAACATCGCCGACACCTACATTATACAGGGAGTGCAGAATTATTAGGCAAATGAGTATTTTGACCACATCATCCTCTTTATGCATGTTGTCTTACTCCAACCTGTATAGGCTCGAAAGCCTACTACCAATTAAGCATATTAGGTGATGTGCATCTCTGTAATGAGAAGGGGTGTGGTCTAATGACATCAACACCCTATATCAGGTGTGCATAATTATTAGGCAACTTCCTTTCCTTTGGCAAAATGGGTCAAAAGAAGGACTTGACAGGCTCAGAAAAGTCAAAAATAGTGAGATATCTTGCAGAGGGATGCAGCACTCTTAAAATTGCAAAGCTTCTGAAGCGTGATCATCGAACAATCAAGCGTTTCATTCAAAATAGTCAACAGGGTCGCAAGAAGCGTGTGGAAAAACCAAGGCGCAAAATAACTGCCCATGAACTGAGAAAAGTCAAGCGTGCAGCTGCCAAGATGCCACTTGCCACCAGTTTGGCCATATTTCAGAGCTGCAACATCACTGGAGTGCCCAAAAGCACAAGGTGTGCAATACTCAGAGACATGGCCAAGGTAAGAAAGGCTGAAAGACGACCACCACTGAACAAGACACACAAGCTGAAACGTCAAGACTGGGCCAAGAAATATCTCAAGACTGATTTTTCTAAGGTTTTATGGACTGATGAAATGAGAGTGAGTCTTGATGGGCCAGATGGATGGGCCCGTGGCTGGATTGGTAAAGGGCAGAGAGCTCCAGTCCGACTCAGACGCTAGCAAGGTGGAGGTGGAGTACTGGTTTGGGCTGGTATCATCAAAGATGAGCTTGTGGGGCCTTTTCGGGTTGAGGATGGAGTCAAGCTCAACTCCCAGTCCTACTGCCAGTTTCTGGAAGACACCTTCTTCAAGCAGTGGTACAGGAAGAAGTCTGCATCCTTCAAGAAAAACATGATTTTCATGCAGGACAATGCTCCATCACACGCGTCCAAGTACTCCACAGCGTGGCTGGCAAGAAAGGGTATAAAAGAAGAAAATCTAATGACATGGCCTCCTTGTTCACCTGATCTGAACCCCATTGAGAACCTGTGGTCCATCATCAAATGTGAGATTTACAAGGAGGGAAAACAGTACACCTCTCTGAACAGTGTCTGGGAGGCTGTGGTTGCTGCTGCACGCAATGTTGATGGTGAACAGATCAAAACACTGACAGAATCCATGGATGGCAGGCTTTTGAGTGTCCTTGCAAAGAAAGGTGGCTATATTGGTCACTGATTTGTTTTTGTTTTGTTTTTGAATGTCAGAAATGTATATTGTGAATGTTGAGATGTTATATTGGTTTCACTGGTAAAAATAAATAATTGAAATGGGTATATATTTGTTTTTTGTTAAGTTGCCTAATAATTATGCACAGTAATAGTCACCTGCACACACAGATATCCCCCTAAAATAGCTATAACTAAAAACAAACTAAAAACTACTTCCAAAACTATTCAGCTTTGATATTAATGAGTTTTTTGGGTTCATTGAGAACATGGTTGTTGTTCAATAATAAAATTAATCCTCAAAAATACAACTTGCCTAATAATTCTGCACTCCCTGTAGTTATAAACCCCTAATCTGCTGCCCCCAACGTCGCCGCCACCTACCTACAATTATTAACCCCTAATCTGCCGACCGGACATCGCTGCCACTTTAATAAATGTATTAACCCCTAAACCGCCGCACTCCCGCCTAGCAAACACTAGTTAGATTTTATTAACCCCTAATCTGCCGTCCCTAACATCGCCGACACCTACTTACATTTATTAACCCCTAATCTGCCACCCCCAATAATAAATTTATTAACCCCTAAACCTAAGTCTAACACTAAGTCTAACCCCCCCAACTTAAATATAATTTAAATTAAACTAAATTAATTTAACATAATTAAATAAATTAATTCTATTTAAAACAAAATACTTACCGAAAAATAACCCTAAGCTAGCTACAATATAACTAATAGCTACAATGTGACTATTAGTTACATTGTAGCTACCTTAGGATTTATATTTATTTTATAGGCAACTTTGTATTTATTTTAACTAGGTACAATAGTTATTAAATAGTTATTGACTATTTAATAACTACCTAGCTAAAATAAGTACAAAATTACCTGGAAAATAAATCCTAACCTAAGTTACAATTACACCTAACACTACACTATCATTAAATAAATTACCTAAACTACCTACAATTAATTACAATTAAATTCAATAAACTAAATTATGGGGAAAACCCCCCACTAAATTACAGGAAAAAAAAAAAGAATTACAAGAATTTTAAACTAATTACACCTAATCTAATCCCCCTAATAAAATAAAAAAGCCCCCCAAAATAATATAATTTCCCTACCCTATACTAAATTACAAATAGCCCTTAAAAGGGCCTTTTGCGGGGCATTGCCCCAAAGTAATCAGCTCTTTTTCCCGAAAAAGAAAAATACAATACCCCCCCAACATTAAAACCCACCACCCACACCCCTACTCTAAAACCCACCCAATCCCCCCTTAAAAAAAAACTAACTCTAACCACCTGAAGATCTCCCTACCTTGAGCTGTCTTCACCCAGCTGGGCACAAGTGGTCCTCCATACGGCAGAAGTCTTCATCCGATAGGGGTAGAAGTGGTCCTCCAGACGGCAGAAGGCTTCATCCAGGCTGCATCTTCTATCTTCATCCTTCCGGAGCGGAGCCTTCTTCAATCCAGCCGACGCGGAGCCATCGTCTTCAAACGACGTCCTAACGAAGAATGAAGGTTCCTTTAAGGGACGTCATCCAAGATGGCATCCCTTGAATTCCGATTGGCTGATAGGATTCTATCAGCCAATTGGAATTAAGGTAGGAAAAATCCTATTGGCTGATGCAATCAGCCAATAGGATTGAGCTCGCATTCTATTGGCTGTTCCAATCAGATTAGGGGTTAATAAATGTAAGTAGGTGTCGGCGATGTTAGGGACGGCAGATTAGAGGTTAATAAAATTTAACTAGTGTTTGCGAGGCGGGAGGCGGCGGTTTAGGGGTTAATACATTTATTAAAGTGGCAGCGATGTCCGGTTGGCAGATTAGGGTTAATAGGTAGTTTATGGGTGTTAGTGTACTTTGTAGCACTTTAGTTAAGAGTTTTATGTTCCGGCGTTAGCCCATAAAACTCTTAACTACTGACTTTTAAATGTGGCAGGAGTCTTGACAGGAGAGGGTCTACCGCTCACTTCTTCCAAGACTCGTAATACCAGCATTAGACAAATCCCATTAAAAAGATAGGATACACAGTTGACGTAAGGGGATTTGCGGTAGCCTCAAGTCACGGAAGAAAAGTGAGCGGTGAGCCTCTACCTGTCAGACTCGTAATACCAGCGTTAGGCAAAAAGCAGCGTTGGGACCTCTCAGCGCTGCTTTTTAAGGCTAACGCCAAACTCGTAATCTCTGTGTTTGATATTTATGTTAGACCATTATATATGTCTGCCCTCCTATTACGCTTAGGCTTTATATTAATATATCGTTCTTACCAGCCATAACTTGGTGGTAAACAATGTGATCAGGGCTGAAGCTCATATTTGTTAGGGTTATCGAAACTTCTATATATGTAACCAAGCTTTTTAGCATTACTTTGAAGGAAAAACAAAACAGAGTCCAAGAACTTATCTTATTTAACTACCAACTACAGAAAGCCACTTTAATACCTCTACCTCATTGTGGTACTGTTGATTTTACTACTATACCTGTATGTTAGTTAGGTTCAACATTTTGTATAATATGAAATTGCTCACAAGGCTGTTAGCAATCAATATGTTTATATTTTTTAACTAGGGCTTGTAACTCTTTATTCATATAGCTTAGATATTATTTATTCTCTCCGCCCCCCCCCCCCTATTTACAGTTCTCTGAATGTATCTGTTCGACACCAGAGAATAAATCGCTGTTTCTTTCAAAAGCACCGCCACTAATCTCATTTCATGTCCTGTTGCAGTAATGACTGAAATTATGTTATTATTTTGGTTGTTTTGGGTAAACTTTATGTGAACAGGGATTAGCATATTCAGCTGCCATACCACTACAGTAAGGGGTTTAATAAGTGAGCCTTTCATTTTCTGGGGGTCAGATATCGGTCCAAGGGTCCTGGGCGGTACTGGGTCCAGCGGAATGTCATAACCAGTTGTCATACATTTGGCTATGTTTTTTAGTTTTCTATATACTTCCCCTACATATGCATGGGTATGTGTATACATTTATGTTTATATATATATTTGCTGACTGTTTTGATTCCCGGCTGCCGGTCATATGTAGCCTATTGTGTTTTTACCTCTCCTATTTTTAAACCATCTATTATACTGAAGATACTGCAACAGGTCCTTATTTTATTTATTTATTTACATAAACAAGTGCAACATGAGGATGACATCATCGTTATTAAGCATGCTATGGCACAATATGTTTTTGCATGGGTTAAATAAAGGATATGCCTAATTCGTATGGTTCCTTATCCTTACGATGCTATGTAGTATATGTTCATGTATCTACTAAGTACTACAGTTCTATTTCACTATTATGTATTGTGCTTGTTTGCATAATTTTGTACTTTGTACATTGACATGATTAGCTGTATGTTTTGATTTAAACATTGTTGTCAATGTTCAATATATTTGAAAAATGTAATAAAAACGTATTATAAAAAAAAAAGAATAAAAACAGCAATTTCCAATACAAAAAAAAGCCCTAAAAGAGCAATTTCTCATACATTTTATACTATGCAGCTACTATAACAAGTCAGTGGAAACATTAAGGTAAAAACTATTTACAGTACACTGTTCCTTTAATCTGAAGGCTCCCTGTTACATTGTTAGTGTAAAATGACAGAAAATGGCAGTATTAAAGGAATAGTCTAGTCAAAATTAAATTTTCATGATTCAGATAGAGCATGCAACTTTCTAATTTGCTCCTATTATCAGTTTTTATCTGTTCTCTTGCTATCTTTATTTGAATGTAAGGTTAGGAGCCGGCCCATTCTTGGTTTATCGTCTGGGTAGCTGATTGGTGGCTACATTTAGACACCAATCAGAAAGTGCTACACAGGTGCTGAACCAAAAATGGACTGGCTCCTATGCTTACACTCTTGCTTTTTCAAATAAAGATAGCAAGAGAATGAACAAAAATTGGTAATAGGAGTAAATTAAAAAGTTGCTTAAAATTGAATGCTCTATCTGAATCATGAAAGTTAAATTTTGATTAGACTATTCCTTTAAATGCAATTGGCAGCAACTAAAACACAAACGTTTTCTTTTGTGAGTCAAACATTGCATACAATTAAAATAAATAAATAATATCAAATGTGCTTCATCCCCATGATATACTTTGTTGAAGAATTACCTAGGTAGGTAGGTGTCTGGAGCACTACATGGCAGGAAATAGTGCTGCCATCTAGTGCTCTTGCAAATGGATAACATTCTTGCAAAAACTGCTGCCATATAGTGAGCCAAACATGTTGCATGCTCCTGAGCTCATGTCCCTACTTTTCAGCAAAAGATACCAAGAGGATGGAGTCAATTTGTTAATATAAGTAAATTAGAAAGTTGTTTAAATTGTATGCTCTATCTGAATCATGAAAGAACATTTTTGGGTTCCATGTCCCTTTAAATGTTTTTTTTTTTTTTTTAAATAGTTTTAACTTTAATATATTGTTCTTCTAGCTTTTACTCTGTCTCACAACATATTTAATAGGGGTCCCCCCCAGAATGGTAATATTAGTCTACATCATTAATTCTCTGTCCCTTTTATTGTGAGAAACCAATGCTATATTGATACAATTCATAGGTTATAAGTCATATACCAACGACCCAAGTATACAGTAATTTATTTAAACTATAATGCATGTATCTAACCATTATT
Source organism: Bombina bombina (assembly GCF_027579735.1). Lineage (NCBI taxonomy): Eukaryota > Metazoa > Chordata > Amphibia > Anura > Bombinatoridae > Bombina > Bombina bombina. Next base: position 1,144,949,685 of record NC_069499.1, read on the forward strand.
AATGTGGGGTCTTTTTTACAGCACTCACCACATATACATCACAACCAAACTGTGAACACTCTGCCTACCCCCATATCCCTGGCACTGGTGAAATGCTTGCTTGTAAAGCTTTCTAGAACTAAAGTATACACTGTTTTAAACTATTTTTATTATGTTGTATGCATACTAATATATAAAATAAATAAACCATATTTAGGATTAAAGGACCATTAAGTGCATTACACTTTTATAATCAACACATTCATAGTAAAAAATAAAGTAATGCAATAACACTCTGATTTTCAAATGAGCAGATCTGTTTCTGATATACATATATATTTTTTTTAATTTTAAGCCCTCTGTCTCATGTGACAGCCATTAGCCAATCACAGACTTATATATGTATATACCATACCGTGAACTTTTGCACTTGCTCAGTAGGAGGTGGTGCCTCAGAAAGTTTACATATAAAAAGATTGTACAACATTTGATAAGTAAATTAGAAGGTTGTTTTAAATGGTGTTCTCTATTAATATTATGAAAGAGATTGTTTTACTTTAGTGTCCCTTTAATTGTGATTGCTTTATGTATAGCTGTCATTCTTTAATTATCCTAAAATACCTAGTTAAAATGTACTAATGGTAGCTAGCTGGTGATTGGAGGCTGAACATAAATATCTTGTCATTAGCTCGTTCAGTGTGTTCAGCTACCTCCCATTGGTGCATTGCTGCGTCTGCTCCTTTAACAAATGATAGCAAGAAAATTATGCAAATGTTAATATAGAAGTGAATTGGAAAGCGGTTTAAATGACATGCTCTGTCTGCACCATATACCTCAGTGCTTGTCCAAAGAATCAGCCACTATTTCTGTGAAGAACTGAGTCCATAAATTACTACTGTGTACATACTGCCTTCGATCATAACCCTCATTCTAGAACTGAATAAAAAAAACAACTTTCATATGGTTAGCATGAAAACAACACAAGAATCAGGCGATATAAATAGGACTTTTTAAAAAAAAAAAAAATAAAGAAAAATAAGTGGGTGTGTGGGTAAGTTTTTAAATCAAAATGAAAACATAGTCGGCCCTTCCGTTTTGTGTTTGTAATACAACTCACGTACCGTCATTCCTTCATGATCATATAAACAAGTAAATTAAATATATTTCATATGCACAAGAAAGTCAAATGGCTACAACGTGTGAAGACCTGCTTTGCCCAATTGTTAGCGATGCCTAGTTGAGTTTTGTCCGAGTCACATAAAGTTTTTTGAAGAAAAAAAAAAAAACCTCTGTCTGATCGCAAAGTGGGCGTGTCCAGGAGAACCAGTAGCCTAGGAAGGTAAGAATCCGACTAGTGCAGAGATCGCTTGGGGAATGTGAGGGGTACACCGGGGATTAGGCCTGTGTGGAGGGCAGTCGAAGTAAATAATGTAGCACCCTTTTGTATCAAGATAAATGTAAATTTATTTATAGTGCTACTGATGTAAAGGATGTAATCAGTGTATGAAATACTGCACTATGTATTTACATTCAGTATGTATGTAAATAGTCTCAGTTGTACTTTACCCTCCACTACTTGAAGATCTGTCACAAAATAACGAGCACACAAATGGTTGTGGTTTTATTAACCGCTAAAGTTATACTATAGTAATAAAGCAAACCGCATTTGGTGGCATTTTATAATGCGTTGTATTTTTAACTGATGTTGCTGTGCTTACTAAAACAAGGTTTTAGTTTATGTGCAAGTCAACCAAAGATATGGGGGAGCTGCCCTTATCATCCAGATAGCAATTGATCATTGAGCATCATTTTGTGCCCAACCACGTGTTCCCTATAAGTGTCATTATCAATGAAACACCTTTATATTAAAGGGACATACATGTTATAGCATGTAATTTTTCCAGTACTGATCCTAGCTCCCTGCATACAATTTTAAACACCTTTCCAAGTTACTTCTATTTTGACATTTGCTTCATTCTCTTGATATATTTTGTTTAAGAGTATACCAGGCTCAGGGGCATAAAGGTACTGCTGGGAGCTAGCTACTAATTGGTGGTTGCATATACTGTATATGCCTCTTGTCATTGGCGCACCAGGTGTGTTAACCCTTTCCTGCTGGGGTTAAAGTGTCTACACCGGAACAACTGTTCCGATGTAGACAATTTGAGATCTCGCGATCGTGCAAGTGATCACGAGATTTCAATGATGGGATTGTGTCAGGGGGGCATCCCTATGATGCTAGGCATGCGTTCTAGACCGCGATTCCATCAGGGAAGCGCCAATGGCTTCACCCGCTTAGGACGTTGTATTCCGTCCATCAGTGTTAAAGCCCAGAAAAATTTGGACGGAATACAATGTTGTAACGGCGTTAAAGGACCAGTAAATACATTAGATGTGCATAATCAACACATACATGACAAAAAGACAATGCAATATCACTGTCTGAACTTCAAATGAGTAGTATATTTTTTTTCTGACAAATTTCAGTTATGTCTATTTCCACTCCCCCTGTACTATGTGACAACCATCAGCCCATCGCAAATGCATATACGTATATTCTGTGAATTATGCACATGCTCAGTAGGAGCTGGTGACTCACAAAGTCTAAATATAAAAATAATGCACATTGTGTTAATGGAAGCAAATTGGAAAGTTGTTTTAAAATTTGCCTGCTCTATCCGAATCATGAAAGTTTAATTTTGACTTAATTGTCCCTTTAAGCTTACTCCCAGTAGTGCATTGCTGCCTTTAATCCCCCTCTTTCGCAAAGTATACCAAGAGAAGCAAATTTAACAGTAGAAGTAAATTGGTAAGTTGTTTAGAATTGTATGAATGATCAAAATTTAATTTAGACTTTACTGTCCCTTTGACTTAATACTTAAAGGGACACTGAACCCAAATGTTTTCTTTCGTGATTCAGATAGAGCAGGAAATTTTAAGCAACTTTCTAATTTACTCCTATTATCAAATCTTCTTCATTTTCTTGGTATCTTAATTTGAAATGCAAGAATGTAAGTTTAGATGCCGGCCCATTTTTGGTGAACAACCTGGGTTGTTCTTGCTGATTGGTGGATACATTCATCCACCAATAAAAAAAATTGCTGTCCAGAGTTCTGAACCAAAAAAAAAACTCTGCAAAAGTATTTTAAAATAATTTTAAAAAATTAGGAAAATTAGTTACTAAGCTGTGCTGTCTGGAGCAGCTAACTCCACCCCCCTTATCAGTGTTTAGACGCAGATATTGTATTTTACAGCTTCTAGGCATGCTCCAACAGATAATTCCTATTCACTTCTGCATTTTACCAAAACAAAGGTGGCTATAGCTACAGCCATAGAAGGAAATGTGTGGGGGGGAGTTAGAGCTGTACAATTCAGAAACTAAAAAGAAAGGGTTAATGGCGAGGCACTGCAGTATAAATTTGCAGGTAAAGTAATTAAAGTACATCCTATATTATAAAAGACAAGAGTTTGTCTGAAGCCGTCATGCGCAGTTCAGACAAACTCTTGCCGCTGATCGCACGCGCACCCTTGGCCAGCTGTTGATCGCACGCGCAACCCACTTAGCATGTTTGTTAGCACTTTGACCCCCCTTGCTGCGCACGCACACTCACAAAACTGATTTGAGCCAACGCGCACGCGCACGCGAACCCTAGCCGCCTATCACACCCTCGCACTAGCCGTTGACAACCCACTTAGCCTACTAGCCTATCACACAATGCGCACGCGCACGCGAACCCACGCGCACGCAACTAGCCTAGCCGCCTATCACACCCTCGCACTAGCCGTTGACAACCCACTTAGCAAATAGCCGTTGAAAGCAGCTGATCAGAGACAGGGGAGGGGAGAGAGGGAGACAGGGGAGAGGGAGACAGGGGAGAGGGAGACAGGGGAGAGGGAGACAGGGGAGGGAGACAGGGGAGAGGGAGACAGGGGAGAGGGAGACAGGGGAGAGGGAGACAGGGGAGAGGGAGACAGGGGAGAGGGAGAGAGGGAGACAGGGGAGAGGGAGAGAGGGAGAGGGGGAGAGGGAGAGAGGGGAGAGGGAGAGAGGGAGAGGGAGACAGGGGAGAGGGAGACAGGGGAGAGGGAGACAGGGGAGAGGGAGACAGGGGAGAGGGAGACAGGGGACAAGGGAGACAGGGGAGAGGGAGACAGGGGAGAGGGAGACAGGGGAGAGGGAGACAGGGGAGAGGGAGACAGGGGAGAGGGAGACAGGGGAGAGGGAGACAGGGGAGAGGGTGAGAGAGACAGGGAGAGGGAGAGAGAGACAGGGGAGAGGGAGACAGGGGAGAGGGTGAGAGAGACAGGGGAGAGGGAGACAGGGGAGAGGGAGAGAGGGAGAGAGGGGAGAGGGAGAGAGGGGAGAGGAGAGAGGGGAGAGGGAGAGAGGGGAGAGGGAGAGAGGAGACAGGGGAGAGGGAGACAGGGGAGAGGGAGACAGGGGAGAGGGAGACAGGGGAGAGGAGAGAGGGGAGAGGGAGACAGGGGAGAGGGAGACAGGAGAGAGGGGAGAGGGAGACAGGGGAGAGGGAGACAGGGGGACAAGGGAGAGGGAGAGAGAGACAGGGGAGAGGGAGAGGAGACAGGGGAGAGGGAGAGAGAGACAGGGGAGAGGGAGACGGGTGAGAGAGACAGGGGAGAGGGAGACAGGGGAGAGGGTGAGAGAGACAGGGGAGAGGGAGACAGGGGAGAGGGTGAGAGAGACAGGGGGGGAGAGAGAGAGACAGGGGGGGGAGAGAGAGAGACAGGGGGGGGAGAGAGAGAGGGGGGGAGAGAGAGAGAGGGGAGAGAGAGAGAGGGGGAGAGAGAGAGACAGGGGAGAGAGAGAGAGACAGGGGGGAGGAGAGAGAGGCAGGGGAGTGAGAGAGAGACAGGGGAGTGAGAGTGAGACAGGGGAGTGAGAGTGAGAGAGACAGGGGAGAGGGTGAGAGAGACAGGGGGGAGAAAGAGGGGAGAGAGAGAGATAGGGCACAGAGAGAGGGAGAATATAAAAATAAACCACACGGCCCGTGTGAACGGGCTTTAGGACTAGTATTATTATATTTTGTCTCTATCCCAGCTTGTTTTATGTCCCTTTAAATTTGCTTTTTTCCTTAGTATTCTTTATTGAAAGCTAAACCTATGTAGGCTCATAAGCTAATTTCTAAGCCCTTGAAGGCCGACTCTTATCTCAGTGCATTTTGACTTTTTTAGATCTAGACAGCGCTAGTTCATGTGTGTCATACAAATAACACTGTGCTCACCCCAGTGGAGTTACCCAGGAGTCAGCATTGATTGGCTAAATTGGAAAAAAAAATACATGCTGTAAAATGTATACCCCTTTAAAGAGAAACTGAACCCAAATGTTTTCTTTCATGATTCAGATAGAGCATGCAATTTTAAGCAACTTTCTAATTTACTCCTATTATCATTTTTTTCCGTTCTCTTGCTATCTTTATTTGAAAAATAAGGCATCTAAGTTTAAAAAAAAAAAAAAAAGCTTAGATGCCTTATTTTTGAAATAAAGATAGCAAGAGAATGAAGAAAAAGTGATAATAGGAGTAAATTAGAAAGTTGCTTAAAAGAAAAAATTTGGGTTCAGTTTCCCTTTAAAGGGGTATACATTTTACAGCATGTATGTTTTTTTTATATTTTAGCCAATCAATGCTGACTCCTGGGTAACTCCACTGGGGTGAGCACAGTGTTATTTGTATGACACACATGAACTAGCGCTGTCTAGATGTAAAAAAAATTAAAATGCACTGAGATAAGAGACGGCCTTCAAGGGCTTAGAAATTAGCTTATGAGCCTATATAGGTTTAGATTTCAATAAAGAATACTAAGGAACAAAGCAAATTTAAAGGGACATAAAACAAGCTGGGATAGAGACAAAATATAATATGTACTTTAATTACTTTACCTGCAAATTTATACTGCAGTGCCTCACCATTAACCCTTTCTTTTTAGTTTCTGAATTGTACAGCTCTAACTCCCCCCCCACACATTTCCTTCTATGGCTGTAGCTATAGCCACCTTTGTTTTGGTAAAATGCAGAAGTGAATAGGAATTATCTGTTGGAGCATGCCTAGAAGCTGTAAAATTCAATCTCTGTGTCTAAACACTGATAAGGGGGGTGGAGTTAGCTGCTCCAGACAGCACAGCTTAATAACTAATTTTCCTAATTTTTGAAAATTATTTTAAAATACTTGCCAGCAATTTTTAAACATTTTTTGTATGCAAACTATTTTAACTTAATTAGCCCTTTTAGGATATGCACAGATCTTAACCTGTTTTATGGCACTTTAATGATAAAAGTAAATTGGTTACCAAAAAGCATTTTGGCGTGGCTGGCATATATATATATAGCATCCCTATACCTTTAATGGAAAGTGGTAGTAGAATGCTTTAATTTTTTTATTACTTTATTTATCATGTAATCGGTTACGTTTTATATCTAGTATTAACTATTATCACTTGTTATTGTATATTTAACCCCTTAACGACCAAGGACGTACGCCACACGTCCTCAAAAAAAATACACTTAATGACCGAGGACGTGTGGCGTACGTCCTTGGTCTGGAAAGCAGCTGGAAGCGATCCTGCTCGCTTCCAGCTGCTTTCCGGTTATTGCAGTGATGCCTTGATATGGAGGCATCCTGCAATAACCCCCCTTGGCCATCCGATGCAGAGAGAGCCACTCTGTGGCCCTCTCTGCACCGGACATCGATGGCCGGTATCGTTGGTGGGTGGGAGCTTACGTGTGAGGGGTGGGCGGCCATCGATGTTGTGTATGGAGTGGAGGGGATCGGGGGCGGGACCCACGGGGGCGCGCACGGGAGTTGGAGGGCGGGCGCGTGCACGGGGCGGGAGCGGGTGGGAACCGCTACACTACAAAAAAACATAGTAAAAAGTATTAAAAAAAAATAAAGTTTAAACTTTAAAAAATATAATCTAAGGGATCTGGAAGGGGTGGGGGGTTGGTCTTGGTGGGGGGGAAAGCTACACTACAGAAAATTGCTTTTTTTTTTTAATAAAATGGCAAATTTTTTGCAAAACTGGGTACTGGCAGACAGCTGCCAGTACCCAAGATGGCGCCCATTAAGGCAGAGGGGAAGGGTTAGAGAGCTGTTAGGTGGGGGATCAGTGAGGTTGGGGTCTAAGGGGGGATCATACACATCAGCATATGTAAATATGCTTCTTCTTTTTTTAAAAAAATGGCCAAATACCTTTTTTTTTTGTACTGGCAGAGTTTCTGCCAGTACTTAAGTGGGGGGGGACAATTGTGGGGTGGGGGAGGGAAGAGAGCTGTTTGGGAGGGATCAGGGGGTCTGATGTTTCAGGTGGGATGCTGAGCTCTACACTAAAGATAAAATTAACCCTGCAAGCTCCCTACAAGCTACATAATTAACCCCTTCACTGCTAGCCATAATACACGTGTGATGCGCAGCGGCATTTAGAGGCCTTCTAATTACCAAAAAGCAATGCCAAAGCCATATATGTCTGCTATTTCTGAACAAAGGGGATCCCAGAGAAGCATTTACAACCATTTGTGCCATAATTGCACAAGCTGTTTGTAAATAATTTCAGTGAGAAACCTAAAATTGAGAAAAATTTAACTTTTTTTTTAATTTGATCGCATTTGGCGGTGAAATGGTGGCATAAAATATACCAAAATTGGCCTAGATCAATACTTGGGGTTGTCTACTACACTACACTAAAGCTAAAACTATCCCAAAAAGCTCCCTACATGCTCCCTAATTAACCCCTTCACTGCTGGGCATAATACACGTGTGGTGCGCAGTGGCATTTAGCGGCCTTCTAATTACCAAAAAGCAACGCCAAAGTCATATATGTCTGCTATTTCTGAACAAAGGGGATCCCAGATAAGAATTTACAACAATTTATGCCATAATTGCACAAGCTGTTTGTAAATAATTTAAGTTAGAAACCAAAAGTTTGTGAAAAAATTTGTGAAAAGTGAACGATTTTTTGTATTTGATTGCATTTGGCGGTGAAATGGTGGCATGAAATATACCAAAATGGGCCTAGATCAATACTTTGGGATGTCTACTAAAAAAAAATATATACATGTCAAGGGATATTCAGAGATTCCTGAAAGATATTAGTGTTCTAATGTAACTAGCGCTAATTTTGAAAAGAAATGGTTTGGAAATAGCAAAGTGCTACTTGTATTTATGGCCCTATAGTTTACAAAAAAAGCAAAGAACGTGTAAACATTGGGTATTTCTAAATTCAGGACAAAATTTTGAAACTATTTAGCATGGGTGTTTTTTTGTGGTTGTAGATGTGTAACAGATTTTGGTGGTCAAAGTTAGAAAAAGTGTGTTTTTTTCCATTTTTTCCTCATATTTTATAAAATTTTTTATAGTAAATTATAAGATATGATGAAAATAATGGTATCTTTAGAAAGTCCATTTAATGGCGAGAAAAACGGTATATAATATGTGTGGGTACAGTAAATGAGTAAGAGGGAAATTACAGCTAAACACAAAGACCTCAAAAATGTAAAAATAGCCTTGGTCCCAAACTGACAGAAAATGGAAAAGTGCTGTGGTCATTAAGGGGTTAAATAAATCTTAAAGTGACCGTAAACATAAAAACATTTTATCCATGATTGTGCAGTATGTGCACAATTAATTAATACAATGAGTTTCTCACCTTTTAAAAACAATGTTTTCTATATACTCCTCCATTTATAGAAAATCTCTGCTGGCTGGTGCAGTTTTTTTTAAAAACTGTATCACAGTGTTATTCTCTAATCACAACCTGCTTAAAGGGACAGTCAACACCAGAATTTTTGTTGTTTAAAAAGATAGATAATCCCTTTATTACCCATTCCCCAGTTTTGCAAAACCAACACTGTTATATTAATACACTTTTTACTTCTGTGACTAACTTGTATCTAAGCATCTTCTGACCGCCCCTAATCACATGCCTTTTAGTTATTATCTATTGACTTGCATTTTAGCCAATTAGTGCAGTGTCTGCCACTAGCCACGGGCGTGATCACAATGCTATCTATATGGCCTACATGAGCTAGCTCTCCCCTGCTGTGAAAAGTAAATAAAATAGAGGCGGCCTTCAAGGGCTTAGAAATTATCATATGTGCCTTCCTAGGTCTGCTTTCAATTAGAATACCAAGAGAACAAAGCAACATTGTTGATAAAAGTAAATTGGAAAGTTGTTTAAAATTACATGCCCTATTTGAAAAATGAAAGTTTTTTTTGGACTTGACTGTCCCTTTAATAACACCATTTAGATAAATGCAAGCACGCTCCCAAACTGAATGAAGCTGCTGGGCTACTTTATCCAGCACTGGAGCATGCTACTTTTATCCGAATGGCACGATCGACCAGGTTTTGTGCCAGAGAGATTCTCATCTGTAAATGGAGGACTTTTGAGTTACATACAATTATAGAAACATTATTTTTAAAAGGCGAGAGGTTCATTGTGCTTAAACTGCAAAATTATGGATACAAAGTTTTTATGCTTACTGTCCCTTTAAAATGCTACAGAAGTAAATGAACTGTAGGTGATTTAAGGCTTAAAGGGATACTAAACCCAAATTTTCTCTTTCATGATTCGGATAGAGCATAACATTTTAAAGTGAAGGTAAAGTTACCTTCATCTCAATCTTGAATATAATACTTTGCTCAAAATGAATATGACTTTCATTCATGAATTTATTTAATTCTAAATCTAAAGAAAGTTATACCCGTTTTTACTCACTGTTTGCCGGTCCACAAATTCAACCCGATTTTTTTTTTTTCTGTGCTGATCACATTCTTAGAACAGCCTATTGAAAATCTGGCCGTTAGGCGGCCATCAATTAACGTCATCCTCCTCCCTTATGAGCTGCGCCTGCGCTATATTTTTTAGTCTAATCAAGGATTCCCTGCGCGCCCCGATTCGCGCATGCATAATTTTCATAATAATATTTAATTTATATATATATTAATTAAATATTATTTTTATTAGTTTGCCGAACACACTTATTTATGTGTAATACTTCCATAATTACATGTATTGAATAAATTCGCCGGTGAGCGCATGCGTAGTAGAGAGCTATGTTGCAGATTTGCGCATGCGCAGTTCAAATGGAGCATAGTGAACGCGCTTCAGAGGGATGTACAGAGCGGGTGGGACCGCTCTATACGCCAAACAACAAAAAAGCAGGAAATAGGGTTTGGGAGGAGCAAGTAATAGAAACGGTAGGGAATTATAAATCTATATATTTTGAAAAGTTAAAACTATATAGAGCTAATAAGTTAGCGATTAGCTAATGTAAGGATCAAAAGAAGCTTTGATATGTTCCTGCTCAGAAAACTTTACCTTCACTTTAAGCAACTTTCTAATTTACTCCTATTATCAATTGTTCTTCGTTCTCTTGGTATCTTTATTTGGAAAAGCAGGAATGAAGGCTTTGGAGCCGGCCTATTTTTGGTTCAGAACCCTGGATAGCGCTTGCTGATTGGTGGCTACATTTAGCTATTCAATCAGCAAGTGCAACCTAGGTGCTGAACCTAAAATGGGCTGGCTCCAAAGTTTCTATTATTGCTTTTTCAAATAAAGATACCAAGATAATGAAGACAAATTGATAAAAGGAATAAATTAGAAACTTGTTTAAAATTACATGCTCTATCCGAATCATGAAAGAAAAAAAATGTGGGTTTAGTATCCCTTTTAAAGGACCATTAAATACAGTAGAATTGCATAATCAAAAAGTGCACAATAAAAAGATAATGAAATAGCATTTAAATGAACACTTTTCATTTCTAATTTCAAAATGTCCTTCAATTTGCAACCTTCAGTATCATGTGACAGTCATCAGCCAGTCACAGAATCATATAAGTGTATACTGTGAACTTTTGCACACACTCAGTAGTAGCTGGTGCCTCAGAAAGTGTGAATATAAAATTAATTTTTGCAATTTGATAATGGGAGTAAATTGGAACATTTCTTTAAGCTGCATGTTCTATCTGTATCATGTTTAAAACAAAAGGCAAAAAAAAAAAAACATTTCAGGTGTTGGGGAAGAGATATATAGGAATAAGGAATACAATAAGGGAAAGGGAAGGGTCAAGGATGTTTGCAAATGTACAGAATGTAATGAGTAAGCTATTATATTAGTTATTTGTAGAGCCACTTGGGGCTTTCCTTTTAATGTACAGTATAGGGCACACTACTTATGTATCAGGCTTGTTAAAATGCTTCAGTTATACAATTTACCAACAACTTATAATACCTGATCTAGAGTTACCGACAGTGTGGGACAAAGCGCAAATGAATGTGCTGCTTGCAGTCAGTATAACTTGACGCTTAAGCTGGCTCAAAGTAATCTCGGATCAGAAGTGTCAAATATTACTTGTTTAAAAATTATATATAATGTTGTGTCTAAGTTTGCTACATTTTTTCTTCCTTCTATTATAGAGACTTATGTTGATAACATTTTGTTTCAGCATCATGGTAAATTTAATTTAGATAATTTTGTTCTGTGTGCCCCATTATTATAAATGAAACTGTGTAATCATTCATGTAGATATGACCTACAGATATTGTCTCTATATTTTCAGTTCTAGAGATTAACAATGCAAGTGCTCCACTGTAGCTGCTTTAGATTGTGCAATAATAAATGTTTTGAAGTGATGGTATATATGTATATATCTTCCCTATTATCATTATTTATTTTCTTCTTTGAAGGTTTCTCCAACATGTCTGTTTTTCGCTCTGGTGTTCTAGTGTTGACTTCTCCTCTCTCTGCCCTATCTGTGAGGTTGACACCCATATTGGAATCTGCTGCCAAAATTGTTCAGGACACATTGTATGTGCATCTACAACCAGGACTTGTTTTGACTGGATGCGCACAACCTAACTCTACCTATGTGCCTGCTACCTCTGAAGTCTGCAGCCTCATCTCCAAACTGTACTCTGATGCAGATTTGCACAGCAACCTAGATATCCGAGTACTTTTAACTAACATCAAAAACCAAAGTACCAATCAACACAATTTATCTTCAGTCCAGAATCTTTCACATCCTCCAGAAGTAGTACTCACTGACTTTCAAACTAGCGATGGTGGTCAGTATAACCCGGCAAAGCAACAACTGGAACGTTATGCTACCAACTGCTACAGTTGCCATCCTAACTTGATATCAGTTCTTCTTTATCCTGATTATGGACTTTCTGATGAAGGTATTCTTCCTGAATATGTAGACAATATTGACATACCTCTGGAGAGTTTTAATGATGTTGTGGTAGGAGGAACTTTTGATAGATTGCACAATGCTCACAAGATCCTACTAAGTGTGTGTTGTTTGCTGGCTGAGAAACGTCTCCTCATTGGTGTCGCTGACAAAGAACTGCTGGAAAGTGAGTATTTTATCATATAACTTTGACAGATGTATATGGAACTTATAAGCCAGACATAATATTGAGTAATTGGACAAATAAAGCAGAGTGTGGTGGATCTGTGAAACAAAAGCTTAAATGGACAGTCTAGTGTAATAATACAATGCTTTATTTTGTTAAAATGGACACTCAAGTCAAAATTAAACTTTTATGATTCAGATAGAGCAGGCAATTTTAAACAACTTCCCAATTGTCTTCCATTGACAAAATGTGCACAGTCTTTTTATATTTCACGTTTGAGTCACCAGCTCCTACTGAGCATGTGCAAGACTTCAGACTATACGTATATGCCTTTGTGATTGGCTGATGGCTGTCACATGATACACTAGGAGTGGAAATAGACATAACTTTGAAAATTGTCAAATAAAAATCTACTACTCATTTGAAATTCAGAATAAGTGCTGTTGCATTGTCTTTTTATCATGCATGTGTTGTTTATGCAAATCTACTGTATTTACTGGTCCTTTAAACACTTTATTTTTAAACAAATTCCCTTCTGTAAAAGGGTTTATTACAGTCAAAGTTGCCCTCCTGAAGCAACCTTTTTGCTCCAGATGAGAATAAGGTCAGTGACTGGAGCAGATGAATGTAACCATACTTCTTACTTGCCTATCAGTTATGTCCTCTTCTCGAGAGAGACAGGAACACTATTGATTATGTATTCAACCCTAATACAGGATTTAAAAACATAGTTAAAGAAGAGTTTCTTTAAAAATGTTCTAACACAAAAGAGCATTTTCTATTTACACTAGAATGTTCCTTTAAGCAGCCCTTATTAGAAGAACCCAAAGGTCCACAGTGTCCAACCCTTCCTGAAGAGCAAGGAGACACATGAGCTATGATCATCTCAAAAGAGAAAGTTTCCACTGAATTCTTGTTTGTGACTGTGTAGAAACTCCTGCTGTCTTCATTGTTTGTATCAATGACTCAAGCTGGCCTTTAGCTTTGTATGTAATCTGTGTTTGTAAAGTTTATCACAATGAAGAATACCGAATGCTTCTGTTCAGGACATTACCACACGTGACTGGATCTTGCTCTAATAAACATTGTATAAGTAAGAAATAGCCTTAACAAATATTTCATCATAACAGATATTTGAATTTGAAACCATTTTCTTCCTCAGCTACATATACAATGATTCTACAATACGGGTAACTGCAGTCTGTTGTTTAAAAATAAGAATTATTCTTTTATTATTTATTTACTTTTTATTTATATCAAGGGAAACATTAAAGCCCCCAAATTTTCTTTCTTGATTCAAACAGAGCGTACATATAAAAACAAATTTCCATTGTGTTCTGTTATTAAATTTGCTTCATTCTCTTGGTTTCCAGGAAAAGCAATGCACTACTTGGAGCTAGCTGGACGTATTGGGTGAGCCAATGGTAAGAGGCATATATGTGCAGCAGCCAATCAGCAGCTAGCTCCCAGAGAGCAATGCTGCTGCTGAGCCTACCTAGGTATGTTTTTCAACAAAGGATACCAAGAAAGAGAAGCATATTAGATACTAGAAGTAAATTGTAAAGGATTTTTTTAATGTGCGTGTGTCGTGTCTGAACCCTGAAAGAAAAATGAATTTGCTGTCCCTTTAATCTACACACATTGATAGGCACCATCTGAGCTTTCACACACATACTATTTTACATAATAGTGAAAACAACCAAAGAAATCCTTTGCTTGTTTACATTAAAATAAATTTGTTAGTAAAACTTATAAAGCCCCACATTGAGCCATTCCTCTGTGTGTGTGCGCATGAATAAATGTATGTAAAGGGTTAGTATATACTTCATTATTTAAGTTGGTGATTACTCCAGCATTTATCCAAAAAAGCCCCTTTTAGCATCTATCATCTCAGATTTTTTTCTGGCTGATAACAGCACAACTGTCTCTTATCTTGAATGCATTGGTACATTAACGTTTTAAGTAGAAGCATTCTTGTAATAAATTTCCATGAGCAAAAATGCTTCTAGTAAAAGCTATTACAGTTTTTCAGCAGCATACGCAAATACGCAGTGAGGGACGGTGCTCATTGTGCCCCCCAGCCCTTAATTCTCTAAAGTGTTACCGCATTTTATTGTTGCACTATTGCTTGTTTATACAGTAACTATGTGTTTATCATCTGCAAAAGAATTTAACACATAGGTAAAGTGACATGAAATCTCAAATTAATCTTTCATGATTCAGATAGAGAATACAATTTTAAACAACATTCTAATTTACTTCTATTATCTAATTTGCTTCATTCTTTAGATATCATTTGTTGAAGAAATAGCCATGCACATGGGTAAGCCAACCACACAAGGCATCTATGTGCAGCTACCAATCAACAGCTGCTAAGCCTATTTAGATATGCTTTTCAACAACGGATATCAAGAGAATGAAGCAAGATAATAGAAGTAAATTGGAAATTTGTTTAAAATTGCATGCTCTTTCTACCATGAAAGAAAAAAAAATGTGGGTTTCATGTCCCTTTAAGTCAGCTCAAGAGCAGCATATCTAGTGAGCTGAGCCAAATACAAGAAGCATATATGTGAAGCCACCAATCACCAGCTAGTTCCCAGGACTAAATTACTGTTGCTAGGGTATGTACATATGTTTTTTCAACAAAGGATATCAATAAAACAAAGCAAGTTTGATAATTTAAAGTGTCTTAAAATCACATGCTCTGTTTGAATGATTAAAGTTTAACTTTGCCTTTCATGTCTCTAATATACCAGGTAAGATCCTGAAGGAGCTGATAGAGCCATACAACCAACGAGTAGAGAACCTGTCCCAGTTCCTGGTGGATGTGAAGCCCTCACTACTGTATGACATTGTGCCCATCACAGACCCTTATGGTCCTTCAATCACAGATCCAGACCTGCAGTGTATCGTGGTTAGCGAGGAAACGCGAAAGGGAGGAATGTCTGTGAACAAGAGACGCCAAGAAAATGTAACTATGATTTCAAATATTTATCTATAAAAAACTATCATGGTGCAAAACATTCAGCCACATATTATAACGCTGGATGAGCCACAAATTCATTTTCCTAGGTAAATATATATAGGTGGAAAACTCCGGAAAAGGTTTGGATTTCAGAATAGTTTGGATTTTGGAATATTTGTATCTTTAAAATGGGCAGCTTGGAAGGGGGTGGGACAACAATATCTTATGTCATTTAGGCAATATTTACATGTCCTAATACAGCTTATACATGCAACGTAAGGTTGTTTTATATCATTTCTATTACTTTTGTATACATAGTACCATCAGAAGCTGTATTTATATATATATTAAATTTATTAAATAGTTTGGATTTCAGAATAAGTTTGAATTCTGGATTTGGAAATAAGTATACGTATACATAATCTGTTCTTCATTAACGGTACATAAACATCTTTTGTAAATACGTTCAGCAGTTAGGGGGTACAGCAGTGTTAATGGGGCAGAAAACCCAAATTATTTTTTTGATGAATCAGATAGAACATAACATTTTAAACAACTTTCCAATTTACTTCTATTATCAAATGTTCTTTTTTTTCTTTTCTTTTTATATCTTGTTGAAAAGCAGGAAGATAAGTTCAGGTTTGTGCACGTCTCTGCAGCACAATTTGGTAGAAGTTTAGCAACAATGTTATACATTAGCAGGAGCATTAGATGGCAGCACTATTTCCTGTCATGTAGTGCTGCAGACATGTGCATACTACCTATCTAGATATCTCTTCAACAAAGAATAACATGAGAACAATGCATATTTGATAATAGGAGTACATTGGGAACTTTTGTATGCTCTTTGTCCTTAAAAAAATTAAATTGGGTTTCATGTCCCTTTAAATTAGAATACAGTGACCGTTGGGTCAGTTCCCCTCCTCTCATAAGCAACGGTAACTGTTAGACTATAACCTCCATATCGGTTTCTTATACTATTGATTCATTCTGTCTGTAATGTATTAAAGCAATAAGAGAAGACTTTCAAATTGTTCCAGTAGATATTCATGTCCCTATCAGCCAATGAGCATCTTAGACTCAGGTATCAGTAATGCACAAATATCAATTTCCTGCTAGTTTTAATTGTAATTTAATTTAGGCTTTGTTCATTCAAAAATATTTTATCTTCAATATACAATGAAATATTGGCACCATGTCAATTTAACGTTGAATAGTTAAAATCCAGTTGTACTTCTTGAATATCTTACAATAAATAACAATTTCCAAAAGATACTTTGACACTGGCAGTGAGGTTATATTTTGTTATTCCCTCTTCTGTAACCCCTTTTCTCCCTGTTATGTATTGTTGCTTTCAGTCTGTAACTATGCCTCTTCTATAACATTTTGCACAATGTTTTAAACTGTGCCCATCTTCTTCTTTTCTGTTACTAACTACATTTAGTTTGTGTTTATGATTGATTATTCTGTTGTGTTGTTCTCAGGGTCTTTGTGAACTTTTTATTCATGAGATCCGACTAATAGAAGATCCTTTGCACTCAGAGAATGAGGAGGAAAAGATCAGCTCATCGAGTTTCCGAAACCGGTTGCTAGGAACATTACTCAAGCCGCCATCAGTAAGAATTCTTCTTTGCTCTTTCCCCTTTCTTTGGAAAGTTTGCTACGCTAAAGGAACATGAAACCCCAAATTTTCTTTCATGACTCGGATAGAGAATACAATTTAAAAAAAGTTTCCAATTAACTTCTATTATCAAATTTGCTTTGTTTGCTTGTTACTCTTTGTTGAAGAGATATCTAGATGGGTAGTGTGCGCTTGTGTGGAGCACGACTAAGCAGGAAATAGTGCTGCCATCTAGTGTTCTTGCTAATGCATAACATTGTTGCAAAACTGCTGTGAAGTAGTACTGTACACTCCTGAACATACCTTCATGCTTTTCAACAAAGGAAACCAAGAAAACAAAGACAATTTGATAATTGAAGTAAATTGGAAAGTTGTTTAAACAAGTACAATGCCCCTTTAAATTAATTCAGCATTTCCATTATTAGCCTGATTTTTCAAATGCTTCTAACTCATGATTATGATTTCAAATTTAGCTGATATGTTTTATTTAATGGGTGACTGACATTTTCAAGAAAATACATTCAATAGTTTTGTACATAATTTAGTTTCTAGGAAGTTCGGCTTTTCAAAATTCTAAAATGATTGCTGAAACGTTTAGCCAGAGCTACAGCACAAATGGTTTAACAGATTGTTGTCAAATTTGGTAGAATGAATGCAAGTATGTGCCTTATATTTCAGATTGCAAATGGATTTAAATTGTATGAGATAAAAGCATTCAGAGTATATTCCTGTCGTTATTTCACATATCGGCATAAGATTTTTGTTATATGCAGATATGTATATCCAAACATACATAATTACTTATTTTGATTATATTCTTTGTTTAAATTATAAACTATTAGATATGTCTTTTAAAATGTCAAAATTGAAATGACAAAAACCCTTGCAAGTAGTAGTAGTAGTAGTCCTTGTAAGATAGGAATATCATATTTTATATTTATTTTCCAGTAGCATACGATTGTTTTTCCAATATAAACAAATACTAAAATCTTTTACACTTAACATAAAGCACTTTTATGGTTGGGCAGTTTCTCACATAATATTTGAAATTAAGTACAGTGGATTGATCTCTTGCAGGCAAATCCCAACATCCCTGCACGTCCCTATGTGATTGGTCTGACAGGGGGCAGTGGCAGCGGGAAGACATCCATAGCAAAACGACTCGAGGCTTTAGGAGCGGCCCTTATAGACTGTGACAAAATGGGACATGAGAGTTATAAACCAGGAGGGCCGGCTTACCAGCAAGTGATTCAGGAGTTTGGATCAGGTATAGCCAAGTGTGTGTTTGTTACTTGTATAGCCATCTGCCTTTTGTTACAATTTCCACAATTTATTTTCTTATCCATTTTGTCAGATATCCTTTGTGCAGATGGAAGAATTGATAGAAAAGCCATTGGGAGCAGAGTATTTGCAGACAAGGTGAAATGAAAATGATGTAACTGTTTAGCTTATGATCACTCTTTTTAATGACCTTTGTACTCCGTCATGGCTAAGGGCTCATTCCTTGTATCTGCAGGGAGGAACCAGGGTAAATAATTATTGTCTATTTGGAGTACTGCTTTTTGTCTTTCTATATACAATATGTATTTGTGTTTCTTCAGTGAACAGATGTGTTAAAACTTGTTTTCCATCCCTGTGAGTGTAAAAAAATACTGTCTTGGACACCCTTTATATAGATAAATTAATATTGAAACTTCAGAAATATGAGTAATAAACAGAGAGCAAATAATCCTTGAGCACGTTTTTATATTTTCCCTTTTAAAGGACAAATAAATACAGTAGAATTGCATAATCAACAAATGCAGTTAGTCTGAAGTTCAAATGAGTAGTAGAGTTTCAAATTTACATTTTCTGCCCCTACATCATGTCATAGCTATCAGCCAATCACAAAATGTATATACTGTGAATTCTTGCACATGCTCAGTAGGAGCTGGTGCTTCAGAAAGTGTGCATATCAAGATAATGTAAGTGATTTGAAAAGTTGTTTGCAATTGCATGCTCTATCAGAATCATGACAGTTTAATTTTGACTTTAGTGTTTCGTTCAACATTTTTTTTACATAGATCTTTTGTTGTAGGAGCAATTGAAGCGCCTAACGGATATTGTGTGGCCAGCTATAGCCCAGCTTGCCAGAGAAGCTATAGAAGAAGCGGCTGCTCAAGGTACATGAATATCAGTCTCACCTTTACATAATAAAGCAACGCAAGCTATTCTTTTGTAATAATCAATAATACATTGTATATTTTATGTGGGAATGCAGAATCCTGACCTACCTACATGCAATATTGATTGGTATGTACAGGAGCTCATTTATTGTCCACAGCAAAGGAGATGAGCTTTGCAACACTAAAGAGGGTTTGCAAGTGGTGTGTCCCTAGTCTGAGTATCAAGCTCCTCTGTGTCATGTTAGGGCAAGATAGCTGCTTGCTCCTTTACCACCACCTAGTGGACAGGTGATTTTCCTCTCAAGTTTTGCCCAGCTTTTTACTGGAGAACAGGTCACTCGTTTGCAAGAAAGAAATCTCATCTATGAAAAGTGTTTGTTTCTCCTAATACTACCTTTACAACATTTCCAAGTTTGACTACACTTAAGAATAAAGTGCATATACGTTTTAGTCACTTGGTCAAAAATTGCACGTCAAAGGGTGGGGGGGCCCTGATCAATGGTTAAGTCAGGAGCCCCAAAATGTCTAGTAGTGGCCCTGCTCCTCATTTGAAAGAAGAGCTGTTATTTCCAAAATACAGTTTCATTTCCCAGTGTTAGTTTTTGTTGGGGATATGATTTGTTAGCTGCTTTTATATTATTTATATATGCACAATTTCCTTTTAATGTACATGTGTAGTGTAATCCTTTCCTACAAAGGACATGCCATGTTGAGATGTCCTTTCATTAATGGCAGTAACCTGTTTTAAATAGAAAGTGTAATCTTAGTTGGTTTAAAGAACAGCACTTTTTGATAGGCATCTATATAAACCCCGTGAATTCATATAGGCTTATTTAGCTTTGAATGATACTGTTTTGCAGTAGTTAGAAAAATAGCAGACAACATAGGAGTACTGCTTCTCATCTGATATTATGTGTTTAGCATTTATGAATGGCTAGTGAGGTTATTTGTAATGTATAATTTCATTATCTGGTAGACTTTAGTGACACATTTGTGCTGCTTTGCAGGAATTTCGGTGTGTGTGCTGGATGCAGCTGTTCTCCTGGAAGCTGGATGGAATGATATGGTCCATGAGGTGTGGACAACCGTTATACCTGAAAAAGAGGTATGTATGGCCTTGTTATGCCAAACAGCCCAAGCAGGGGATTGGTGTATTATTGTTCTATATACTTATTTTTATTGATATGTGATTCTAGATACATGTGGTGGATTCCAGTTTTTTTTTTAATCTATGTTAAGATGTTTTTATCATGATTTGGATCACTTGATGTGAGGATAAAAATCAATGATTTTAATTTTTTTTTTTTTTTAAAAACTGATTTTTTTAAAAATAAAATGCTTTTTGAGGAAAAATCTATCTTAATATATTTTCTATTTAAGATACATTATAATCTAAAGGTTATTCATCCTGAAATATAGATTCGTTTTTCATTTATATAGCAAGATGCTGTATTCATGGCTGTAATTTTTTTGGTAAATTAATTCCATTAATCCATTCACAATGTCATGTTCTCCCTCAAGGTTTCTGTCGTTATTTTGGCCAATTTTTCTATCTTGATGATATTATTACATATTATTGGTTTTGTAGTTCTGAAAACTGTGAATTTGTGTCTGCAGAAATAACATGCCCCTGCTTCACAGCAAAAATGTTATAAAATAAACAAATATAGTTGAGAAATTGACCTTAAAGGGACATAATCACGAAAGGTTGCTTTTGGGTTTTAGATAGCATACAATTTTCAGATGTACTTCTATTATCAAATTTGCTTTATTCTCTTGTTATTGTTGAAGGAGAGCAATGTTGTATTGGGTGAGACAGTGACAAGCAGCTAGCTCACAGGAGCGCATTTCTTCTGAGCCTACCTAAGTATGCTTTTCTACAATGGATACCAAGAGAATAAAGCAAATTGGATAAGAGAAGTAAATTGCAAAATTGTTACATATTGTTTTTTCTAACTCCCAAAAGTTAAATATTGACTTTACTGTCTCTTTAATACCATTGCTCCCTTGCAAATCTATGTACACAGAATCAACCCATACTAAGTTTCAAGAAGCTCAATGAATAGAAGATTGTTTAGAGTGGAATCTGCATAAGGACCTAAGTGTGAGGAGGGGAGGGCAAGCATTAAAAATAAAACTATTGAAATTGTTATTATTATGGTAATGGTTATTTGTCTTTAGTTAAAATAAAACTATTTAAATTGTTATTATTAATGTAATCATTATGTTTCTCCTTCCAAAAAAGTACAGCTGAAAAGTTGATCAAATATGAATGATTAACCTAATTAATTGAGGATAGTTCAACTCCCAATAATTTCATTGATTTCAATGATCTATTTATGCCTATCTAATAATATATAACCAAATCAGTAATGGTCTGATATAACTGGAAAAATAATTTGAAAAGTTATTAATCTAAAAATGAAAACCATGATTTAAATCTATTTAAATCAGTCTTACTGACTAGTAATTTAAATTGTGATTTTAAAGGGACAGTCTACACCAATATTGTTATTTTTTTAAAAGATAGATAACGCCTTTACTACCCATTCCCCAGCTTTGCACAACCAGCATTGTTATATTAATATGGCTTATAACATTTACACCTCTACA
Organism: Bombina bombina; assembly: GCF_027579735.1. Lineage (NCBI taxonomy): Eukaryota > Metazoa > Chordata > Amphibia > Anura > Bombinatoridae > Bombina > Bombina bombina. Next base: position 1,144,971,397 of record NC_069499.1, read on the forward strand.
TTTCTGCCTGTTTCTAAGCCATTACAGACAGCCTCTTATCACATTCTTTTTTATTAGTTTTTCACAAGACTGGGCTAGTTCATGTTTTCCATATAGGTAACGTGCTCGCTACCATGGAGTTGTGCAAGACACAGCACTAATTATCTAAAATGCAAGTCAGATAATAAAAAGCCCTGAGATAAGGGGGCTGTCTGCAGAGGCTTAGATACAAGGTAATCACAGAGGAGAAATGTATATTAATATAACTATATTGGCTGTGCAAAACTGGGGAATGGGTAATAAAGGGATTATCTATCTTTTTAAACATTTTGGAGTAGACTGTCCCTTTTTAAATCATGATTTAAATAAATTTCATTTAAATCAAATCCACCCTGATCACTTGCATAGTTTTAATCCACATTTTTGTTAAATATTTCTAAAAATTAGAATGCAACCAGATGATTGGGTAGCAAGCTACACAATTTTGTAGTAACAAGAAAATAGAGAGACGGACTCAACTGAGACAGAACAAAAGCTGGAAAAACTTCTGTGCTTGCTCATATCAGCATATCAGTCTGATTCTGCCCAATGACAGTCCAGTGCCAAAATACCAGGCAATTCTTCTCTGAACAAGAGTAAACCACAAAACCCAGACGTACGTTTCGGCCTCCCTTGGGCCTTGTCAGTGAGGTGCAGTTGCATCTCTCTAGGGCAAGGAGTCCACGTCTGGTTTCCTTTTACTCTTAGGGAGACCCAAGAGCAATTTGCATACAAACAAGAAAATAGAGAGACGCACTCAACTAAGACAAACAAAAGCTAGAAAATCTTCCGTGCTTGTATGTCTGGGGTTTGTTGTTTTTTCTTGCTCAGAGAAGAATTGCCTGGTATTTTGGGACTGGACTCTCAAAGGGCAGGGTCAGACTGATATTTTTTCTCTGTGAAAGGCATAGTGTGCTAAAAGAGACTGCACCCTGAGTGGCACTGGCCTTGTGAACAAGCACGGAAGTTTTTCTAGCTTTTGTTCAGTTGAGTGTGTCTCTCTTTTTAGCTATATAGCTATACATTTTTGGGTGTAAAATAATCGTGATTTATCACAAATCATCCCAGTCAGATATATAATTAATGCCTCACACGTTTGCAGGCTGTAATACGAATAATGAACAGAGATGGAGTCAGCGAAGATGCAGCTATGAAGAGGCTGGCTAACCAGTTATCCAACAGCCAACGTGTGGAACAGTCAAACGTGGTACTATGTACTCTGTGGGAACCAGAAGTGACACAACGGCAGGTAATATAAGTGATGTTACCATGAACTTATTTCTGCTTAAAGTGAATGTAAAGTTTCATCAATTAGTGCCTGGTTTTTAAAAATACTATTAAAAACAGGGGCATTTTCATTGATGAAACTTTACATTGCACCGTATTTGTAGAAATACTTACCTTTTACTTCTCCAAAGCCTGATCGCTGATCCCCCGCCTGCTTCTTCCTGCTGTACTTACACAGCAATGACGAAACCAGCTTCCTCCAATCACAGAAGGGCATCACGAGAAGGACGCTCTGGGGGGAAGCCATGATTGGAGGAAGCCGGTTTCGTCATTTCTGACGTAAGTACAGAGGAGCTGAGGGGGGGGGGGGAATCAGCGATTTGGAGAAGTAAAAGGTAAGTATTTCTACAAATACGGTGCAATGTAATGTTTCATCAATGAAAGTGCCCCTGTTTTTAATAGTATTTTTAAAAAAACGGGCACTAATTGATGAAACTTTACAATCACTTTAATGAGACATAAAAGAGGCACATTAACATTAAAGGGACAGTACACTGTAAAATTGTTTTATATTATGTATTTTCAATTGCTTGTTATACCAGCTGCAGAGTATAAATGTATGAACAATTGAAATTTCAGGTTTATTTGTGTATATGAAGTAGCTGGTTTTGTGCTTTTAAACCACAGCCTACAATGGGTTGAGCTTCAGGTAATATCATATCTCATTATGTTATCACTTTGTGTACACAACTTCCTTATATTATATTTGTCTAGAAAACTAAAGCTCAATACATAGAGGGAACAATGGGAAATTATCATGTTATTACTTAAAGGGACAGTTTAGTCAAAATTAAACTTTCATTAGTTAGATAGGACTTGTAATTTTAATCAACTTTCCAATTTACTTTTATCATCAACTTTGCTTTGTTCTCTTGGTATTCTTAGTTGAAACTAAACCTAGGTAGACTCATAAGCTAATTTCTAAGACTTTGAAGGCCGCTTCTTGTCACGTTTTTTTAATTGCTTTTCACAACAAGAGACCGAGTTTTGTGGGCCTATAGATAACACTGTGTCCACCCCCGGGGAGTTATTTAAGATTTAGCACAATACAGTACTAAATGCAAGTCAAAAGATAATAAATAGTTACAGTTGTGATCAGGGGGCTGTCAAAGGATGCTTAGATACAAGGTAATCACAGAAGTAAAAAGTGTATTAGTATAACTGTGTTGGCTATGCAAAACTGGAGAATAGGTAATAAAGGGATTATGTATCTTTTAAGACAATACAAATTCTATTGTAGACTATCCCTTTAAGTATCCTCCACCCCACTGGGAGTGTCATTTCTTCGGCAGACTGTGTTTACTTAGGCTATTAGCTGAGACTCCAGTATCAAAACTTTAAGTATAGGTTGGGATACCACAAGCTAAATCGGCTATTTCAAAGGCCAAAATAGGAGTAAAGAAGCTACTTGTAAACAATTTATACACTCCAGCAGGTTAAATGAATTATTGGGAAGAATTTAAATGGGAGAAAATGTTTAAGTGAACTGTCCCTTTAAAGGGATATGAAACAATGCTCCTTTAGTAAAACAAAAATCAGAGTTCAATTAGAGTGTTGCAAAAAGAAGCAAACAACTTGTTTTATTGCAAAACGAGCACTTAGAAATTCTCAGTGAGATAAGGGAAATACTTTTATGACATATATGTTTTACTGTCACATTATTTTTGCATTAAAAATTAGGATTTTTTAATATAGAAACATAGATTTGACGGAAGATAAAAACCATAGGCCCAGCAAGTCTCCCCAATATTTCAGCATGTAATAGACACTACTATAAAGAAGAATATGCACAGATACTGAATCTGATTATAAAAATCCAGTATAAAATCTTTTAAAAAACTTACTTAGAAACTCCCAGTTTAGTTCTGTTGATGAGGTTAGGCTGGGACACACACTGAAAGGGGCTGGGAAAGCAGGACGGGCAGACAATCCCCTGCATATAAAAAGACCCATTACACAACCAAGAGTCTGTAGACATCAGTATACATCTAAAACTTTAGGGCTTGGTTAGGAGTCTTAAAAATCACAATCAGCTAGATTACAAGTTTTGAGCGCTATAGGGAAATTAACAACTGCAACATTTCGACTGCTATTACAGGTTTTAAAAAAGCAGGCTTGCGCGGGCGATATGGTTGAGTTGTGCTCCATACTGCACCAAAATCAAGCGCTGCTTTGACGTGCACGATTTCCCCATAGACATCAATGGGGAGAGCCGGCAAAAAAAGCCTAACACCTGCGATCGCGGAAACAAAAGCTCCGTAACGCAGCCCTATTGATGTCTATGGGAAAAGAAAAATACAGTTTAAGCCTAAAATAAACCCCAAGACTAAACACCCCTAATCTGCTGCCCCTAACATCGCCGCCACCTACATTACAGTTATTAACCCCTAATCTGCCGCCCCGATATCGTCGCCACCTACATACAGTTATTAACCCCTAATCTGCCGTCCCCGATATCGCGGTCACCTACATACAGTTATTTGCCCCTAACATTGCCGCCACCTACATTTAGTTATTAACCCCTAATCTACCGTTCCCGATATCGCCGTCACCTACATACAGTTATTAACCCCTAATCTGCTGCCTCTAACATCGCCGCCACCTACATTAGTTATTAACCCCTAATCTGCCGTCCCCGATATCGCTGCCACCTACATACAGTTATTAACCCCTAATCTGCCGTCCCCAATATCGCCGCCACCTACATACAGTTATTTGCCCCTAACATCGCCACCACCTACATTAGTTATTAATCCCTAATCTGTCACCACCACTATACTAAAGTTACTAACCTCTAACCCTAACGTAAGCCTAAATCTAACCCTAACGTAACCCTAACACCCCCTAACTTAAATATAATTAAAATAAATCTAAATAAACCTTACAATTATTAACTAAATAATTCCTATTTAAAACTAAATACATACTTACCTGTAAAAAAAAACCTAAACTAGCTACAATATAACTAATAGTTATATTGTAGCTATCTTAGGTTTTATTTTTATTTCACAGGTAAGATTTGTATTTATTTTAACTCGGTAGACTAGTTAGTAAATAATTAACTATTTACTAACTACCTAGTTAAAATAAATAAAGTTACCTGTAAAATAAGACCTAAGCTACCTTACACTAAAAACTAACATTACAATAAAATAAATTAAATTATTAAAATACAATTTTCTAACTTACAAAAAAAATAAACACTAAATTACAAAAAATAAAAAAACCACATTATCTAAAATAAAAACAAATTACTCCTAATCTAATAGCCCCACCAAAATAAAAAACCCTAGTCTACACTAAACTGCCAATGGCCCTTAAAAGGGCCTTTTGCTGGGCATTGCTCCAAAGAAATCAGCTATTTTACCTGTAAAAAAATACAAACACCCCCAACAGTTAAACCCACCACCCACCCAACCAAACCCCCCAAAATAAAAACCTATCTAAATAAACCTAAGCTAAACATTGCCCTGAAAAGGGCATTTGATTCTTTTACATTGCTCAAAACCCTAACCTAAAAAAAACCCCACCCAAAACCCTTAAAAAAAAAAAAACTAACACTAACCCCCGACGAACCACTTACAGTTATCGAAGTACGGACATCCATCCTCATCCAAGCGGAAAGAAGTCTTCATCCATGCGGCCTCTTCGATCTTCATCCACCCGGCGAAGTCCTCATCCAAGCAGGCAGAAGTCTTCATTCAGGCGGCTTCTTCTATCTTCATCCATCCGGCGCGGAGCGGGTCAATCTTCAAGACATCCGACGCAGAGCATCCTCTTCTTACGGTCGTTGCTGGAAAATGAAGGTTCCCTTTAAGTGACGTCATCAACGACGGCGTCCCTTACATTCCTTTTGGCTGAAAGATTTCTATCAGCCAATAGGAATTAAAAGGGGGAAAAAATCAAATTGCCTGTTGCAGTCAGCCAATAGGATTGAGCTTTCATCCTATTGGCTGATCCAATCAGCCAATAGGATTGAGCTTTCATCCTATTGGCTGATCCAATCAGCCAATAGGATTGAGCTCTCATTCTATTGGCTGTTCCAATCAGCCAATAGGATGAAAGCTCAATCCTATTGGCTGATTGCAACAGCCAATATGATTTTTTCCCCTTTAATTCCTATTGGCTGATAGAAATCTTTCATCCAATAGGAATGTAAGGGACGCCATCTTTAAGTTACTCTTAGGGTTACGTTAGGGTTAGGATTAGGGGTTAATATATTTATGTAGAGTTAGTGATGTGGGAGGTCAGAGGTTTCGGGGTTAATAATTTATTTTAGTATATTTCGTTGTGGGTGGCTTGCGGTTTAGTGATTAATAGGTTTATTATAGCGGCGGTGTGGGCGGACGTCAGATTAGGGGTTAATAATTTTATTTTAGTTTTAATAGGTTTATTATAGTGGCGACGATGTCGGGGAGCGGCAGAATAGGGGTTAATAAAAAAAAATTAGTGGCTGCGATGTACGGAGAGGCAGATTATGGGGTTAATAATTTTATTTTAGTGTTCGCGATGCGGGAGGGCCTCAGTTTAGGGGTTAATAGGTAGTTTATGGGTGTTTAGTGTACTTTGTAGCAGTTTAGTTATGAGTTTTATGCTACAGATTTGTAATGTAAAACTCATAACTACTGATTTTAGATGGCAGTACGAATCTTGTCAGTATAGGGTATACCGCTCACTTTTTGGCCTCCCAGGCAAACTCGTAATACCGGCGCTATGGGAGTCCCATTGAAAAAGGACTTTTTTAAAAGTGCGGTACTGACGTTGCGTAACGGCCAAAAAAGGTGTGCGGTACACCTATACCTGCAAGACTTGTAATAGCAGCGTTAGGGAAAAAGCAGCGTTATAACGCATAGCGATGCTTTTTCACTCATAACGCAAAACTTGTAATCTAGCTGAATGTTATTTAAAAATAAGCAAAACTATACATTTTTACAAAAACACTCCCAGATGGGCTATATAAACGGATCATCTACAAAACATTTATGTAAAGAAAAATCTAGTGTATAATGTCCCTTTAAAGTTCCCCACAGATTTTGTTATTACTACCTCTTGTAGAAGTTTAAATTTTAAGGACCCCTTGTCCTTTAAAAAAAAAAATATATATTTTTTCACAGCCTCATCTTTACTAAGTCCCTTAATATACTTGAAAGTAATTATTATATCACCTCTTTCCCTTCTCCTCTAAGCTATACATGTTTAAAGAGACACTCAAATCAAAATTAAACTTTCATGATTTACTGTAAATAGAGCATGACATTTTAAACACATTTCCAATTTACTTCCATTAACAAAAATGTTCACAATGTTTTTATATTTACACTTTTTGAGTCACCAGCACATGTGCAAGAATTCACCGAATATACATATATGCATTTGTGATTGGCTGATGACTGTCACATGATACAGGGGGAGTGGAAATAAACATACATTTAAAATGTGTCATTAAAAAAATCTACTAGACATTTGAAGTTTTGCAAATCTACTGTATTTAATGGTCCTTTAGTCATTGAGCCTCTCCTGGTAAGTCTTATTTTTTTAGCCCATTAACCATTTTAGTAGACTTTCTTTGTACAGATTCTAGTTTGTTTATATCCTTCAGGAGATATTTCCTCTAGAACTGCACACAATACTCAAGATGAGGCCTAACTAATGACCTGTAAAGTGGTCATTAGTTAGGCCTCATCTCATCCTGAGAAACACCAATAGAAACTCTTCCCTCAGCTAAATGCACACCATTTACTAAGACACTCTGTTTTCTGTCCTTAAACCAGCATTTTACCTGGTTCACAATTTTTGAGTCTAGATCAAGGAGATCCAGTTTGGGAATTAGTTTGTTGTGTGGGACGGTGTCAAATGCTATGCTGAAATCTAGAACTGCTCCACCCTTGTCTAATACTTTTGTTGCATAATCAAATAAGTCAATTAGATTAGTCTGGCATGATCTACCTGAAGTAAAACCTTGCTGATTTTGATCCTCCTAAATTGTTTATCTTTATGTAAGTCAAAATTCTTTCTTTTAAGAGACTTTCCATTAATTTCTCTACTACTGTAGTTAAACTAACTAGCCTGTATTTACCCAATTCCTACCTACTGCCCTTTTTATGAAGAGGCACTACATTTGCTATTCTTCAATCATCTGGAACAACGCCTGTCAATAGTGACTGATTATACAGATCAGTTAATGGGGCAGCTATCACAGATCAAAGTTCCTTTAAAACCCTTGGATGAATATTATCAGGACCCACAGACTTTTTTAAGATTATTTGTGATAATGCCAACAAAACTTCATCCTCTTTAAAAAGATTAATGCAAAGCTCATTTCCATTTCTTTGTAAAATGTTGATGGTCCATAGTCTTCCATAACATATGGGATATATTTCCCGCCACTAGGAGTAGGTCAAGAACCCATTTAAGAGATTTAAAAAAATGTTCCCATCTCTCTTCAGTTTTTGTTCTTGGCCTACTAAGAGATGGTTGAGAATAGTGGTTGTTCTAGCTACTTGCTTATGGAATACAAATTGGGAGCTCCGACCTATGTGAGACCCAGAGAACCTGGGGAGTATCATTTACAAAGAAGACAGAAAAGACTATATACTGCAGCTGAATGAAACAGGGACACAAGAATACACATGGTATTTTCACAGCATTTCCCTAATTCGACTTAAGCCACAACTACCCTCAGGTGTCGCGGGGACTTGTCCCTTGCCTCCCCTTGAGGGACTCTCGTATTTCCTACTTCAATCCTCTGCAGTACTCAATACCTGCATTGACATAGATGATATGCCTGGTAAGACAGTGGAGGGGTGCTGAGTATGTAAGTGCCTTTAAATAGCACAGACACAGCCCAGAGGATATTTGTAGTTACTCTGAAACAGGTACAGCATAGCCAGGGGACTTAACCTGTGCCCCTCATGACACTATTTTTTTCTCCATATAATGTCCCTAATAGTTCTACTAGCATTGGCAACACTATCAGGGAAGCCTTTGACCATTTTAACCCTCTGGCAGCTTTTAGGATAATTTTTTGAGCACTTTACAAAATTATGTGTATAGCCCTTTAAGAGAACCATCAATAGCTTAATTCATGATGGAATTCTATAGTGCAGGCTCCAGTTAGGCTGGGGAACATATTTTATCAGGGTTTATATGATTATTATGGTTGGTGCACTTTATTTTACTTTAAACAGTGTTTTTTTTTTTTTTATATGGCCAAGTCACTGGCTTTACTCCCAGCTGTAGCCCCGCCCCATTTTTGTACCCAGGCTTTTTTTCTCACCTATCTGGAGCCTCTGTGATTTCACCTGCAACAGTTGGGGGCTGATCTTTTACAGATTCTAACCAGATTTTCAGTGCCTGCCAGTCCCAAGAAGGGGGTGAGTACCATACAGGAACTGCCAGGGTGGTGCTTTAGGGCTTGTTAAACTTATTACATTGGGAGATTGTACAAGTGTCTGAGGGGTGCTCTCTACAAGGTTTTCTTTGTACTATTTATTATATAAGGTGTCATTGTATATTGTTATATAAGTGCAAATATGGAACAAACTGTTTCTGTCCCCACTGATATTTCTTTAGAGGAGTCAGTTTCTGATATCCCTAGCTACATATATATCTTTATTTTGCAAATCTGTTCCAGTATGCCAGGTCTACCAAATCTGTGAGAATTGTGTACCTTACATTTTGTATGGAAACACAACCTTCCACTTCTCAAAGCGAAGTTTGCCCAATACTTGTCACTCAGGGGGACTATACTGATTCTACTCCTGAATTTAAAAGTAGCATGTATAAAATTGTGACAGATTATTTGGCGGCAATCCCCAAACCAGATAAGCGTAAGAGCACATCCAGGGATTTATCTCAGTCTCATGAGGTTAATGTGCAAAAACTTTCCCTTCAACCACTTAAGGAAACCTCTTTCTTTAAACAGGCCTTTTACTTGGACCTGCTGTTTCTCTCACCTGTGTGGCTGCAGCAGGAACACTATGGTGTGATTCTCTAGCCAAAATGGTGGTGGACAATTCATCTGTTTAGGATTTACAGAACTGAATTAAAGCACTTAAAATGGGTCAAGCATTCATGTGTGATGCAGTAATGGACATTATTAAGATCAATGTCAAAAATATGTCTATGGCAGTGCTGGCACGGAGATCCTTATGGTTAAAATCTTGGTCAGCGTACAGGATCTCTAAAAATAGAGTGATTACTTTTTCCTTCCAAGATTCTATTCAGTTCAGAATTGGACTCCATTATTAAGACAGGCATTGGTGGGAAAGGAGCTTTTGTTCCTTAGGATAAAAAATAAGAGGAAATCGTTTCGCTACTCAGGATATCAGACGTCCTCTTCTCAGAAACATGAGCCTTCCAAGTAAGCCTGGAAGCCTGGTTCTTTGTGGTCAAAGTCCAAGCAATCTAAAAAGTCCAACACCACCACTAAATCAGAAAGAAGGTGCGGCCCAAGAACCAGAATCTGTTCTGTTAGGGGGCAGACTGAGTTTCTTTAAGGAGGCCTGGTGCAGGTCAGTCCAGGACCCCTGGGTTCGAAACATAATTTCTCAGGGTTATCGGATAGGCTTCAAGTCCAGACCTCCTCGAGGGTGATTCCTTTTTTCTCATGTTTCCATGACTTCAGTCAAAGGCCTTTCTACAGTGTGTTCTGGAATTAAAGGATATGGGGTAATTATTCCAGTACCTATACCTCAACAGGGTCAAGGGTTTAACTCCAATTTGTTTATTGTCCCAAAGAAGGAAGGGACCTACAGACCTGTCTTAGACCTAAAGACGTTAAACATGTTTGTCAGAGTTCCCACTTTCAAGATGGAAACCATTCACACAATATTGTCCTTAATACAACAGGGCCAATTTATGACTACAATAGATCTCAAGGATGCATACCTGCACATTCACATCCACAGGGATCACTATCAGTTCCTGATGTTTTGTGATATCCCTTTAAGAACAACTAGCTATCAGCACTTTCTCCCTATTTAAGGAAGTGCTTTCCCATCACTCAGGGCCTGAAAATTAAAGTGGATTCTCACAGTTTGTTCTTCTCTGAACAATTTAACTTAGTAATCTCTTTTCAGGTCCTATCCTACTCTATGCCATGCTGCTCTTGTGGCTAAGTTGCTGCACTACTTCCCTAATTGCACCTGGACTGCAATTCCTACTTCGATTCCTACGCCTACCGGAACTCCTTCCATACGCGATCCGAAGTCACGCTCACACAAGCTGCTACCGGAACGCTGCTACTAGCTCAATCTCCGGTCAAGCTCTCTCCTAGGTGGTATCACCGCTCTCCACGCCACACTAACACCCTTGGGGGAATCAGGATCCGCTCTCCACGCTACTTTGGGTATCGTAGCATAATAATAAGATAAACTACACAATTTATCAAGTTACGTTTGTCTCTCTATCTGAGGTGTATTTTCCCTGATTTAACCTCCTCCTTGCTGGGCAATATCGTGTGTATGCTGGAACTGTGTATATATTTTAGTATGTTTGTGTGAGTGCGTGAACCTTGAGGAAATTATATTGAACTTTTATACCGGATTATATTTATGAAAAACATATTTCTTATCCTGAATATCAAGGAATTATCTCAGTTTTGCAACATCATTCTTTTGCTCATATTTACATATAACTCTGAGTCTAATATTGTTTCACAATTATAACGATATTTTCCACCTTTTCATATGAGTACTACCATACTATAGAATCAATTACAAAAGTAAATGCTCACCTTGTGCATGTCAGTAAAATAAGTTGTTTTTACTTGCTGTTAACAAGAATAGAGCAACATTACCATTATTTTCTAAATACTATTGATTTACTTATTTGAAGTGAGACTGTATATCACAGAATTTTCAGGCCTTAAAAAAGTTATATCTGAAATTATTTTTGATCATGGATCCTAATGAAATAAAAAATGAATTTTCTAATATTCATCAAAAATTAGAATACCTTGCCAGAGCCTTAACAGAGGTACAAACGGAAAATAAAGCTCTCAAAACCCTAATAAAAGATTGTATGCCAGGGAAAGAAGCAGAAATCCCTGAACCTCACATTCAATACCCACAACCCTTCTCGGGCAAGCGTAGCAAATTCAGGGATTTCAAAAGTGCATGTAAACTGCTCTTTCTCCAACATTGGTGTGTCCGGTCCACGGCTTCATCCTTACTTGTGGGATATTCTCTTCCCCTACAGGAAATGGCAAAGAGAGCACACAGCAAGAGCTGTCCATATAGCCCCCCCCTCTGGCTCCGCCCCCCAGTCATTCTCTTTGCCGCTCTGAACAAGTAGCATCTCCACAGGGATGGTAAAGAGTATGTGGTGTTAGTTGTAGTTTTATTTCTTCTATCAAGAGTTTGTTATTTTAAAATAGTGCCGGTTTGTACTATTTACTCTACAACAGAAAGTGATGAAGATTTCTTTTAAAAGAGGAGTATGATTTTAGCAGCAGTAACTAAAATCAATTGCTGTTCCCACGCAGGACTGTTGAGCCCAGAGAACTTCAGTTGGGGGGAACAGTTTGCAGGCTTATCTGCCTCAGGTATGATCAGTCATATTTCTAACAAGACATGTTAATGCTAGAAGACTGTCAGTTTTTCCCTTAAGGGGTAAGTAAGCCATTTTCTTAGACTCATAACAGATTAAGGCTTACAAATGGGCTCTATACTGGTTGACACTATTGTGGGCTAAATCATATTTAGATGGCATTTAGAGTGTTTTGTGAAATTAAAAGCACTTTTGGGAACGTTTTTATTCACCTGGCATTTAGTTAGACTACTATTTCAGTCAGACAGGCCCCTTCACTCTGGTATGCAGAGGAAGGAGGCCCCGTTTTCGCGCCTCAATTGCGCAGTTTACTTCCATGGCAGTGCATGCAGCTTCATGTGAGGGGTCCTGTGGCATTCTAAAACGGACTCAGGAAGGTTTATTTCGGTGCTGAATAACGCTCAGGGAAGGTAAAAAGCCGCAGCAAGGCTGTGGCAGTGATTGTGGTGTACTAAAATTGTTGAATTAAACAAATAGCTCCGGTTTGCTCATTTTAAGGGTTAAAGTCTTGAAACTTGGTGTGCAATACTTTCAAGGCATTAGGACTCTGAGGTGCAAATTTTGTTAAAATCGGACATTGCCTTCATAGTTTTTCAAAATATCAGAAATAAAGTGTGCTTGTTTATTATTTAAAGGGACAGTAACACTTTTCTTTAAAAACGCTTTTATTGCATTATTAGCCTGCCAATTTCTGTCTAACATGTCTATACCTTCAGATGGCTTATGTTCTGTGTGTATGGAAGCCAAGGTGGTTCCCCCTATTAATGTATGCGCAAATTGTGTCATAGCGTCCAAACAAAGTAAGGACAGTACTGTCACATTTAATAAGATTGCCCAAGATGATTCTTCTAATGAAGGTAGCGGGGATAGTTCATCATCCGCTCCTTCTGTGTCAACACCAGTTTTGCCCGCGCAGGCGATACCTAGTTCATCTAGAGCGCCAATGCTAGTTACTATGCAGCAATCAACTGCAGTAATGGATAATTCTATAGCAAATCTATTATCCAAACTGCCATCCTACCCTAGAAAGCATGATTGCTCAGTTTTAAATACAGTAGATGAGCAGGTTGACGCTGAGGACAATTTATCAGTTATACCCTCACATCAATCTGAATTGGCTGTGAGGGAGGGGCTGTCTGAGGGTGAAATTTCTGATTCAGGAAAAGTTTCTCAGCAGGCAGACACTGATATTGTAACATTTAAATTTAAGTTAGAACATCTCCGCGCCCTGCTTAAGGAGGTCCTAACTACTCTTGATGACTGTGATTCTTTGGTAATTCCAGAGAAATTGTGCAAGATGGACAAATTCTTAGAGGTCCCAGTGCACGCTGATGCCTTTCCGATACCCAAGCGGGTGGCGGACATAGTGACTAAGGAGTGGGAAAAGCCAGGTATACCTTTTGTCCCACCTCCTATATTCAAGAAAATGTTCCCCATTGTTGACCCCAGAAGGGACGCATGGCAAACGGTCCCTAAGGTTGAGGGGGCAGTGTCAACGTTAGCTAAGCGCACAACTATTCCTATTGAGGACAGTTGCGCTTTTAAAGATCCTATGGATAAAAAATTGGAAGGATTGCTAAAAAAGATATTTGTTCAGCAAGGTTTCCTTCTCCAACCAATTTCGTGCATTATTCCTGTCACCACGGCAGCGTATTTTTGGTTCGAGGAACTAGAAAATTTGCTTCAAAAAGAGACTCCATATGATGAAGTCATGGACAGAATTCACGCACTAAAGTTGGCTAATTCCTTTGTTTTGGATGCCGCTTTCCAATTGGCTAAGTTAGCGGTGAAAAATTCAGGTTTTGCAATAGTGGCGCGCAGAGCGCTTTGGCTAAAATCCTGGTCGGCGGATGTGTCGTCCAAGAATAAATTGCTTAATATTCCTTTCAAGGGTAAGACCCTTTTCGGGCCGGAATTGAAAGAGATTATTTCAGACATTACTGGTGGAAAGGGACATGCCCTCCCACAGGATAGGCCTTTCAAGGCTAAGAACAAATCTAATTTTCGTTCCTTTCGCAATTTCAGGAACGGACCGAATCTTAACTCTGCGGCCTCCAGACAAGAAGGCAACTCTTCCCAGCCTAAACCAGCATGGAAACCATGGCAAGGCTGGAACAAGGGTAAACAGGCCAAAAAGCCTGCTGCTGCTACCAAGACAGCATGAAGGGGTAGCCCCTGATCCGGGACCGGATCTAGTAGGGGGCAGACTCTCTCTCTTTGCTCAGGCTTGGGCAAGAGATGTTCCGGATCCCTGGGCACTAGAAATAGTCTCTCAGGGGTATCTTCTAGAGTTCAAGGAACTTCTTCCACGGGGAAGGTTCCACATGTCTCGCTTATCTTCAGACCTGATAAAGAGACAGGCATTCCTACATTGCGTAGGAGATGATACACCCAGTTCCAACAGCGGAACAAGGTCTGGGTTTTTACTCAAACCTGTTCGTAGTTCCCAAAAAAGAAGGAACTTTCAGGCCAATTCTGGATTTAAAAATTCTAAACAAATTCCTCAGAGTTCCATCATTCAAAATGGAAACTATTCGGACGATTTTACCAACAATCCAGGAGGGTCAATATATGACTACCGTGGACTTAAAGGATGCGTACCTGCATATTCCTATCCACAAAGATCATCATCAGTTCCTGAGGTTCGCCTTCCTGGACAAACCTTACCAGTTTGTGGCCCTTCCATTCGGTCTAGCCACTGCTCCCAGAATTTTCACAAAGGTGCTAGGGTCCCTTCTAGCGGTATTAAGACCAAGGGGCATTGCTGTAGCACCTTATCTAGACGACATTCTAATCCAGGCGTCGTCTCTTCCCAAAGCAAAGGCTCATACAGACATTGTTCTAGCCTTCCTCAGATCTCACGGGTGGAAGGTGAACGTAGAAAAGAGTTCCGTGTCCCCGTCAACAAGAGTTCCCTTTTTGGGAACAATAATAGATTCTATAGAAATGAAGATCTTCCTGACAGAAGTCAGAAAGTTGAAGCTTCTGAACGTTTGTCAAGTTCTTCACTCTATTCTTCAACCTTCCATAGCTCAGTGCATGGAAGTAGTAGGATTAATGGTTGCAGCAATGGACATAGTTCCTTTTGCTCGAATTCATCTAAGACCATTACAACTGTGCATGCTCAATCAGTGGAATGGGGACTATGCAGACTTGTCTCCCCAGATTCAAGTAGACCAGGTAACCAGGGATTCTCTCCGCTGGTGGTTGTCTCACGATCACCTGTCTCAGGGAATGAGTTTCCGCAGACCAGAGTGGACCGACGCCAGTCTCTTAGGCTGGGGCGCGGTCTGGGACTCTCTGAAAGCTCAAGGTCTATGGTCTCGAGAAGAGTCTCTTCTTCCGATAAACATTTTAGAACTGAGAGCGATATTCAATGCACTCCTGGCTTGGCCTCACCTAGCAAAGGCCAAATTCATAAGGTTCCAGTCGGACAACATGACGACTGTAGCGTACATCAATCATCAGGGGGGAACAAAGAGTTCCTTAGTGATGAGAGAGGTATCCAAGATCATCAAATGGGCGGAGGATCACTCCTGCCACCTATCTGCGATTCACATCCCAGGAGTGGACAACTGGGAGGCGGATTATTTGAGTCGTCAGACTTTTCATCCGGGGGAGTGGGAACTCCACCCGGAGGTTTTTGCCCAGTTAACTCAACTATGGGGCATTCCGGATATGGATCTGATGGCGTCTCGCCAGAACGCCAAGGTTCCTCAATACGGATCCAGATCCAGGGACCCCAAGGCGGCACTGGTGGATGCATTAGTAGCGCCTTGGTCGTTCAACCTAGCTTATGTGTTTCCACCGTTTCCTCTCCTTCACAGGCTTGTAGCCAGGATCAAACAGGAGCAGGCCTCGGTGATTCTAATAGCTCCTGCGTGGCCACGCAGGACTTGGTATGCAGACCTGGTGAATATGTCATCGGCTCCACCATGGAAGCTACCTTTGAGGCAGGATCTTCTAGTACAAGGTCCATTCGAACATCCAAATCTAGTCTCTCTCCAATTGACTGCTTGGAAATTGAACGCTTGATTCTATCTAAGCGTGGATTTTCTGACTCGGTTATAGATACTCTAGTTCAGGCCAGAAAGCCTGTGACTAGGAAAATTTACCATAAGATATGGCAAAAATATATCTGTTGGTGCAGATCCAAGGGATACTCTTGGAGTAAAATTAAAATTCCAAGGATACTTTCCTTTCTCCAAGAGGGCTTGGATAAAGGTTTGTCAGCTAGTTCTCTAAAAGGACAGATATCTGCTATGTCGGTTTTGTTGCACAAACGTCTGGCAGCCGTGCCAGATATACAGGCGTTTGTACAGGCGTTAGTCAGGATCAAGCCTGTCTATAGACCTATGACTCCTCCATGGAGTTTAAACTTGGTTCTTTCAGTTCTTCAGGGGGTTCCTTTTGAACCCATGCATTCCATAGATATTAAGTTACTATCTTGGAAAGTTCTGTTTTTGGTTGCTATTTCTTCTGCTAGAAGAGTTTCTGAATTGTCTGCTTTGCAGTGTTCTTCTCCCTATCTGATTTTCCATACAGATAAGGTAGTTTTACGTACCAAGCCTGGTTTTCTTCCAAAGGTCGTTTCCAACAGGAATATTAACCAGGAAATTGTTGTTCCTTCTCTGTGTCCGAATCCAGTTTTAAAGAAGGAACGTTTGTTACACAATCTAGATGTGGTTCGTGCTTTAAAGTTCTATTTAGAAGCAACAAAGGATTTCAGTCAGACATCATCCTTGTTTGTTGTGTATTCTGGTAAGAGGAGAGGGCAGAAAGCTACTGCTACCTCTCTTTCTTTTTGGCTGAAAAGCATCATCCGATTGGCTTATGAGACTGCCGGACGGCAGCCTCCTGAATGAATTACAGCTCATTCTACTAGAGCTGTGGCTTCCACATGGGCCTTCAAGAACGAGGCTTCTGTTGATCAGATATGTAAGGCAGCGACTTGGTCTTCTCTGCACACTTTTGCCAAATTTTACAAATTCGATACTTATGCTTCTTCGGAGGCTATTTTTGGGAGAAAGGTTTTGCAAGCCGTGGTGCCTTCCGTTTAGGTAACCTGGTTTGCTCCCTCCCTTCATCCGTGTCCTAAAGCTTTGGTATTGGTTCCCACAAGTAAGGATGAAGCCGTGGACCGGACACACCAATGTTGGAGAAAACAGAATTTATGTTTACCTGATAAATTTCTTTCTCCAACGGTGTGTCCGGTCCACGGCCCGCCCTGGTTTTTAATCAGGTTTGAAAAATTTCTTTCTTTATACACTACAGTCACCACGGCACCCTATAGTTTCTCCTTTTTCTCCTAACCGTCGGTCGAATGACTGGGGGGCGGAGCCAGAGGGGGGGCTATATGGACAGCTCTTGCTGTGTGCTCTCTTTGCCATTTCCTGTAGGGGAAGAGAATATCCCACAAGTAAGGATGAAGCCGTGGACCAGACACACCATTGGAGAAAGAAATTTATCAGGTAAACATAAATTCTGTTTTTCTCTCAGGCCCAAAACTTATCACAGTGAAAGGATCAAGGTGTGCACCACTATCTCTTTCCTACAGGGGGAGCCTCGCTCCTGGGCCAATAGGTTCTTTGAGAGTGAACATCCCATTATAGATTCACTAGAAGAATTTTTTCTAGCAATGACTGCTTTGTATGAGGATTCCCACACTCAAATAACTGCTGAAACAAAATTAAGATCTATGAAGCAGGGGAAAAGGAACATCGAGGAATATATCACAGAGTTCCAAATGTGGATAGACGACTCCCAATGGAACGAGATCAGTTTAAAGAACCAATTCAGATTGGGTCTATCTGAATCGCTAAAAGATGAACTGTCCCGATTAGAGATGCCTGACACCCTTAATGGACTGATGAAATTAAGCACCACCCTGGATCGTAGATTACGTGAAAGAAAGGCTGAACGAGCTTCCTATGAAGTTATGCCGAGACGTTCTTATCCTTGCCCTTCAAATATGGAAAAAGATGTTTCTAACCAGATTCCTATGGAGATTGGAGCTATAAGGGGTCCTTTAACTCCTGAAGAAAAGGCCAGACGCCGATCAGAAAATCTCTGTCTTTATTGTGGGCAAAAAGAACATTCAGTTACAAATTGTCCATCACTGCTAAGACAGAAAAGGGGTAAGAATCAATTCAATCATAATATTTTGCATTTTACACAAAACCCTCAACTCACTCTCATCCTTTCTTTACAGTGGAATCATAAAAACGTGCGTTCTAACGCTTTGATTGATTCTGGGGCGTCAGGAAATTATATAGACACCTCCTATGTTAAACTTAATAAAATTCCAATTGTTTGCAAATCACATCCTGTCTCTGTTAAACTCATTGATGGTTCTATTATACAACAGGGCCCTATTACTCACCAGACAATCCCCCTACTAGTAACAACTGACAAGGGACATTCTGAATACCTTACTTTTGACCTTATACCAATCTACATGCATACTCTCATCCTAGGTTTTAGTTGGTTACAACTACATAACCCACATATTGATTGGTCATCACCACAGGTAACATTAGATTCTGACTATTGTGTAAAGACTTGTTTTCCCTATCAGGTAATCTCTGCAATAGAACCTGAACTACCTGAAGTTTATCGGGACCTGGCAGAGGTATTTGATCTAAAAGAGGCAGAAAACCTCCCACCACATAGGGAGTTTGACTGCCCCATTGATTTAATACCGGGTTCTCAAATACCTCATGGTAAGATTTATCCACTTTCACAAGAAGAATTGATATATTTACGATCATATCTGGATGAAAACCTGCGTAAAGGTTTCATCTCACACTCAACATCTCCTGCTGCAGCAGGAATGTTTTTAGTACGCAATAAAGACGGTACAATAAGACCAATTATTGATTACAGGGCAATGAACGAAATTACAATTAAAAACAGGTATCCTTTACCCCTCATTCCCGAACTACTCGAAAGGTTAAATGAGGCTACAATATATTCAAAATTAGATCTAAAGGGCGCTTATAATTTAATTCGTATAAAAGAAGGACATGAATGGAAAACCGCGTTTAGAACTCGCTATGGACTTTTCCAATATAACGTAATGCCCTTTGGGTTAAGCAACGCCCCTGCAACCTTCCAACATTTCATTAACAAAATTTTTCATGATCTAATGGATATCTGTGTCATCATATATCTAGATGATATTCTGATATACTCTAAATCTCCCATAGAACATGAGAAACACGTCAGGTGGGTGCTTACTCGTCTTAAAGAGCATAAACTATATGCGAAATTGGAAAAATGTGTTTTTCATGTGTCTAAGATAAAGTTTTTGGGTTATATAATATCCCCGAAGAAAATAGAAATGGATCCTGAAAAAGTATCTGCCATTAAGAATTGGCCTACACCCACAACTGTAAAATCGTTACAGCGATTTATAGGCTTCGCAAATTTCTACCGTAAATTTATTAAAAACTTCTCCTCAGTAGTAAGACCCCTAACACAATTAACAAGTATAAATCAGCGTTTTAAGTGGTCTGAACAAGCCCAAGACAGACTTAAGGAGTTATTCACAACAGCTCCAATATTATCATTGCCTAACTTTGATCTACAATTCCAATTGGAGGTAGATGCCTCTAATACAGGCATTGGGGCTGTTCTCTCCCAACAAGATAAAGATAGTGGTGAAATTCACCCCATTGCTTTTTATTCAAGGACATTGACTTGTGCAGAATCTAACTATAGTGTGGGTGATAAAGAGCTCCTTGCAATAAAGTGTTCTTTAGAACAATGGAGACACCTCTTAGAAGGGTCAGTAATTCCGTTTCTCATTTACACTGATCATAAAAACCTAGAATACTTAAAGAAGAACAAGACTTTAACAGCTAGACAGGCAAGGTGGTCATATTTTTCTAGATCGCTTTAATTTTATAATTACCTACAAACCTGGGAATCAGAACACTAAAGCAGACGCACTTTCCCGTATACATGAGATGCTTCCTCACGAACAACCTAACTTCACCATCTCTCCAGAAAAGATAATAGGTAATCTGACACCCCTTGAACAAGAGGTTTACACCGCTTTGGAACATGATTTAATACCCCTACAGTATTGTTCCAAAGATCCTAAAACAGGTCTCTTCTATCATGAGGAACAGTTATACATACCCGAGAAAATTAGAACATCCATTCTGTCACACACTCATGATGATACTATATCTGGTCATCCTGGTATCCAGAAAACCATTGAACTTACCCGCCGTAATTTTTGGTGGCCAGGAATGAATAAATATATTTACGATTATGTATCTGGGTGTGAGAACTGCGCCCGAAATAAAGTAGATCACAAAAAACCTATAGGTTTACTTTCACCTCTGCCCATTCCAGATAAACCATGGAGTACTATTGCCATGGATTTTATAGTTGAGTTACCTGAATCACAGCAATATAACACCATCATGGTAATAGTTGATCATCTAACAAGACTGGCACATTTCATCCCTCTTAAGGGATTACCGACTGCTTTGACCACAGCCAAAGTATTTCTTGACCGGGTTGTAAGACTACATAGGCTACCCTCTAATATAATTACTGATAGGTTTACCCAATTCACCTCTTCCTTCTGGAGATCCTTATGTAAGCTGTTGAGAATAGACCACCGTTATACCACCGCCTTCCATCCCCAGACAAATGGGTTGACAGAAAGACTGAACCAGACTATTGAACACTTTCTACGCTGTTACATTTCACATTTACAAGATGACTGGTCAGTATTCCTTCCTATGGCAGAATTTACACACAATAATTCAGTATGTGCCTCAACCAAAATGTCCCCCTTTTTTGCAACTTATGGGTATCATCCTAACACCATAACCTTATCCCACAAAACAGTAAATTCTCCCACAGCAATAGAATATTCTTCCAATCTTCAAGAAAGATTGATTACATTGAAGAAACATTTATCTGAGGCCAAAGAATACCAGAAGAAATACTATGATCTGAAACATAGAATCGGACCTGAATATAAAATAGGAGATTTAGTACTCCTTTCAACCAAGAATCTTAAACTTCAGGTTCCCTGCAAGAAACTGGCGAACCAGTTTCTGGGACCTTACCCTGTTGAACAAGTGATCAACTCCAATGTGGTCAAACTCAAGTTGCCCAAGGATTACAGAATTCATCCCGCCTTTCATATTTCCTTATTGAAACCTTTCCACTCAATGACTCGCACTACTGTTGATCCTCCACCTCCTATCGTAGTGGATCGTCAGGATGAGTTTGAGGTCGAATCAATACTAGATTCTAGGATTAGACGACACAAATTAGAATATCTCATTAAATGGAAGGGATATGGTCCCGAGGATAATTCCTGGCATCTTCATTCCGAAGTCCATGCCCCTCGATTGATGAGGTGTTTTCATCGGAAATACCCCCTCAAGCCAGACCTGGAATCCCCGGGGCTGATTCCCTGAGATGGGGGGATGTGATATCCCTTTAAGAACAACTAGCTATCAGCACTTCCTCCCTATTTAAGGAAGTACTTTCCCATCACTCAGGGCCTGAAAATTAAAGTGGATTCTCACAGTTTGTTCTTCTCTGAACAATTTAACTTAGTAATCTCTTTTCAGGTCCTATCCTACTCTATGCCGTGCTGCTCTTGTGGCTAAATTGCTGCACTACTTCCCTAATTGCACCTGGACTGCAATTCCTACTTCGATTCCTACGCCTACCGGAACTCCTTCCATACGCGATCCGAAGTCGCGCTCACACAAGCTGCTACCGGAACGCCGCTACTAGCTCAATCTCCGGTCAAGCTCTCTCCTAGGTGGTATCACCGCTCTCCACGCCACACCAACACCCTTGGGGGAATCAGGATCCGCTCTCCATGCTACTTTGGGTATCGTAGCATAATAATAAGATAAACTACACAATTTATCAAGTTACGTTTGTCTCTCTATCTGAGGTGTATTTTCCCTGATTTAACCTCCTCCTTGCTGGGCAATATCGTGTGTATGCTGGAACTGTGTAAATATTTTAGTATGTTTGTGTGAGCACGTGAACCTTGAGGAAATTATATTGAACTTTTATACCGGATTATATTTATGAAAAACATATTTCTTATCCTGAATATCAAGGAATTATCTCAGTTTTGCAACATCATTCTTTTGCTCATATTTACATATAACTCTGAGTCTAATATTGTTTCACAATTATAACGATATTTTCCACCTTTTCATATGAGTACTACCATACTATAGAATCAATTACAAAAGTAAATGCTCACCTTGTGCATGTCAGTAAAATAAGTTGTTTTTACTTGCTGTTAACAAGAATAGAGCAACATTACCATTATTTTCTAAATACTATTGATTTACTTATTTGAAGTGAGACTGTATATCACATGTTTGCTTATATGGACAAACACTACCAGTTTGTCGCTCTTCCATTTGGTCTGGTAACAGCTCCACGCATTTTTACAAAGGTGTTAGGTGCCCTGTTAGCAGTGATCAGAGCTCAGGGGATCTCAATAGCACTGTATCTGGACAACATACTGGTGCAATCTCCTTCTCTGTCATTGGCAATCACACATACTCGCAAGCTTCTATTATTTCTCCAGAACCATGTTTGGAAGATCAATGTTTCCAAAAGCTTGTTATATACTGCTACATGGGTAACATTTTTAGGAATCATAATAGATTTAGTCTGTATGCATCTGTTCCTGGCAGAACCACGCAAGTTAAAACTCTAGACAGCATGTCTCTCCATTACTGTCTGTAGCTCAGTGCATGGAGGTAGTGGGTCTTATGGTAGCCGCTTTCAATGCGATTTCTTTTGCCCGCTTTCACTTACGTCTTTTTCAGCTATCAATGCTCAGTCAGTGGTCAAAGAATTATCTATATTTGGAGCAACAAATAGCTCTGGAATCATCCATCAGACAATCTCTGACTTGGTGGACACAAAGACCTTCTTTGAGCCTTGGGGCATCTTTTATTAGTCAGTCATGGGCCATTGTAACAACAGATGCCAGTCTGTTAGGCTGGGGGCAGTCTGGAATTCTCGAAGAGCACAAGGAATTTGGTCTCATTTAGAGGTAAGGTTACCAATAAACATTCTGTAACATCAAGCAATTCTTCAAGCTCTTTAGGCATGGTTTCTGTTGATGGAGGAGAAATGTATCCGTTTCTAGTTGGACAATATCACAGGGGTAGCCTATATTAATCTTCAAGGAGGCACCCACAGTCTACTGACAATGCAGGAAGTCTCTTAAATTCTGTCCTGGGCAGAGAGGAATCAGTGCTCACTATCAGCGATTCACATTCCGGGTGTGAACAATTGGGAAGCAGACTATCTCACTCGTCAATCAGTCCATCTATGAGAATTGTCTTTCCATCAGGATGTATTCAATAAACTGCTAATCAAATGGAGCCTACCAGACATAGATCTGAAGGCATCACACTTAAATGACAAACTTCCAAAGTAATGTGCAAGATCAAGAGTATTAAGGGCGCATATGATAGAAGCCTTGGTATGTCCATGGGAATTTCATCTAGCATACCTGTTTCCTCCATTTGTTCTTCTACCAAGAGTCATTGCTCGGATCAAACAGGAGTCAGCATCAGTAATATTAATTGCTCCAGCCTGGCCTCGCAAGACATGGTATGCAGACCTAGTACATCCCAATATTATACCTGACCATTAACTTTACATAATAACCAATCCTGGTGTAAATTATCCCCAGGGTTAATATGCTGATCACCCCAGTATTCTCTAGTTGATTTTAAAGTACCCATTTTAAGATACCTAATAAAGTTTAATTATTTTAATCAACTTGTGTTGATGTTAACCTTCTATGCCTGTGATACGTACAACATAAATGGTATTTGAGTGCTATTTGTGTATCTTTTTTGGAACTTTCTTTAGTTGTACAAGTATTAATGTTTGTTTATACACAGCACCTTAGAGCTACTCTTACACTTTACGAGGCCATTTGTGCATTACTATAAGCCCATCCCAGTTTATTACTATCAGTAGTGCCATCACTCCCGTCTCTCTCAAGACCTAGTACAGATGTCAACAACGCCTCCATGGCACCTTCCTCTGAGACAAGATCTGTTATCACAAGGTCCTCTTTTCCATAAGGATTGCAAATCTCTAAGTTTGACAGTGTGGAGGTTGAACGCCTATATATGAACTGTCAGTGAAATTATTTTCCAACCCTGTCCGTAACATAGACCATCAGCTTGGGTTTCAATCCCATATATTATGGAGGACAGTGGACAATCATCATTTTATGCAAGAAAACTAAATTTATGCTTACCTGATAAATCATTTTCTTTCGAAATGATGATGGTCCACATGCTCTGTCCGCTTTATGGGCGACTGTTCTAATGACACCTCTATAGACCCTGCTTTGCCTTTCCTACCTTTCCTATTCTCTTCTTGGCTATACATAAAACTAGAGAGAGATGGGAGGTGTCAGGGTTTTAAAACTCTTGTATGAATTCTTGACCTCCTCCTATTGGTGAGAAATGTATCCCATGTTATGGAGAACGGTGGACAATCAGCATTGCGAAAGAAAATAATTTATCAGGTAAGCATAAGTTTTTTAGTTTTTTTGTAGCATCCCTTAATATAGACATTCTTTCTTCACAATCTTTTGAGAAGACAAAAGTACTCATCGAGACTACTATCAACTGTTTTCAGTTTTACTATTCAAACCTTAGTTTTTCTCCTTTCGTTGAAACATCTAAAGAAAGTTTTGTCCCCACGTTTTACTGATTATACTATCTTCTCTTCCACATGAGCTTTAGCTTTCCTAATTAACTGCTTAGTCTTTTTTTTGTTGAAATCACCATATTTGCATATCATCTAACTGTGTGTCTGTAATTCTTATGAGCTGTTTTTTTTGTCTTTACAGCACGTGCTACTTCTTTGTAAAACCATATTGGTTACCTTGTTCTTTTACTTTTACAGACATGCCTAATACAGTGTTTGGTTGCATCTAAAATGGCACCCTTCAAAAAATCCCCACTGTTCTTGAGCCTCTGTTATAAGTTTGCCCTTTTAAATAGTTGTTTAGGTACTCTCCCATGTATGAAAAATCTGCCTTCCTAAAGTCTAAAACTTTTGTTTTAGTCTGGGTGGAGAGTGCCTGCACGTGAATACTAAACCAAACAGATTGATGATCACTGGTCTCTTAAGTTCTCACCTACAGAAACATCTGAAACAGTATAACTGTTTGTAAGTATAAAATCAAATATAACTTCTTTTTGAGTTGTTTCCTTAAAAGGACAGTTTAGTCAATATTAAACTTTCATTATTCAGATAGGGTATGTCATTTTAAACAACTTCCCAATTTACTTTTATCATCAAATTTGCTTCGTTCTCGTGGTATGCTTAGTTTAAAGCTAAACCTAGGTAGGCTCATATGCTAATTTCTAAGCCTTTTGAAGGCTGCTTCTTATCTGAATGCATTTGACAGTTTTTCACAGCTAGAAGGCGTTAGTTGATTTGTGTCATATAGATAACATTGTGCTCACGCCCGTGGAGTTATTTATGAGAGGGTACTGATTGGCTAAATTGCAAGTCTGTCAAAAGAACTGAGATAAGGGGGCAGTTTGCAGATGCTTAGATACAATTTAATCACAGAGGTAAAACATATAGTATATTAATATAACCGTGTTGGTTATGCAAAACTGGGGAATTGGTAATAAAGGGATTATCTATTTTTTTAAGCAATAAAAAATATCTGGAGTAGACTGTCCTTTAACTAATTGCTCAAGTGATTCCCCTTGCAAGAATTCAATAATATACCAGCTTATTGCTGATTAGCACAGGGAATCTTCCAGTCTGTGTCTGGCAAAGTAAAGTCCCCCATTACTATAACCTTACCCTTTAAAGTCATTCTGGTTATTTCTTCTATTATTGCACAATAAAATTAAAATTAAGTTACCTATCTTGTGGGATGTATACGTTGAATTAGTTATCTCTTGCAAGCAGTGAACTGCTATTTCTTCAGAGCCAGCCATCACACATCTAAGTTTGAAGTAATACTGCAATATTTGCTTATCATCTCAGCCCCTGTTTGTCAAGGTCTCCTACAGGAAGCAGTTAGTGAACTTGTTTATGAGGAAGCCAGGAGGACAACTAAAATCCACCAGCAAGAAAATCCACTTAGTATGACCCTGAATGCTTCCAGCAATACAACTTACAAAACATGATTTTTAATTTGAATTTTGTAAAAAAACAAAAAACAAACATACATACATAGTGTTAATGCTGAAATAAAAGTGACACATTAATATTAACTTCACTGATGGAAAAAATGTGACCATGGTCTATCGATCTTCTTTTATTTATTTTTTTTGCACTTTTTCCACCTGAACTGTATCTCTTTTAAGGACACTAAAGTCAATTTTTCTTTTTAGTGACACGATAAGTCCACGGATCATCTTAATTACTAATGGGATACTCACCTCCTGGTCAGCAGGAGGCGGCAAAGAGCACCACAGCAAAGCTGTTAAATATTACCTCCCTTCACTCCCAACCCAGTCATTCTCTTTGCCTGAAAGATTGATTCTTCAATCAAGAGTTTATTATTTTAAAAGTGGTGCAAGATTGTGCTGCTTTGTCCTGGGGTGTAGCCGTAGTCCATATCAGTCTCTTCAGTAGAGCAGTGGTGGCTTTAGAGCAATGGGAACTGGTGGGACATAATTCTCACTGCGCCTCCCATATTTTATGCTGCCCTAACTCCTAAAGCCTGAGTGACATTACTCAGTCTTTTATTTCTCCACAGGTCGATGTGAGGGAGAGGACCTCTCAAGCCTGGTGAGCTGCCTTGCTCTCAGGCAGAAGTACGAGGTAAGTGCTACTTTAATTTTTCTGGGGCAGACAAACAGACTCAGAAAGAAGTGAGCACGTTATTAAAAGCCTAATACACAACATAAAGGGCACAGGAAAAAAGGGGCACTTTATTGTTGGTGGGACACTGTAAACTCTCCTAGGCTGGAGAGGACTATGGATAGCATTAGATTGCAGGCACTGGGGCTGGAGAAACATTAAAATAAATGGCTCTGGTGGTTATATCTCCCGGCGGGTTAACTTTGCAAAATGACGACCGGGAGAATTTTTTCCTTCATGGCAACGCCCATGATGGGCGGATCATACTGAGTTGCGCGCCACTTTCATTGCGCCTCAGTCTTGGACACATTAGGATAAAAGTTTGTCAGTTTTTGCCTAGAAGCGCATGGTCCGTGCAAAGCATGCGTTTCTAGGACCGGACAATGACGGAATTCCTCTTCTGCAGAGTTCCGGATCATCTACTGAATATAGGGAAAGTTTAACTCCAGTTGCCAGTCAGGTAGGCACCTCAGCAAAGTAGCTGAGGTGTAGAGGTGTGATATTGCATTCAATTTGTAGATTGCTAATTTGAACAGGCTTCAGTAAAAAAGTTAGTTTAAATTTAAAGAGACAGTAACGTTTTTTCACTTTAAATTTTTTTATATAAATTTAAGATTTTTATTTGATATTTTGTCAATTGTGAACCAGTATGGACCAAGGGGCCTTGCAAGATGTTACTTGCTCCTTGTGTTTTGATTCCAATGTGGAACCACCAATCCCTTTCTGTTCCTTGTGTATTGAGAGGACTTTAAATTATAGGGGGAAAACAATTTCTGAGACAACTTTTTCTAAAGCGGATGTTGTCCAGGAGTCTGATGAGGTTCAAATATATGCCACAGCTTTCTCCTCAAGCGTCCCAAATTTTACCGCCCTCACATGCAGTGCCCTGTGTTTCCTCTCAAACTCCCGCTGGAGTTACGTTAAGGGACATCGCTTCTCTCATGTCTTCTACAATTTCAGATGCATTGTCTGCTTTTCCAATGTTGCAGGGAAAGCATAAGAGGAAAATCAGACATTTAGTAAGCGAGGTTTCTGATGCAGTTGTTGCAATTTCGGAGGTCCCCTCCCAGAAGCCTGAAGAGGAGGATACCGTAGTAGCATCTGAAGGTGAAATTTCAGATTCAGAAAGTGTAATTCCTCTTGCTGATACTGAGGTTGTATCTTTCAGGTTTAAGCTAGAACACCTCCGTCTGTTACTTAAAGGACCAGTAAACACAGCAGATTTGCATAATCAACAAATGCAAGATAACAAGACAATACAATAGAATTTACTCTGAATTTCAAATGAGTAGTAGATTCTTTTCTAACACATTTTAAAGTTATGTATATTTCCACTCCCCCTGTACCATGTGATAGCAATCAGCCAATCACACATGCTCAGTAGGAGCTGGTGACTCAAAAAAAGTGTAAATATAAAAGACTGTGCACATTTTTTAATGGAGTAAATTGGAAAGTTGTTTAAAATTACATGCTCTATCTGAATCATGAACATTTAATAAAGCCTGAGTGTCCCTTTAAGGAGGTTGTAGCTACTTTGGACGACAGTGACTCCACGATAGTTGTTGTTCCTAAGATGTCCAGTAAGCTGAACAAGTATTTTCCAGGTTCCTTCCTTGACAGAAGTGTTTCCGGTCCCAGACCAAGCTTCTTAGATCATTGCTAAGGAGTGGGAGAGGCCAGGTATACCTTTTTCTCCATCTTCTATATTTAAAAAGATATTTCCCATAGCCGACTCTATTAAGGAGGCTTGGCAAACAGTTCCCAAAGTGGAAGGAGCCATTTCCACCTTAGCTAAGAGAACTTCTATTCCCATAGAGGATAGTTGTGCCTTCAAAGACCCTATGGACAAGAAGTTAGAGGGTTTACTCAAAAAGATGTATGTGCACCAGGGCTTGCAATGGCAGCCAGCTGTGTGCATTGCTACCGTCACTAGTGCTCCCCTTACAAGGGGAAGACCTTGTTTGGACCTGGGCTGTCGGAAATGATCTCTGATATCACGGGAGGTAAAGGTCATCTTTTCCCTCAGGATAAGAGAAACAAACAAAAAGGATGACAGAGTAATTTTCGTTCCTTTCGAAATTTCAAGGGAAATCCTTCCTCTACTGCTTCCAAGCAGTAACAGTCTAAACCTGCATGGAGACCCAATCAGTCTTGGAATAAGGGAAAACAATCCAAAAAGCCTGCTATTGAATCAAAGACAGCATGAAGGACAGGCCCCCGATCCGGGACCGGATCTTGTAGGGGCAGACTTTCCTTCTTCGCTCAGGCTTGGGTTCGAGATGTTCAGGATCCCTGGGCGATAGAAATAGTGTCCCAGGGATACAAATCGGAGTTCAAAAGTTTTCCTCCCAGAGGCAGATTTTTGCTTTCAAGATTATCTGCAGACCAGACAAAAAGAGAGGCGTTCTTACACTGCGTAGGAGACCTCTCCGACCTGGGAGTGATTGTTCCAGTTGCAATACAGGAACAGGGTCTGGGTTTTTATTCCAATCTGTTTGTGGTTCCCAAAAAACAGGGAACCTTCAGACCAATTTTAGATCTCAAGAGTCTAAACAAATTTCTCAGAGTACCGTCTTCCAAAATGGAAACTATTCGTTCCATTCTTTCTTTGATCCAAGAGGGTCAATTTATGACAACAGTGGATTTATAGGACACGTACCTGCATCTTCCCATTCACAAGAATCATCACAAGTTCCTAAGGTTTGCCTTTCTAGACAAACTCTTCCAGTTTGTGGCTCTTCCTTTCGGTCTTGCCACAGCTCCCAGAATTTTCACAAAGGCTCTGGGACCGCTGTTGGTGGTGGTTCGGTCACGGGGCATTGCAGTGGCACCCTATCTGGACGACATCCTAGTCTAGGCGCCATCCTTACAAGCAAGATCCCACATGGACATGGTGTTATCCTTCCTGAGATCTTACGAGTGGAAGGTAAATTTGGGAAAGAGTTCCTTAGTCCCAAATACAAGGGTAACTTTCTTGGGAATCATAATAGATTCCCTATCTATGAAGATTTTTCTGACAGAAGTCAGGAAATCAAAGATAATCAATACTTGTCTAGTCCTTCAGTCCACTCCATTGGCCGTCAGTGGCTCAGTGCATGGAGGTAATCGGGCTGATGGTGGCGGCAATGGATATCATTCCGTTTGCTCGGTTCCACCTCAGACCTCTGCAGTTAAGTATGCTCAGGCAATGGAACGGAGATTATGCGGATTTGTCTCCTCAAATACTACTGGAGCAGGAGCCAAGGGATTCACTTCAATGGTGGTTGTCTCTGGATCATCTCTCCCAGGGAACCTTCTTTCACAGACCATCTTGGGTGATTGTGACAACAGACGCCAGCCTTCTAGGGTGGGGAGCAGTCTGGGGCTCCCTAAAGGCTCAGGGAGTTTGGACTCAGTCAGAGTCTGTTCTTCCTATAAACATTCTGGAGCTGAGAACGATCTTCAATGCTCTTCTGGCCTGGCCCCAGTTAGCCTCGGTCCAGTGTATCAGGTTCCAGTCGGACAACATAACATCAGTGGCTTACATCAATCATCAGGGAGGAACGAGGAGTTCCTTAGCGATGACAGAGGTAACCATTCTTGCTGCCTGTCGTCGATCCACATACAAGGGGTGGACAACTGGGAGGCGGACTTCCTGAGCAGGCAGACCTTTCATCTGGGGGAGTGGGAGCTCCATCCGGAAGTGTTCTCCAGCCTTATTCTCAAGTGGGGTCAACCGGAATTAGATCTCATGGCATCTCGACAGAATGCCAAGCTCCTGAGATACGGGTCGAGGTCCAGGGACCCCCAGGCGGAACTGATAGATACTCTGGCGGTTCCTTGTACCTTCAGTCTAGCATACCTATTTCCTCCGTTTGCTCTTCTTCCTCAGGTCATTGCTCGAATCAAGCAGGAGAGGGTATCAGTGATCCGCATTGCTCCAGCTTGGCCTCGCAGGATTTGGTATGCAGATCTGGTGGACATATCATCTCTTCCACCTTGGAGACTTCCGTTGAGGAAGGACCTTCTAATTCAAGGGCCCTTCCTTCACCCAAATCTAGTTTCTCGGAAGCTGACTGCTTGGAGATTGAACGCTTAATTTTATCCAAGCAGGGCTTTTCTGACTCGGTCATTTAGACCATGATTCAGACTCGTAAGCCTGTAACTAGAAAGATTTACCATAAGATATGGCGTAAATATCTTTATTGGTGTGAATCCAAGGGCTACTCATGGAGTAGAGTTGGGATTCCTAGAATTTTATCCTTTCTCCAAGAGGATTTGGAGAAAGGATTATCGACAAGTTCCCTAAAGGGTCAAATCTCTTCCTTATCTATTTTGTTACACAAACGTCTGGCAGATGTTCCAGATGTACAATAATTTTGTCAGGCCTTGGTCAGGATCAGACCTGTGTTCAAACCAGTTACTCCTCCATGGAGTTTGAATTTAGTTCTTAAGGTTCTTCAGTAAGTAGAAAACAACAGTGATACCCTTGTATCACTCTGATGTACAGATATAAAGTTCCAAAATATAACACCAATAAGAACCGCTGGAGCAATCTTCCTTATTAAGTAGACAGTCTGTAACAAATGTTTCAAAATACGTGTCACGGTGGACACACTGTAACAAGATTTTCAAAGTAATAAGATTTTCAAAGTAATCTTTCACCAGAGGGCTTTATAAACAGCAAGTAGTCCACGTTATCGCCTTTTGTGTTCTCCTTTTTAGTTTTTCAGTGTTCCTAGAGTTAGGTTTTTTTCACAGTACCTTTGTATAATGTATGCTTCCTTTCTCCGTGGGTCTCTTTCTTCCGTCGGCGTTCCGTACGGCTCCTCTCGCTGTCCCAATACTAACCGATACTAACCGAGGTTTATTATTTAAGATGAAAAAGGCTCTGATGCCAATACGTAGTGATGTCGCGAACCTAAAAATTTGGGTTCGCGAACGGCGGACACGAACTTCCGCAAAAGTTTGCGAACCGCCATAGACTTCAATAGGCAGGCGAATTTTAAAACCCACAGGGACTCTTTCTGGCCACAATAGTGATGGAAAAGTTGTTTCAAGGGCACTAACACCTGGACTGTGGCATGCCGGAGGAGGATCCATGGCAAAACTCCCATGGAAAATTACATAGTTGATGCAGAGTCTGGTTTTAATCCATAAAGGGCATAAATCACCTAACATTCCTAAATTGTTTGGAATAACGTGCTTTAAAACATCAGGTATGATGTTGTATCGATCAGGTAGTGTAAGGGTTACGCCCGCTTCACAGTACGCAGTGTAGGTGATATACCTGCCCTGACCATGCTTTGCAGACCAGGTATCAGTGGTCAGATGGACCCTTGCCCCAACACTGTGTGCCAGACATGCCATTATAGCAGACTTATATGGCTTTGGCGTTGCTTTTTGGTAATTAGAAGGCTGCTAAATGCCACTGCGCACCACACGTGTTTTATGCCCAGCAGTGAAGGGGTTAATTAGGGAGCATGTAGGCAGCTTGTAGAGTTAATTTTAGCTTAAGTGTAGTGTAGTAGACAACCCAAAGTATTGATCTAGGCCCATTTTGGTATATTTCATGCCACCATTTCACCGCCAAATGCGATCAAATTTAAAAAAAACTTAAATTTTTTCGCAATTTTAGGTTTCTCACTGAAATTATTTACAAACAGCTTGTGCAATTATGGCACAAATGGTTGTAAATGCTTCTCTGGGATCCCCTTTGTTCAGAAATAGCAGACATATATGACTTTGGCGTTGCTTTCTGGTAATTAGAAGGCCGCTAAATGCTGCTGCGCATCACACGTGTATTATGGCTAGCAGTGAAGGGGTTAATTGGGTAGTTTGTAGGGAGCTTGCAGGGTTAATTTTAGCTTTAGTGTAGAGATCAGCCTCCCACCTGACACATCAGACCCCCTGATCCCTCCCAAACAGCTCCCTTCCCTCCCCCACCCCACAATTGTCCCCGCCATCTTAAGTACTGGCAGAAAGTCTGCCAGTACTAAAATAAAAGGTTTTTTTAAAAAAATTATTTTATTTTTTTTAGCATATTTACATATGCTGTGGTGTAGCATCCCCCCTTAGCCCCCAACCTCCCTGATCCCCCCCAAAACAGCTCTCTAACCCTCCCCATCTGCCTTATTGGCGGCCATCTTGGGTACTGGCAGCTGTCTGCTATTATTTCACAGTCAAAAAAGTGTTGTTTTTTTTAAATGTACACTACTGTTACACCAGATATGAGTGGTGGCACTAGGCAAGTGGGCACAGTATACGCTGTGAGCCTGACACACACGCTGGCAGGCAGGCAGGCAACTGCAATTAGATTACACAGGAAAAAAGAAAAAAAAGCAGACTGATGTTCTAGCCCTAAAAAGGGCTTTTTGGGGTGCTGTCCTTACAGCAGAGATCAGATGAGTCCTTCAGGACTGTAGTGGACACTGAATACACTAGTCTAGCTATCGATTTCCCTATTAAATCAGCAGCAGCTACACTGTCCCTCCTCTCACTAAGAATGCAGCTTCCGAATGAATCTAAAATGGATGCTGTCCAGGAGGTGGGAGGGAGGGTCTGCTGCTGATTGGCTGTAATGTGTCTTCTGACTGTAAGGTACAGGGTCAAAGTTTGCTCAATGATGACGAATAGGGGGTGGATCGAACATCGCATATGTTCGCAGGGAACTATTCGCCGGTGAACTATTCACGACATCACTACCGATACGCGTTGATCTGGCCCCACAGCTTATAATACTGATTCAGGCACCCAGGACCGCTGCATCTAACCTGAGGTTTGAAATAATAAACCTCGGTTAGTGTTGGGACAGCGAGAGGAGCCGTACACAGTAAGATTCGGATAATAGTGCGCGCACTTATCTAAAACAAAGACTTGCTATCATTGGTTAAAGGAATCCATGTGACCCTATAGTCACTCTAACGGAACGCCGACGGAAGAAAGAGACCCACGGAGAAAGGAAGCATACATTATACAAAGGTACTGTGAAAAAAACCTAACTCTAGGAACACTGAAAAACTAAAAAGGAGAACACAAAAGGCGATAACGTGGACTACTTGCTGTTTATAAAGCCCTCTGGTGAAAGATTACTTTGAAAATCTTATTACTTTGAAAATCTTGTTACAGTGTGTCCACCGTGACACGTATTTTGAAACATTTGTTACAGACTGTCTACTTAATAAGGAAGATTGCTCCAGCGGTTCTTATTGGTGTTATATTTTGGAACTTTATATCTGTACATCAGAGTGATACAAGGGTATCACTGTTGTTTTCTACTTACTGCACTATTCATTTTTACTGTTTAGCTGTTATCTTTCAATTGCTGCTAGGATTTGGGATTACATTTTTCATATTAAATGTTTCTCTTGTAAGGTGTATCCAGTCCACGGATCATCCATTACTTGTGGGATATTGTCATTCCCAACAGGAAGTTGCAAGAGGACACCCACAGCAGAGCTGTCATATAGCTCCTCCCCTAACTGCCATACCCAGTCATTCTCTTGCAACTCTCAACACGCATGGAGGTAGTAAGAGAGAGTGGTAAAAAATAGTTTATTTCTCCAACATAGGTGTGTCCGGTCCACGGCGTCATCCTTACTTGTGGGATATTCTCCTCCCCAACAGGAAATGGCAAAGAGCCCAGCAAAGCTGGTCACATGATCCCTCCTAGGCTCCGCCTTCCCCAGTCATTCTCTTTGCCGTTGTACAGGCAACATCTCCACGGAGATGGCTTAGAGTTTTTTGGTGTTTAACTGTAGTTTTTATTATTCAATCAAGAGTTTGTTATTTTAAAATAGTATGCAAGAGTTTGTTGCGGCTGCAGGGCTACAAACCTACTAAGTCCTCAAGTAAAGATGGGGGACAGTACAAAGGTGAATAAAAGTAAAAAGGCTTTATTCAAAAAACACTTAAAAGCAAAAAAGAGCCATAGCTCTAACAAACGCTTACACTGACAATAAAGGGGTAACAGTGCAGCACAGCAGACATGTTTCGTGTGTCTTAGCACACTTGTTCACTGCTATGTTATTGCTGCCACTGCTACTCCTATTTAAAGGAACAACACTCTTCAATTAAAAACAAAAAAGTTAACCCCTTAATGTCATATTAGTTTTGAAATATACCGTATTATTGTCAGGCTGAGAGGGCACAATAGAGGGAACAATAGAGGGAACACTGATTGCAGATATATTAACATAAAGATGACAGTGATGATTAGGAAAGTTACCTAAACATAAACCTAAGTGAAAATATGTTTGTTTATAAAGCCTATATATATATAAATATGGTCCCTTGTTTTCCCCTTTTTTTACTGTTAATATTACCAATGTATTACAAAATTTGAAGAAGGAAAAGGAATTAAAGTTATATTGGCTATTCAAACACTGATATTTATATAATTATTCTTTGGTTGTTAATAGTGTAAACCTCTATGTAATGTGATGCAGTTAGGTGTTCAATTAACTATTTTGTTTTATTTACATCCCTGATATTTGTTATTAGGCAGACAAATACATGTCAGCACACAAAGAGAGTTTTTAAATAAATTTTAAAGGTAATTAAATGAAAAAATTAAATAAAGAAATTAGATAAAAAAATTAACATCACTCTCTTTGTTAATGCCATGTGGATGTCTTGTGTTCAGTAGAAAGATCCATTGGGCTTCCTTATAGTCCAGCCTTTGGATCCTATCACCACCCCTTTTATGTGGTGGTACATGGTCAATTGCCTGTATGAACATAAGGGCAGCATTACCGGAATGTTCAGACTTGAAGTGTCTTGCTACTGGGGTAAATATGTCTGGGTCTTCAATGTCCCTAATGTGTTCCTGGGCTCTGTCCCTAACAAGGCGTTTGGTTTTCCCGACATATTGTATATTGCACCCCCTACAGGTCAATAAATAGATGACATGATTCGATTTACAGTTTAGATTATATCTAATGTTATATGTACGGTTTGTTGTTGTGGAAGTAAAGTTCATTCCTTCCACTACATGACTGCAGGTTTTGCACTTTTGTGCCCTGCACTTGAAAAAACCAAATCTTTGTGGGAGCCAAGTACGAGTGTTTACACTTGCTAAGTCAGATGGTGCTATTATGTTGCCAATTGTCTTACTTTTTCTTGCCACATATCTACACCCCTCTACTGCTATATGTTCTAAGCTTGTGTCTGTTGCAAGAATTGGTAAAGATTGTTTAATAATATCACAAATTTTGTGATATTCCAAACTATAAGGAGTACTGAACACTATTTTACTCTCCCTTTGTTTATTTTGTTTGTTGAAACTTTGTTTATTAGTTTTACGCTTATATATCAAAAGATTTTCCCTGGGAATTTTTTCCACATCTTCCTTAGTTTTTTTCAGCAATGGCAGTGGATAGTTTCTTTGCAAGAGCCTGTCTTCTAATATTTGGCATTGTTTTTCAAAGGTTTGTCTGTCTGAGCAAAGTCTCTTGGTCCTAATATACTGTCCCTTAGGAATTCCTTTTTTAACATGTTGTGGGTGACTAGATTTGTAATTTAGTATAGTATTACCTCCTGTGGGTTTTCTATATACTGAAGTGTTAACAGTTTGTTGTGCTGTATCCACTGTGATGTCTACATCTAGAAACTCTATATGATCAAGACTAACATGTGAAGTAAATTTGAGGTTCATATTGTTAATGTTAATGTTGCTAACAAAATCTCTTGCAAGTTCCACATCTCTTTTTTGCTTTTAAGTGTTTTTTGAATAAAGCCTTTTTACTTTTATTCACCTTTGTACTGTCCCCCATCTTTACTTGAGGACTTAGTAGGTTTGTAGCCCTGCAGCCGCAACAAACTCTTGCATACTGTGAATCACTATTGCGCCTTTGACAGAGGCGTGACGGCTGGGCTCCCTACTTCCGGAACCAACAGTGCTAGCTGCATGGAGGAGTAGTACGGATACTACACACAGACACGCCGAAGTGACGCTGCTCAGAAACGGACCATAACCCCCGCAGGAACGGTAAGCGCCACACTAGTGTACTTTCTATTTTAAAATAGTGCTGGTATGTACTATTTACTCTGAAATAGAAAAGAGATGAAGATTTCTGTTTGTAAGAGGAAAATGATTTTAGCAACCGTTACTAAAATCGATGGCTGTTTCCACACAGGACTGTTGAGAGGAATTAACTTCAGTTGGGGGAAACAGGGAGCAGACTTTTGCTGCTTGAGGTATGACACATTTCTAACAAGACGATGTAATGCTGGAAGCTGTCATTTTCCCTATGGGATCCGGTAAGCCATTTTTATTACATAAAGAGAAAAAAGGGCTTCACAAGGGCTTTTAAGACTGTAGACATTTTCTGGGCTAAAACGATTTATATATAAGCATATTTTATACTCCATAGCCTTGAGGAATTATTTTAATCTTGGGAACTATGTAAAATAACCGGCAGGCACTGTATTGGACACCTTATTCTCTAGGGGCTTTCCCTAATCATAGGCAGAGTCTCATTTTCGCGCCTCTATTGCGCACTTGTTTTTGGGAAGCATGACATGCAGATGCATGTGTGAGGAGCTCTGATACATAGAAAAGACTTTCTGAAGGCGTCATTTGGTATCGTATTCCCCTTTGGGCTTGGTTGGGTCTCAGCAAAGCAGATACCAGGGACTGTAAAAGGGTTAAATATAAAAACGGCTCCAGTTCCGTTATTTTAAGGGTTAAAGCTTCCAAATTTGGTGTGCAATACTTTTAAGGCTTTAAGACACTGTGGTGAAATTTTGGTGAATTTTGAACAATTCCTTCATACTTTTTCACATATGCAGTAATAAAGTGTGTTCAGTTTAAAATTTAAAGTGACAGTAACGGTTTTATTTTAAAACGTTTTTTGTACTTTGTTATCAAGTTTATGCCTGTTTAACATGTCTGAACTACCAGATAGACTGTGTTCTGTATGTGGGGAAGCCAAGGTTCCTTCTCATTTAAATAGATGTGATTTATGTGACACAAAATTTAGAGAAAATGATGCCCAAGATGATTCCTCAAGTGAGGGGAGTAAGCATGGTACTGCATCATCCCCTCCTTCGTCTACACCAGTCTTGCCCACACAGGAGGCCCCTAGTACATCTAGTGCGCCAATACTCCTTACTATGCAACAATTAACGGCTGTAATGGATAATTCTATCAAAAACATTTTAGCCAAAATGCCCACTTATCAGCAAAAGCGCGACTGCTCTGTTTTAGAAAATACTGAAGAGCATGAGGACGCTGATGATATTGGTTCTGAAGTGCCCCTACACCAGTCTGAGGGGGCCAGGGAGGTTTTGTCTGAGGGAGAAATTTCAGATTCAGGGAAAATTTCTCAACAAGCTGAACCTGATGTGATTACATTTAAATTTAAATTGGAACATCTCCGCGCTCTGCTTAAGGAGGTGTTATCTACTCTGGATGATTGTGAGAATTTGGTCATTCCAGAGAAATTATGTAAAATGGACAAGTTCCTAGAGGTCCCGGGGCCCCCGAAGCTTTTCCTATACCCAAGCGGGTGGCGGACATTGTAAATAAAGAATGGGAAAGGCCCGGTATACCTTTCGTCCCTCCCCCCATATTTAAGAAATTGTTTCCTATGGTCGACCCCAGAAAGGACTTATGGCAGACAGTCCCCAAGGTCGAGGGGGCGGTTTCTACTCTAAACAAACGCACCACTATACCCATAGAAGATAGTTGTGCTTTCAAAGATCCTATGGATAAAAAATTAGAGGGTTTGCTTAAAAAGATGTTTGTTCAGCAAGGTTACCTTCTACAACCAATTTCATGCATTGTTCCTGTCACTACAGCAGCGTGTTTCTGGTTCGATGAACTAGAAAAGGCGCTCAATAATAATTCTTCTTCTTATGAGGAGATTATGGACAGAATTCATGCTCTCAAATTGGCTAATTCTTTCACCCTAGACGCCACTTTGCAATTGGCTAGGTTAGCGGCGAAAAATTCTGGTTTTGCTATTGTGGCGCGCAGAGCGCTTTGGCTAAAATCTTGGTCAGCGGATGCGTCTTCCAAGAACAAATTGCTTAACATTCCTTTCAAGGGGAAAACGCTGTTTGGCCCTGACTTGAAAGAGATTATCTCTGATATCACTGGAGGCAAGGGCCACGCCCTTCCTCAGGATAGGTCTTTCAAAGCCAAAAATAAACCTAATTTTCGTCCCTTTCGCAGAAACGGACCAGCCCCAAGTGCTACGTCCTCTAAGCAAGAGGGCAATACTTCTCAAGCCAAGCCAGCCTGGAGGCCAATGCAAGGCTGGAACAAAGGAAAGCAGGCCAAGAAACCTGCCACTGCTACCAAGACAGCATGAGATGTTGGCCCCCGATCCGGGACCGGATCTGGTGGGGGGCAGACTCTCTCTCTTCACTCAGGCTTGGGCAAGAGATGTTCTGGATCCTTGGGCACTAGAAATAGTCTCCCAAGGTTATCTTCTGGAATTCAAGGGGCTTCCCCCAAGGGGGAGGTTCCACAGGTCTCAATTGTCTTCAGACCACATAAAAAAACAGGCATTCTTACATTGTGTAGAAGACCTGTTAAAAATGGGAGTGATTCATCCTGTTCCATTAGGAGAACAAGGGATGGGGTTCTACTCCAATCTGTTCGTAGTTCCCAAAAAAGAGGGAACATTCAGACCAATCTTAGATCTCAAGATCCTAAACAAGTTTCTCAAGGTTCCATCGTTCAAAATGGAAACCATTCGAACAATTCTTCCTTCCATCCAGGAAGGTCAATTCATGACCACGGTGGATTTAAAGGATGCGTATCTACATATTCCTATCCACAAGGAACATCATCGGTTCCTAAGGTTCGCATTCCTGGACAAGCATTACCAGTTTGTGGCACTTCCGTTCGGATTAGCCACTGCTCCAAGAATTTTCACAAAGGTACTAGGGTCCCTTCTAGCGGTGCTAAGACCAAGGGGCATTGCAGTAGTACCTTACTTGGACGACATTCTGATTCAAGCGTCGTCCCTTCCACAAGCAAAGGCTCACACGGACATTGTCCTGGCCTTTCTCAGATCTCACGGGTGGAAAGTGAACGTAGAAAAAAGTTCGCTATCTCCGTCAACAAGGGTTCCCTTCTTGGGAACAATAATAGACTCCTTAGAAATGAGGATTTTTCTGACAGAGGCCAGAAAATCAAAACTTCTAAACTCTTGTCAAATACTTCATTCTGTTCCTCTTCCTTCCATAGCGCAGTGCATGGAAGTAATAGGTTTGATGGTAGCGGCAATGGACATAGTTCCTTTTGCGCGAATTCATCTAAGACCATTACAACTGTGCATGCTCAGTCAGTGGAATGGGGACTATACAGACTTGTCTCCGACGATACAAGTAGATCAGAGGACCAGAGATTCACTCCGTTGGTGGCTGTCCCTGGACAACCTGTCACAGGGGATGAGCTTCCGCAGACCAGAGTGGGTCATTGTCACGACCGACGCCAGTCTGGTGGGCTGGGGCGCGGTCTGGGGACCCCTGAAAGCTCAGGGTCTTTGGTCTCGGGAAGAATCTCTTCTCCCGATAAATATTCTGGAACTGAGAGCGATATTCAATGCTCTCAAGGCTTGGCCTCAGCTAGCAAAGGCCAAGTTCATACGGTTTCAATCAGACAACATGACGACTGTTGCGTACATCAACCATCAGGGGGGAACAAGGAGTTCCCTGGCGATGGAAGAAGTGACCAAAATCATTCAATGGGCGGAGACTCACTCCTGCCACTTGTCTGCAATCCACATCCCAGGAGTGGAAAATTGGGAAGCGGATTTTCTGAGTCGTCAGACATTTCATCCGGGGGAGTGGGAACTCCATCCGGAAATCTTTGCCCAAATTACTCAATTGTGGGGCATTCCAGACATGGATCTGATGGCCTCTCGTCAGAACTTCAAGGTTCCTTGCTACGGGTCCAGATCCAGGGATCCCAAGGCGACTCTAGTAGATGCACTAGTAGCACCTTGGACCTTCAAA
The DNA here is from genome assembly GCF_027579735.1 of Bombina bombina. Taxonomy (NCBI): domain Eukaryota; kingdom Metazoa; phylum Chordata; class Amphibia; order Anura; family Bombinatoridae; genus Bombina; species Bombina bombina. The sequence goes on from NC_069499.1 coordinate 1,145,012,080, forward strand.
CTAGCTTATGTATTCCCGCCGTTTCCTCTCATCCCCAGGCTGGTAGCCAGGATCAATCAGGAGAGGGCATCGGTGATCTTGATAGCTCCTGCGTGGCCACGCAGGACTTGGTATGCAGACCTGGTGAATATGTCATCGGCTCCACCATGGAAGCTACCTTTGAGACGAGACCTTCTTGTTCAAGGTCCGTTCGAACATCCGAATCTGGTCTCACTCCAACTGACTGCTTGGAGATTGAACGCTTGATCTTATCAAAGCGAGGGTTCTCAGATTCTGTCATTGATACTCTTGTTCAGGCCAGAAAGCCTGTAACTAGAAAAATCTACCACAAAATATGGAAAAAATATATCTGTTGGTGTGAATCTAAAGGATTCCCTTGGGACAAGGTAAAAATTCCTAAGATTCTATCCTTTCTTCAAGAAGGTTTGGAGAAAGGATTATCTGCAAGTTCTTTGAAGGGACAGATTTCTGCCTTGTCTGTGTTACTTCACAAAAAGCTGGCAGCTGTGCCAGATGTTCAAGCCTTTGTTCAGGCTCTGGTTAGAATCAAGCCTGTTTACAAACATTTGACTCCTCCTTGGAGTCTCAATTTAGTTCTTTCAGTTCTTCAGGGGGTTCCGTTTGAACCCTTACATTCCGTTGATATTAAGTTATTATCTTGGAAAGTTTTGTTTTTGGTTGCAATTTCTTCTGCTAGAAGAGTTTCAGAATGATCTGCTCTGCAGTGTTCTCCTCCTTATCTGGTGTTCCATGCAGATAAGGTGGTTTTACGTACTAAACCTGGTTTTCTTCCGAAAGTTGTTTCTAACAAAAACATTAACCAGGAGATAGTCGTGCCTTCTTTGTGTCCGAATCCAGTTTCAAAGAAGGAACGTTTGTTGCACAATTTGGATGTAGTTCGTGCTCTAAAATTCTATTTAGATGCTACAAAGGATTTTAGACAAACATCTTCTTTGTTTGTTGTTTATTCTGGTAAAAGGAGAGGTCAAAAAGCAACTTCTACCTCTCTCTCTTTTTGGATTAAAAGCATCATCAGATTGGCTTACGAGACTGCCGGACGGCAGCCTCCTGAAAGAATCACAGCTCATTCTACTAGGGCTGTGGCTTCCACATGGGCCTTCAAGAACGAGGCTTCTGTTGATCAGATATGTAAGGCAGCGACTTGGTCTTCACTGCACACTTTTACTAAATTTTACAAATTTGATACTTTTGCTTCTTCTGAGGCTATTTTTGGGAGAAAGGTTTTGCAAGCCGTGGTGCCTTCCATCTAGGTGACCTGATTTGCTCCCTCCCTTCATCCGTGTCCTAAAGCTTTGGTATTGGTTCCCACAAGTAAGGATGACGCCGTGGACCGGACACACCTATGTTGGAGAAAACAGAATTTATGTTTACCTGATAAATTACTTTCTCCAACGGTGTGTCCGGTCCACGGCCCGCCCTGGTTTTTTAATCAGGTCTGATAATTTATTTTCTTTAACTACAGTCACCACGGTATCATATGATTTCTCCTATGCAAATATTCCTCCTTTACGTCGGTCGAATGACTGGGGAAGGCGGAGCCTAGGAGGGATCATGTGACCAGCTTTGCTGGGCTCTTTGCCATTTCCTGTTGGGGAGGAGAATATCCCACAAGTAAGGATGACGCCGTGGACCGGACACACCGTTGGAGAAAGTAATTTATCAGGTAAACATAAATTCTGTTTTTCTTCAATCAAAAGTTTGTTATTTTAAATGGTACCGGAGTTGTACTGTTTTATCTCAGGCAGATGTAGAACAAGAATCTGCCTGAGTTTTCTATGATCTTAGCAGGTTGTAACTAAGATCCATTGCTGTTCTCACATATGTCTGAGGAGTGAGGTAACTTCAGCGGGAGAATGGCTTGCAGTTTATTCTGCTAATGAGGTATGTGCAGTTATAATTTTTTCTAGGATTGGAAATGCTAGAAAATGCTGCTGATACCGAATTAATGTAAGTTAAGCCTGAATACAGTGATTTAATAACGACTGGTATCATGCTTACTCTCAGGGGTATTACCCTTATATAAATACAATATAAAACGTTTGCTGGCATGTTTAATCGTTTTTATATGTGTGTCTGGTGATAAAAATTATTGGGGCCTAATTTTTTCCACATGGCTGGCTTTATTTTTGCCTAGTAACAGTTTCCTGAGGCTTTCCACTGCTGTAGTATGAGTGGGAGGGGCCTATTTTAGCGCTTTTTTGCGCAGTTAAAATTACAGACTGAGACATCCAGTTTTCCTCAGAAGTCCCCTGAATGCTGCAGGACATCTCAAAAGGGCCTAAAGTCGTTTATTGGGGAAGGTAGGAGCCACAGCAGAGCTGTGGCAGTTGATTGTGACTGTTTAAAAACGTTTATGTCGTTTTTTTTATCCGTTTTTTGAACTAAGGGGTTAATCATCCATTTGCAAGTGGGTGCAATGCTCTGTTAGCTTATTATACACACTGTAACTGCCTTTTTTCACTGTTTTTCAAATTCTGACAAAATGTGTTTCTCTTAAAGGCACAGTACCGTTTTTTATATTTGCTTGTTAACTTGATTTAAAGTGTTTTCCAAGCTTGCTAGTCTCATTGCTAGTCTGTACAAACATGTCTGACATAGAGGAAACTCCTTGTTCATTATGTTTAAAAAGCCATGGTGGAACCCCCTCTTAGAATGTGTACCAAATGTACTCATTTCACTTTAAGCAATAAAGATCATATTCTGTCTTTAAAAAAATTATCACTAGAGGATTCTGAAGAGGGGGAAGTTATGCCGACTAACTTTCCCTACGTGTCAGATCCTTTGACTCCCGCTCAAGGGACTCACGCTCAGATGGCGCCAAGTACATCTAGGGCACCCATAGCGTTTACTTTACAAGACATGGCGGCAGTCATGGATAATACACTGTCAGCGGTATTAGCCAGACTACCTGAATTTAGAGGTAAGCGAGATAGCTCTGGGGTTAGACGAAATGCAGAGCATACTGACGCTTTAAGAACCATGTCTGATACTGCCTCACAATATGCAGAAGCTGAGGAAGGAGAGCTTCAGTCTGTGGGCGATATTTCTGACTCAGGAAAGATACCTGATTCTGATATTTCTACATTTAAATTTAAGCTTGAACACCTCCGCGTATTGCTAAGGGAGGTTTTAGCTGCTCTGAATGACTGTGACACAATTGCAGTGCCAGAGAAATTGTGTAGACTGGATAAATACTTTGCAGTGCCGGTGTGTACTGATGTTTTTCCAATACCTAAAAGGTTTACAGAAATCATTACTAAGGAATGGGATAGGCCAGGTGTGCCGTTCTCTCCCCCTCCTATTTTTAGAAAAATGTTTCCTAAGACGCCACCACACGGAACTTATGGCAGACAGTCCCTAAGGTGGAGGGAGCAGTTTCTACTCTTGCAAAGCGTACTACTATCCCTGTCGAGGACAGTTGTGCTTTTTCAGATCCAATGGATAAAAATTTAGAAGGTTACCTTAAGAAAATGTTTATTCAACAAGGTTTTATCCTACAGCCCCTTGCATGCATTGCTCCTGTCACTGCTGCTGCGGCGTTCTGGTTTGAGTCTCTGGAAGAGGCTTTACAGGTAGCGACTCCATTGGATGACATACTTGGCAAACTTAGAGTACTTAAGCTAGCCAATTCTTTTGTTTCTGATGCCATTGTTCATTTGACTAAACTAACGGCTAAGAATTCTGGTTTTGCTATACAGGCGCGTAGGGCACTGTGGCTTAAATCATGGTCAGCTGACGTGACTTCAAAATCTAAGCTGCTTAACATTCCCTTCAAGGGGCAGACCCTATTCGGGCCTGGTTTGAAGGAGATTATTGCTGATATCACTGGAGGAAAAGGTCATGCCCTTCCTCAGGACAGGTCCAAATCAAGGGCCAAACAGTCTAATTTTCATACCTTTCAAACTTCAAGGCAAGTACGGCATCAACTTCCTCTAATGCAAAACAAGAGGGAACTTTTGCTCAGTCCAAGACGGTCTGGAGGCCAAACCAGACCTGGAACAAAGGTAAGCAGGCCAAAAAGCCTGCTGTGCCTCTAAGACAGCATGAAGGAACGGCCCCCTATCCGGTAACGGATCTAGTAGGGGGCAGACTCTCACTCTTCGCTCAGGCGTGGGCAAGAGATGTTCAGGATCCCTGGGCGTTGGAAATTATATCCCAGGGATATCTTCTGGACTTCAAAGCTTCCCCCCCAAAAGGGAGATTTCACCTTTCACAATTATCTGCAAACCAGATAAAGAGAGAGGCATTCTTACACTGTGTACAAGACCTCCTAGTTATGGGAGTGATCCATCCAGTTCCAAAGGAGGAACAGGGACTGGGTTTTTACTCAAATCTGTTTGTGGTTCCCAAAAAAGAGGGAACCTTCAGACCAATTTTGGATCTAAAGATCTTAAACAAATTCCTCAGAGTTCCATCATTCAAGATGGAAACTATTCGTACCATCCTACCTATGATCCAGGAGGGTCAATATTTGACTACAGTGGATCTAAAGGATGCTTATGTTCACATTCCGATACACAAAGATCATCATCGGTTTCTCAGGTTTGCCTTTCTGGACAGGCATTACCAGTTCGTAGCTCTTCCTTTTGGATTAGCTACAGCCCCAAGAATCTTCACGAAGGTTCTAGGGTCGCTTCTGGCGGTCCTAAGGCCGCAGGGTATATCAGTGGCCCCTTATTTAGACGACATCCTGATACAGGCGTCAAACTTCCAAATTGCGAAGTCTCATACGGACATAGTACTGGCATTTCTGAGGTTGCATGGGTGGAAAGTGAACGAGGAAAAGAGTTCTCTATCCCCACTCACGAGAGTTTCCTTCCTAGGGACTCTGATAGATTCTGTAGAAATGAAAATTTACCTGACGGAGTCCAGGTTATCAAAGCTTCTAAATTCCTGCCGTGTTCTTCATTCCATTCCGCGCCCTTCTGTGGCTCAGTGTATGGAAGTAATCGGCTTAATGGTAGCGGCAATGGACATAGTGCCGTTTGCACGCTTACATCTGGAACGGGGATTACACAGATTTGTCCCCTTAACTAAATTTGGATCAAGAGACCAGGGATTCTCTTCTCTGGTGGCTATCTCAGGTCCATCTGTCCAAAGGTATGACCTTTCGCAGGCCAGATTGGACAATTGTAACAACAGATGCCAGCCTTCTAGGTTGGGGTGCAGTCTGGAACTCCCTGAAGGCTCAGGGATCGTGGACTCAGGAGGAGACACTTCTTCCAATAAATATTCTGGAACTGAGAGCGATATTCAATGCTCTTCAGGCTTGGCCTCAGTTAGCAACTCTGAGGTACATCAGATTTCAGTCGGACAACATCACGACTGTGGCTTACATCAATCATCAAGGGGGAACAAGAAGTTCCTTAGCGATGTTAGAAGTCTCAAGAATAATTCATTGGGCAGAGATTCACTCTTGCCACCTATCAGCTATCCATATCCCAGGTGTAGAGAACTGGGAGGCGGATTTTCTAAGTCGACAGACTTTTCATCCAGGGGAGTGGGAACTCCATACGGAGGTGTTTGCACAATTGATTCATCGTTGGGGCAAACCAGAACTGGATCTCATGGCGTCTCGACAGAACGCCAAGCTTCCTTGTTACAGATCCAGGTCCAGGGATCCCAAGGCGACGCTGATAGATGCTCTAGCAACGCCCTGGTCTTTCAACCTGGCTTATGTGTTTCCACCGTTTCCTCTGCTCCCTCAACTGATTGCCAAGATCAAGCAGGAGAGAGCATCAGTGATTTTAATAGCGCCTGCATGGCCACGCAGGACCTGGTATGCAGATCTAGTGGACATGTCATCCTTTCCACCATGGACTCTGCCTCTGAGACAGGACCTTCTTCTTCAGGGTCCTTTCCACCATACAAATCTAATTTCTCTGAGACTGACTGCATGGAGATTGAACGCTTGATTTTATCAAAGCGTGGCTTCTCTGAGTCAGTCATTGATACCTTAATACAGGCACGAAAGCCTGTCACCATGAAAATGTATCATAAGATATGGCGTAAATATCTTTATTGGTGTGAATCCAAGGGTTACTCATGGAGTAAAGTCAGGATTCCCAGGATATTATCTTTTCTCCAAGAAGGTTTGGAAAAAGGATTGTCAGCTAGTTCCTTAAAGGGACTGATTTCTGCTCTGTCTATTCTTTTGCACAAGCGTCAGGCAGATGTTCCAGACGTTCAGGCTTTTTGTCAGGCTTTAGTTAGAATCAAGCCTGTGTTTAAACCGGTTGCTCCGCCATGGAGCTTAAACTTGGTTCTTAAGGTTCTTCAAGGAGTTCCTTTTGAACCTCTTCATTCCATAGATATCAAACTTTTATCTTGGAATGTTCTTTTTTTGGTAGCTATTTCCTCGGCTCGTAGAGTCTCCGAGTTATCTGATATGGCAGTTAGGGGAGGAGCTATATGACAGCTCTGCTGTGGGTGTCCTCTTGCAACTTCCTGTTGGGAATGAGTATATCCCACAAGTAATGGATGATCCGTGGACTGGATGCACCACAAGAGACATAAATTTATCAGGTAAGCATAAATTGTGTTTTTTAGCGCTAATTTTAAATATATCTTAACACCGGTGTTATTTAGTATAGAACTCTTAGACATACTATTTTATTCATTGTATATCATTATGTTTATTAAATTAATATAATTATAATTCATTTCTACATAGTCTTTTTTATATATCTTTTTATATATTTTTATTGATATTTACACCATCTACACAACCACATCACACTATTGATAGCGTTTGTTTTAGAATTGATATAAGACCTGTCCCCACGTTAAAGTTATGCACATATAAGACCCACATTTAGAATCACACATACCTATCACTTAGCACACTAATCACTTTTTTCATGCACAGATTTAAAGGGACATTGTCATCACTGAGTCATCACTATTGTGAATCACCATCTTTAATCCCTCTATGAATTAAAGTTAATATCATCATAGAAATTATTAATTTATACCAGAATCCACAATTTCAAATAAACTTAATGCAATTTCCACTTTAGCTAAGAGAACCACTATTCCCATAGAGGATAGTTTATTCCTTTAAAGATCCTATGGATAAGAAGTTGGAAGGGTTGCTCAAAAATATGTATGTACACCAGGGTTTACAATGGCAACCTGCGGTGTGTATTGCTACCGTCACTAGTGCGGCGGCATAATGGTTTGATGCGTTGTCTGATTCTATTCAAACAGACACTCCCCTTGAAGAGATCCAGGATAGGATCAAGGCCCTTAAGTTGGCCAATTCCTTTATTACGGATGCTTCCCTTCAGGTTATCAAGTCCTTGCTTTGTTTCCTAACACATTGCTGCCCATGGTACATAAAGCCAGAGTTGGCTAATCTATTATTTCTTTTTCTACAGGTCTCTGTAAGGAGTATGTGTCCTTTCACGCCTTGTGAGCTGTCTTCCTGCCGGACAGCTAAACTGCAGGTAAGTGCTTTTGTCTTCTAGGTCTTGGAGACTTGCACTTCACAAGAATATGTCATATACAGTATATGGGGACATTTTTAAAATCCTTTATACAGGATTTTCTTTGGTAGTGGGAAGGCACATTATGTATGTTGAGACTAGGGGTTAATCTTTCCTTTATTGGGACGTTTTTCCTCTTTGGGCTAATTTTGTTGAAATACTTTATTAGTATGAGTGTGGCTTATGTTTTATACGGGATTTATGTATAAACTTAAAATTTGGCAGTTGGTTTTCTTTGCTTGCTTAGCTAGAACAGGCTAACTGACAGACTGCTTGAGCGTTTGTTTTTAATTTCAGTCTTTTCAGTGTCAATCTACTATATGATCGTTTTAGAGACTTCTGGCAGCCAAATTGTGTATAAGTGTTACAGTAAGGCACCTCAGCCTGTCTGAGGTATAGGGGGCCTTATTGGTTTATTATTTTAAAGAATTTTTGCATAACGTTAAGCGGCTGTGGTATTAAAAATTCTTAAAGTGACAGTGTATTTAAAAAAAATTCTACAATTTGGGGAATTTTTATATTTAGTATTATGGACATGGACCAAGACTCTTGTTATGCCTTGAGGCACAAATTGATTTGCCTATGCAATTCTGTGCTGCATGCCTGCATATTTTGCTGCACAGGTATCTTCTGCGATATCTGCTGTATTATCTGCTTTTCCTATGATGAGGAAAACGCAAGAGGAAAATTAGACATTCAGATAATAAGCTTTCAGTTCCACCTACTGCTACGCAGGTTGCCCTCCCTCATAAGTCTGATGAGGATGATACGTCGGTAGCCTCTGAGGGTGAAATCTCAGATTCGGACTGTATTATTCCTTCATCTGATACTGAAGAAGTAAACTTCAGATTTAAGCTTGAACATCATCGTGTACTGTTAAAGGAGTATTGGCTACTTTGGACGACTCCGATACTTCTGATGTTGTCAACCCTAAGAAGTCTAGTAAACTTAATAAGTACTATGATGTTCCTTCTTCTGTGGAAGTTTTTCCTGTCCCAGACCGTGTGACGGAGATTATTTCACAGGAATGGGAGAAGCCAGGGATTCCTTTCTCCCCGTCTCCTGTATTTGAAAATATGTTTCCTGTAGCTGACTCCATTAAAGATTCTTGGCGCACAGTGCCTAAAGTAGAAGGGGCTATTTCTACTCTGGCTAAGAGAACTACAATCCCTATAGAGGATAGCTGCTCCTTTAAGGATCCCATGGACAAAAACCTGGAAGCTTATTCGAAGAAGATGTATGTTCATCAAGGTCTTCAATGGCAACCTGCAGTTTGTATTGCCACGGTAACAAGTGCGGCAACTTATTTGTGCAACGCCTTGTCTGAATCAATTTTAGTAGAGACTCCGTTGGAGGAGATACAAGATAGGATTAAGGCTTTCAAACTAGCCAATTCCTTTATTTCTGATGCTAATATGCAAGTTATTAGACTGGGAACCAAGATGTCTTGCTTCTCTGTCCTAGCCCGTAGGGCATTGTGGCTAAAATCTTGGTCAGCTGATGTTACCTCTAAGTCCAAGCTTCTGGCACTTCCTTAAAAGGGTAAGACCTTGTTCGGACCTGGTCTGGCAGAAATCATTTCTGATATTACGGGTGGAAAAGGGTCTTTTCTACCGCAAGACAATAAAAGCAGACTCAAAGGACGTCAAAGTAATTTTCTTTCCTTTCGTAACTTCAAAAGTCTTCTCCCTCTTCCAAGCAGGAGCAGTCCAAGTCTTCTTGGAAGCCCAATCAGTCTTGGAATAAGGGGAAGCAATCAAAGAAACCCTCAGCTGAGTCTGTCAGCATGAAGGGTCGGTCCCTGGTCTGGTCAAGTGGGGGGCAGACTTTCCCTGTTTGGTCAAGCGAGGAGACTGGATGTGACATGTCCCAGGTCCTTGGGCTGTAAACATAGTATCTCATGGTTGCAAAATAGATTTCAAAACTTTCCCTCCCAGGGGCAGATTCCATCTCTCAAGATTATCTGCGGACCAGGTAAAAAGAGAGGCATTCTTGAACTGCGTTCAGGACCTTTCCTCCCTGGTAGTGATTGTTCCAGTAAGGGAACAGGGTCTAGGATTCTATTCAAATCTGTTTGTGGTTCCCAAAAAAGAGGGAACTTTTCGAACTATTTTAGACATAAAGTGCCTCAACAAGTTTCTCAGGGTACTGTCCTTCAAAATGGAAACCATTCGTTCCATTCTTCCTTTGGTCCAAGAGGGTCAGTTCATGATGACCATAGACTTGAAGGTTTCCTGAGATTCATCCTACTAGACAAACACTTTCAGTTTGTGGCTCTTCCGTTTGGACTTGCCACAGCTCCCAGAATTTTCTCAAAGGTTCTGGGGGCTCTCTTGGCAGTGATCAGGTCTCGGGGAATTCCAGTGGTGCCCTACCACCTGGACGATATATTGGTTCAGTTGCCATCTTTTCGACAAGCAAACTCTCATGCAGAGATCTTGTCTTTTCTACATTCCCACAGTTGGAAAGTGGATCTGGAAAAGAGTTCCCTTGTTCCAGCTACAAGGGTGGTTTTCTTAGGGACCATAATAGATTCCCTATCTATGAACATTTCTCCAACATTGGTGTGTCCGGTCCACGGCGTCATCCTTACTTGTGGGAATATCTCTTCCCCAACAGGAAATGGCAAAGAGTCCCAGCAAAGCTGGCCATATAGTCCCTCCTAGGCTCCGCCCACCCCAGTCATTCTCTTTGCCGTTGCACAGGCAACATCTCCACGGAGATGGTTAAGAGTTTTTGGTGTTTAAATGTAGTTTTTTTATTCTTCTATCAAGTGTTTGTTATTTTAAAATAGTGCTGGTATGTACTATTTACTCTGAAACAGAAAAAGATGAAGATTTCTGTTTGTGAGAGGAAGATGATTTTAGCAGACAGTAACTAAAATCGATTGCTGTTTCCACATAGGACTGTTGAGATGAAGTAACTTCAGTTGGGGGAAACAGTTAGCAGACTTTTCTGCTTAAGGTATGACTAGGCATATTTCTAACAAGACTGTGTAATGCTGGAAGGCTGTAATTTTTTCCCCTCATGGGGATAGGTAAGCCATTTTCTTAGTCTCAAACAGAATAAAGGGCTTAATATGGGCTATAAAACTGGTAGACACTTTTATGGGCTAAATCGATTGCTTTATTTGGGTATTTTATACATGTTTATGATGATATTTCACATTTATAAGCTTGGGGAACGTTTTTTAACGGCAGGCACTATGTTAGACACCTTTTCCAGTCAGGGAGGGCCTTCCCAGTTGTAGGCTGAGCCTCATTTTCGCGCCATTACTGCGCAGTTGTTTTTGAGAGCAAGACATGCAGATGCATGTGTGAGGACCTGAAAATAGCTGGAAAAGTTTCTAGAAGGCTTCATTTGGTATCGTATTCCCCTCTGGGCTTGGTTAGATCTCAGCAAAAGCTGTAGCTGGGACTGTATAGGTGTTAAATTTGTAAACGGCTCCGGTTCCGTTATTTTAAGGGTTAAAGCTCTGAAATTTGGTGTGCAATACTCTTAATGCTTTAAGACACTGTGGTGAAATTTTGGTAATTTTTGAACAATTCCTTCATAGTTTTTCACATATTCAGTAATAAAGTGTTTCTGTTTAAAATTTAAAGAGACAGTAACGGTTTTCTTTTAAAACGGTTTTTGTGCTTTATTAACAAGTTTAAGCCTGTTTAACATGTCTGTGCCTTCGGATAAGCTATGTTCTATATGTATGAAAGCCAATGTGTCTCCCCATTTAAATTTGTGTGATAATTGTGCCACAGCGTCCAAACAAAGTAAGGACAGTACTGCCACAGATAATGAAATTGCCCAAGATGATTCCTCAGATGAGGGGAGTAGACATGATACTACATCATCTCCTACTGTGTCTACACCAGTTTTGCCCACGCAGGAGGCCCCTAGTACATCTAGCGCGCCAATGCTTATTACCATGCAACAATTGACGGCTGTAATGGATAACTCCATAGCAAATATTTTATCCAAAATGCCTGCATATCAGAGAAAGCGCGATTGCTCTGTCTTAAACACTGAAGAGCAGGAGGGCGCTGATGATAATTGTTCTGTCATACCCTCACACCAATCTGAAGTGGCCATGAGGGAGGTTTTGTCAGATGGGGAAATTTCAGATTCAGGAAAAATTTCTCAACAAGCTGAACCTGATGTTGTGACATTTAAATTTAAATTAGAACATCTCCGCGCACTGCTTAAGGAGGTGTTATCTACTCTGGATGATTGTGACAACTTGGTCATTCCAGAGAAATTATGCAAAATGGACAAGTTCCTAGAGGTTCCGGTGCACCCCGACGCTTTTCCTATACCCAAGCGGGTGGCGGACATAGTGAATAAGGAGTGGGAGAAGCCCGGCATACCTTTTGTTCCCCCTCCTATATTTAAGAAATTATTTCCTATGGTCGACCCCAGAAAGGACTTATGGCAGACAGTCCCTAAGGTCGAGGGGGCAGTTTCTACTTTAAACAAGCGCACTACTATTCCTATCGAGGATAGTTGTGCTTTCAAAGATCCTATGGATAAAAAATTGGAAGGTTTGCTTAAAAAGATTTTTGTACAGCAAGGCTACCTTCTACAACCCATTTCGTGCATTGTTCCTGTCACTACTGCAGCGTGGTTCTGGTTCGAGGAACTAGAAAAGTCGCTCGGTAGAGAGACTCCATATGAGGAGGTTATGGACAGAGTTCACGCACTTAAGTTGGCTAACTCTTTTATTTTAGATGCCGCCTTGCAATTAGCTAAATTAGCGGCGAAAAATTCAGGGTTTGCAATTGTGGCGCGTAGAGCGCTTTGGCTAAAGTCTTGGTCAGCGGATGTATCATCCAAGACAAAATTGCTTAACATCCCTTTCAAAGGTAAAACTCTCTTCGGACCAGAATTGAAAGAGATTATCTCAGACATCACTGGGGGAAAGGGCCACGCCCTTCCACAAGATAGGCCGTTCAAGGCCAAGAATAAGTCTAATTTTCGTTCCTTTCGCAATTTCAGGAACGGACCGGCCTCTAATTCTGCATCCTCTAAGCAAGAGGGTTATGCTTCACAGCCCAAACCAGCCTGGAAACCTATGCAGGGCTGGAACAAGGGTAAGCAGGTCAAGAAGCCTGCTGCTGCTAACAAGACAGCATGAAGGAGTAGCCCCCGATCCGGGACCGGATCTAGTAGGGGGCAGACTCTCTCTCTTTGCTCAGGCTTGGGCAAGAGATGTTCAGGATCCCTGGGCACTAGAAATAGTTTCTCAGGGTTATCTTCTGGAATTCAGGGAACTACCCCCAAGGGGAAGGTTTCACATGTCTCACTTATCCTTAAACCAAATAAAGAGACAGGCGTTCTTACATTGTGTAGAAGACCTGTTAAAAATGGGAGTGATACACCCTGTCCCAATAAAAGAACAGGGAATGGGATTTTATTCAAATCTGTTCGTAGTTCCCAAAAAAGAGGGAACATTCAGACCAATTTTGGATCTGAAGATCCTAAACAAATTTCTCAGGGTACCATCGTTCAAAATGGAAACCATTCGAACGATTCTACCCACTATCCAGGAAGGTCAATTTATGACTACCGTGGATCTAAAGGATGCGTACCTACATATTCCTATCCACAAAGAACATCATCAGTTCCTAAGCTTCGCCTTTCTGGACAAACATTACCAGTTTGTGGCCCTCCCATTTGGGTTAGCCACTGCTCCAAGGATTTTCACAAAGGTACTCGGGTCCCTTCTAGCGGTTCTAAGGCCGAGGGGCATTGCAGTAGTACCATACCTGGACGACATTCTAATACAAGCGTCGTCCCTGTCAAAAGTAAAGGCTCATACAGACATTGTTCTGGCCTTTCTCAGATCGCACGAATGGAAGGTGAACGTAGAAAAAAGTTCTCTGTCTCCGTCAACAAGAGTTCCCTTCTTGGGAACAATAATAGATTCCTTAGAAATGAGGATTTTTCTGACAGAGGTCAGAAAATCAAAGCTTCTAAGCGCTTGTCAAGTTCTTCATTCTGTTCCATGTCCTTCCATAGCTCAGTGCATGGAAGTAGTAGGGTTGATGGTTGCAGCAATGGACATAGTTCCTTTTGCACGAATTCATCTAAGACCATTACAACTGTGCATGCTCAAACAGTGGAATGGGGACTATACAGACTTGTCTCCAATGATTCAAGTAGATCAGAAGACCAGAGATTCACTCCGTTGGTGGCTGACCCTTGACCATCTATCCAAGGGAATGAGCTTCCGCAGACCAGAGTGGGTCATTGTCACGACCGACGCCAGTCTAGTGGGCTGGGACTATGGTCTCGGGAAGAGTCTCTTCTCCCGATAAACATTCTGGAACTAAGAGCGATTTTCAATGCTCTCAGGGCTTGGCCTCAACTAGCAATGGCCAGATTCATAAGATTCCAATCAGACAACATGACGACTGTTGCGTATATCAATCATCAGGGGGGAACAAGGAGTTCCCTGGCGATGAAAGAAGTGACCAAAATAATACAATGGGCGGAGGAACACTCCTGCCATCTATCTGCGATCCACATCCCAGGTGTGGAAAATTGGGAGGCGGATTATCTGAGTCGTCAGACTTTCCATCCGGGGGAGTGGGAACTCCATCCGGAGATCTTTGCCCAACTGACTCAATTATGGGGCATTCCAGACATGGATCTGATGGCGTCTCGTCAGAACTTCAAGGTTCCATGTTACGGGTCCAGATCCAGGGATCCCAAGGCGACTCTAGTAGATGCACTAGTAGCACCTTGGACCTTCAACCTAGCTTATGTGTTTCCACCGTTTCCTCTCATTCCCAGGCTGGTAGCCAGGATCAAACAGGAGAGGGCCTCGGTGATCTTGATAGCTCCTGCGTGGCCACGCAGGACTTGGTATGCAGACCTGGTGAAAATGTCATCGGTTCCACCATGGAAGCTACCTTTGAGACAGGACCTTCTTGTTCAGGGTCCATTCGAACATCCAAATCTGGTCTCCCTCCAGCTGACGGCTTGGAGATTGAACGCTTGATTCTTTCAAAGCGTGGGTTTTCAGATTCTGTGATAGATACTCTGGTTCAGGCCAGAAAACCAGTAACTAGAAAGATTTACCATAAGATATGGAAAAAATATATCTGTTGGTGTGAATCCAAAGGATTCTCATGGAATAAGATAAAAATCCCTAAGATTCTCTCCTTTCTACAAGAAGGTTTGGAGAAAGGATTATCTGCAAGTTCTCTAAAGGGACAGATCTCTGCTTTATCTGTCTTACTACACAAAAGACTGGCAGCTGTGCCAGATGTTCAAGCATTTGTTCAGGCTCTGGTTAGGATCAAGCCTGTTTACAGACCTTTGACTCCTCCCTGGAGTCTAAATCTAGTTCTTTCAGTTCTTCAAGGGGTTCCGTTTGAACCTTTACATTCCATAGATATTAAGTTACTATCTTGGAAAGTTTTGTTTTTAGTTGCTATTTCTTCTGCTAGAAGAGTTTCTGAGTTATCTGCTTTGCAGTGTTCTCCGCCTTATCTGGTGTTCCATGCAGATAAGGTGGTTTTGCGTACTAAGCCTGGTTTTCTTCCAAAGGTTGTTTCTAACAAGAATATTAACCAGGAGATAGTTGTTCCTTCTTTATGTCCGAATCCAGTTTCAAAGAAGGAACGTTTGTTACACAATTTGGATGTAGTCCGTGCTCTAAAATTCTATTTAGAGGCTACAAAAGATTTTAGACAAATATCTTATTTGTTTGTTGTCTATTCTGGTAAAAGGAGAGGTCAAAAAGCGACTTCTACCTCTCTTTCCTTTTGGCTTAAAAGCATCATCCGATTGGCTTACGAGACTGCTGGACGGCAGCCTCCTGAAAGAATTACAGCTCACTCCACTAGGGCTGTAGCTTCCACATGGGCCTTCAAGAACGAGGATTCTGTTGACCAGATATGTAAGGCAGCGACTTGGTCTTCACTGCACACTTTTGCCAAATTTTACAAATTTGATACTTTTGCTTCTTCGGAGGCTATTTTTGGGAGAAAGGTTTTGCAAGCTGTGGTGCCTTCCGTTTAGGTGACCTGATTTGCTCCCTCCCTTCATCCGTGTCCTAAAGCTTTGGTATTGGTTCCCACAAGTAAGGATGACGCCGTGGACCGGACACACCAATGTTGGAGAAAACAGAATTTATGCTTACCTTATAAATTACTTTCTCCAACGGTGTGTCCGGTCCACGGCCCGCCCTGGTTTTTTAATCAGGTCTGATGAATTATTTTCTCTAACTACAGTCACCACGGTACCATATGGTTTCTCCTATATATTTTCCTCCTGTCCGTCGGTCGAATGACTGGGGTGGGCGGAGCCTAGGAGGGACTATATGGCCAGCTTTGCTGGGACTCTTTGCCATTTCCTGTTGGGGAAGAGATATTCCCACAAGTAAGGATGACGCCGTGGACCGGACACACCGTTGGAGAAAGTAATTTATCAGGTAAGCATAAATTCTGTTTTTTCTGACTAAGGTCAGAAAATCCAAAATTCTCTCCTCTTGCCTCTCTCTTTAGTCTACTGTTCGGCCATCAGTGGCTCAATGTATGGAGGTAATTGGTCTGATGGTCGCCTCCATGGACATCATTCCCTTTGCTCGATTCCATTTGAGAGCGCTGCAATTATGCAATCGAACGGAGACCATTCGGATCTGTCTCAGAGGATAGATCTAGACCAGTCGACAAGAGACTCTCTCCCGTGGTGGCTTTCTCAGGACCATCTGTCTCAGTGCACATGCTTCTGGAGACCTTCCTGGGTGATTGTGACCACGGACGCCAGCCTGCCTGGCTGGGGAGCGGTCTGGGACTCGTTAAAGGCGCAGGGACTATGGACTTGGGAGGAGTCTGCTCTCCCCATAAACATCTTGGAGTTGAGATCGATTTACAATGCTCTGATGGCTTGGCCTCAATTGTCTTTAGCCCGGTTTATCAGGTTACAGTCGGACAACGTCACCTCAGTGTCTTACATCAACCACCAGGGAGGAAATCTGAGTTCCTTAGCCATGAAGGAGGTGGCACAGATTATTAAGTGGGCGGAAGCTCACATTTGTTGTCTATCTGCCATCCACATTCCTGGAGTGGACAACTGGGAAGCGGATTTCCTTTGCAGACAGACATTTCATCCCAGGGAGTGGGCTCTTCATCCGGAGATGTTCTCCAGGTTAACCCTCAATGGGGGGGTGTTGGAGTTGGATCTGATGGCGTCTCGGCAGAACGCCAAGCTTCCAAGGTATGGTTCAAGATCAAGAGATCCTCAGGCCGCTCTGATAGATGCTCTGGCGGTTTCTTGGGATTTCGGTCTAGCATACCTTTTTTCTTCCGTTTGCGCTCCTTCCACGACTTATTGCTCGTATCAAACAAGAGAGAGCATCGGTAATTCTAATAGCTCCTGCATGGCCTCGCAGGATCTGGTATGCAGACCTAGTAAAGATGTCATCTCGGCCGCCTTGGAGGTTGCCTCTGAAGCTGACTGCTTGGAGATTGAACCCTTAGTTCTGTCTAAGCGTGGATTTTCTGAGTCGGTCATTGAGCCCATGCTACAGGCTCGCAAGCCTGTTTTGTGAAAAATGTACCATAAGGTATGGCGTAAATACCTTTTATTGGTGTGAATCTAAGGGCTACTCTTGGAGTAGGGTCAGTATTTCTAGAATTTTGTCTTTTCTCCAGGAAGGTCTAGAGAAAGGGTTTTCAGTCAGTTCTCTGAAAGGTCAGATTTCTGATTTATCTGTTTTGTTACACAAGCGTCTGGCGGATGTGCCAGATGTTTAATCTTTTTGTCAGGCCCTAGTCAGAATCAGGCCTGTGTTTAAACCTGTTGCTCCTCCTTGGAGCCTTAATCTTGTTTTTAAAGTTTTGCAGCGGGCTTTGTTTGAGCCAATGCTTTCCATAGATATTAAGTTGCTATCTTGAAAGGTTTTGTTTCTTATTTCTATCTCTTCTGCTTGGAGAGTTTTGGAACTCTCTGCTTTGCAGTGTGATTCGCCTTACCTTATCTTTCATGCGGATAAGGCGGTTCTTCCTACTAAATTGGGGTTTCTTCCTAAAGTGATTTCGGATAGAAATATTAATCAGGAAATTGTTGTTCCTTCTCTCTGTCCCACAACTTGGATGTTGTGCGTGCTCTAAAATTCTACCTACAGACGACTAAGGATTTTCGCAAATATTCCGCCCTGTTTGTTTGTTTCTCAGGAAAGCGTAAGGGTCAGAAGACTACTTCTAATTCTCTTTCCCTCTGGTTGAGAAGTATGATTCATTTTGCTTATGAGACTGCTGGACAGCAGCCTCCTGAGAGAATTACAGCTCATTCCACTAGGGCTGTCTCCTCTTCTTGGGCTTTCAAAAATGAAGCTTCTGTGGAACAGATTTGCAAGGATGCAACTTGGTCCTCTCTGCATACTTTTTCCAAATTTTATACTTTTGCCTCGGCTGAGGCCTCTTTTGGGAGAAAGGTTCTTCAAGCGTTGGTGCCTTCTGTTTAGGTCTATATGTCTTGTTCTCCTCCCTGTTCATTCTGTGTCCTCTAGCTTGGGAATTGGTTCCCACTAGTAATTGAATGACGTCGTGGACTCTCCATATCTTAGGAAAGAAAACAAAATTTATGCTTACCTGATAAATTTCTTTCTTTCCGGATATGGAGAGTCCACGACCCCACACTTTATTAAGACAGTTATTTTTTACTAAACCTCAGGCACCTCTACACCTTTGTGTTATTCCTTTTCCATTTCCCTTCGGTCGAATGACTGGGGATTATGGGTAGGGAAGTGACACTTAACAGCTTTGCTGTGGTGCTCTTTGCCTCCTCCTGCTGGCCAGGAGTGATATTCCCACTAGTAATTGAATGACGTCATGGACTCTCCATATCCAGAAAGAAAGAAATGTATCAGGTAAGCATAAATTATGTTTTTACAACATATAAGTGTTTTATTTAGGCTACAGCAAAACTGTATAAATATGAAGATTTAAACAAAATTCATGAATGCTTATTTTACTCTGAGACTCCTAAATTATTAAAGAGACAAAGAACAGTGCCTTATGTATTATTATCTAAATG
Source organism: Bombina bombina (assembly GCF_027579735.1). Taxonomy (NCBI): domain Eukaryota; kingdom Metazoa; phylum Chordata; class Amphibia; order Anura; family Bombinatoridae; genus Bombina; species Bombina bombina. The sequence continues at coordinate 1,145,030,628 of NC_069499.1, forward strand.
GAAGGAAAAAATCAATTAAATAGGAATATTTAATTAAATTCAAGTCCCTTTTAAGAACATAAAACATTTTAGTTTCTATTCAGTGCTCATCACATTAACAATGGAAATGGTGTGCTAGGCACACATCAAACAAAGAGCCTTTTATCCGTAGCAGCTTCTTGATATGGCTGATGTGTCGGTGCTGACTGTACTGTGAGTGGCAGCACTATCCTAAATCTTGCCATATGCTACTGTCAGCTCGTATCATAGATGTTACTGGGGAAAAAATGCTTTTTTTAGGTGTGGGAATAGCTCACCTATAATGATACACTGCCCCAAATAGCATCCTGGAACTCATTAGCTTTGAATTGGATGGTTTACTTGCACAATCTCATAAATATATACATAAGTTCAAACTAAAGCAATAGAGTAAAAAAGTCCCAGAAGTTTGTGTATGCAAAAGGACAGCAGTGATCACTACACAGTAAGTATAGAATGTGTTCTCAGAAAGGGACAAAGTGCACTACTGGTGGCTTTTCTGTCCATGTTTATTCAGTTTTATAATCACCATGTCACACATGTATGGGGAAAAAATGTAGACTTCAATGTTCAAGGTGTCAACAAGTTTATATGAAATTTTGGAGACGTACTTAATTTTTCTTTCATACAGGTGGTGGGAGTCCACGATCCTTTACTCTTGGGAATTACTCTTCTCTACCACTTAGAGGAGGCAAAGATTCCCAAACCCCAAGAGCACAATAAAAAAAAAACACCTCACACATACCTTAGTCTTTACTTAGTCTTTTGGAGGTAGTTGAAGAATAAAGATGTGCATGTGGAATTTTTCAGAGAGAGGGGTTTTCAGTCTATATTGGAGCCCAGTTTCCCCTTGTCAGAGGGATGTATTTGGGGTATGTTTTATGATTCTTTGTTTGTCACATCATGGGAATTTTTTCATAAACCCTCTATAATTGGTCACAGGGACTTGCCTTTTGCCTCCCTTTATTGATCTTCAATATACTCCTATTCCATAACCTCTGCTTATGTTTCAGTACTGGTTTGGCTGTCTGCTGCTTGATTGCTAGTGAACGAGTGTCTATTGGTAAGTATCTTTTTATTAACACTTAGACACTCATATAGCTATGTTGTGGGCACTTTTTCAAGTTAACTTATATGTTGTTAATATATATATGGCCCTGGGACAGATCCTTTTCACTATTCCCTTGCTGTTTTGAGCATAGTTTTTCGCACGTCAGGTTTACGCTTATCGAGCCAGCTCACGTCCCTTTAGTCTATTATAGTTTTTCCCGCATGCAGATTTTCATCTGTCGGGTTAGCGCATGTCCCTTTAGTCTTCCTATAGTTTACCTGTGTGTTTGCATGGTTAATCTCCTTAGTTGTCAGGTTTTTTTGGCGCACGCTTGGATGTAATGTTTATTCCCTCTGTTTTGTTTTTCAGTTCGGTTTAGCGTACATTGTACCTGAAAAAGCTGCTTAGAAGGGGTTAAGTGGGTTCCATTCCTCAAGAGTGTTTATTGCATTGTTTTGCTACATGCTATAATAGTGCAGCAGGATTCTGTCCCTAAATCTACCCAAGAAACTGAGTCTCCTGAACACCTTTCTACCATTATTAGATGTGCTTAGTAAGAAAGCTGAAGTGCCTTCTCTAGCTCATTTATGTTGCTCATGTTTAGATTTGTTAATGCAATCAGACCAATCTATTGCTGTTTCTCTGGGTACTAATGCACCTACTCTTTGTTCATTACAGGATAATACTGCTATGTGCCCTGAGAACAGGAATACTGTTTTTTTCTTCATATGGTGAAGTTTCTTCTGAAGATGAGGATTCCTCATCTGATGTTGAACCTGATATTTTCTCTTTTTTGTTTAAAGTTGAACATATTCGTTCTCTTTTAAAAGAGGTCATAGATACTTTAGGGGTTAAAGTCCTAAAATTTCTTATGATAAGCCTTGTATTTGTTTAAATTCAGTTTCTAAGACTTATGTTAATCTCCCTGAGGTTTCCCCTGTGTCTGGTGCTGTCTCTGACATGTATTATAGGGAATGGTCTAAGCCAGGTATTTCTTTAATTCCTTCTGCAAGGTTTAAAAAGTTATATTTTAAAGTTATACTTTACCTGTTGCTAATTTAGATTTATGGGAAACAGTCCCCAAGGTGGGCCATTTGCACTCTGGCTAAACGTACTACTATTGCTTTGGAAGACGGTACTTATTTTAAGGACCCTTTAGACAGAAAGTTAGAATCTTTTCATAGAAGGACCTTTTACAAGCAGGTTGTATTCTCAGACCAGCTATTTATATTGCTGCTTCTACTTACTGGTTGTTTAGTCTTTCAGAGTAGTATTCTGATGACTCTGTAAGTGCAAATCTATTTTATTTGCTTAAGAGTGACAATTCTTTTTTTTTGTGATGCTGTTTTTGAGATTATGAAGATTAATGTCAAAAGCATGGCTTTTACCAAGAGGGCCTTGTGGCTTAAATTCTGGTCTGCTGATATGGTGTCTAAATCTAGATTATTGTCTCTTTCCTTTCAGGAAAATAAGTTTTCTTCTGTTAAGTGTGATCAGTCCACGGGTCATCATTACTTGTGGGATATTAACTGCTCCCCTACAGGAAGTGCAAGAGGATTCACCCAGCAGAGTTGCTATATAGCTCCTCCCCTCTACGTCACCTCCAGTCATTCTCTTGCACCCAACGACTAGATAGGATGTGTGAGAGGACTATGGTGATATATTTAGTTTTTATATCTTCAATCAAAAGTTTGTTATTTTATAATAGCACTGGAGTGTGTTATTCCTTCTCTGGTAGAATTTGAAGAAGAATCTACCTGAGTTTTTCTATGATTTTAGCCGGAGTAGTTAAGATCATATTGCTGTTTCTCGGCCATCTGAGGAGTGAGGTAAACTTCAGATCAGGGGACAGCAGGCAGATTAATCTGCAAAGAGGTATGTAGCAGTTTATTATTTTCTGACATGGAATTGATGAGAAAATCCTGCTATGCCGTTATAATGTAAACTCAGCCTTGAATGCAGTAGATGTAGCTGATATCAGGCTGTCATGTATGTATATTTTACACTTCAGTTTTCTGGGAAATGGTACTTCTCTGGCTTTTAAACTGTATACATAGACTTAACCTATTTTGCAGGGACTTGCAATAGGTTTTAAATGACAATTAATTATTGAGGTAAAATGTTTTTTTGCTGGCATGTAAAAACGTTTTTTTCTCTGAGGTACTGGGTGAAAAAATGTTTTGGGCACTTTTTTTCCACTTGGCAATAGTTTTGATTTAAATTAGAGCAGTTCACTGAACTCTCTCACTGTTATGTGTGTGGGGGAGGGGCCATTTTGGTGCTTTCACTATGCATCAGAAAAACTCAGTCAGAGGTTCATTTTCTTCCTGCATGATCCGGTTCATCTCTACAGAGTTCAGGGATCTCAAGAGTCTTTTTTGAGGGAAGTAATCATACAGCAGAGCTGTGCTGATTGTATTGACTGTGATATAAAAAACGTTTATTTGTGTATTTTTTTTCTGCTGCCTGGGTTAGTTATCATTTGCTGAGGGGAACAATCCTTTGCTAAAACTGTATATTCTGACAAAGATTGATGCTATAATTTAATTATTTTATCTGTTATAATATTTTTCTGTGCTTCTTAAAGGCACAGTTCGTTTTCATATTATTTGTAAATTACTTTGAAAAGTATTTCCAAGTTGCTGTTTATTTGCTAGTGTGTTAAACATGTCTGATTCAGAGGAATATCTCTGTGCTATATGTGTTAATGCCAAAGTGGAGCCCAATAGAAATTTATGTACTAAATGTATTGATGCTACTTAAAAAATAGTCAATCTGTACAAATTGAACATATTTCACCAAACAACGAGGGGAGAGTTATGCCGACTAACTCGCCTCACGTGTCAGTACCTGCATCTCCCGCTCAGGAGGTGCGTGATATTGTAGCGCCGAGTGCATCTGGGCGGCCATTACAAATCACATTACAAGATATGGCTACTGTTATGACTGAAGTTTTGGCTAAACTACCAGAACTAAGAGGTAAACGTGATCACTCTGGGATGAGAACAGAGTGCGCTGATAATGCAAGGGCCATGTCTGATACTGCGTCACAGTTTGCAGAACATGAAGACGGAGAGCTTCATTCTGTGGGTGACGGTTCTGATCCAAATAAACTGGACTCAGACATTTCAAATTTTAAATTTAAGCTTGAGAACCTCCGTGTGTTACTAGGGGAGGTATTAGCGGCTCTGAATGATTGTAACACAGTTGCAATCCCAGAAAAAATGTGTAGGTTGGATAAATATTTTGCGGTACCGACGAGTACTGACGTTTTTCCTATACCTAAGAGACTTACTGACATTGTTACTAAGGAGTGGGATAGACCCGGTGTGCCTTTCTCACCCCCTCCTATATTCAGAAAAATGTTTCCAATAGACGCCGCCACACGGGACTTATGGCAAATGGTCCCTAAGGTGGAGGGAGCAGTTTCTACTTTAGCTAAGCGTACCACTATCCCAGTGGAGGATAGCTGTGCTTTTTCAGATCCAATGGATAAAAAATTAGAGGGTTACCTTAAGAAAATGTTTGTTCAACAAGGGTTTATATTGCAACCTCTTGCATGTATTGCGCCTGTCACGGCTGCAGCAGCATTTTGGTTTGAGTCTCTGGAAGAGACACTTCAATCATCCACACTAGATGACATCACACACAAACTTAAATTCCTTAAGTTAGCTAATTCATTTATTTCAGATGCCGTAGTACATTTAACTAAACTTGCGGCTAAAAATTCAGGATTCGCCATTCAGGCACGCAGAGCTCCGTGGCTAAAATCCTGGTCAGCTGATGTTACGTCTAAATCTAAATTGCTTAATATTCCTTTCAAAGGGCAGACCTTATTCGGGCCCGGCTTGAAAGAGATTATTGATGACATTACAGGAGGTAAAGGTCATGCCCTGCCTCAGGACAAGGCCAAAGCCAAGGCTAGACAGTCCAATTTTCGTTCCTTTCGTAATTTCAAAGCAGGAGCAGCATCAACTTCCTCTGCACCAAAACAGGAAGGAGCTGTTGCTCGCTACAGACAAGGCTGGAAACCTAACCAGTCCTGGAACAGGGGCAAACAGGCCAGAAAACCTGCTGCTGCCCCTAAGACAGCATGAATTGAGGGCCCCCGATCCGGGACCGGATCTAGTGGGGGGCAGACTTTCCCTCTTCGCCCAGGCTTGGGCAAGAGATGTTCAGGATCCCTGGGCGTTAGAGATCATATCTCAGGGATACCTTCTGGACTTCAAATCCTCTCCCCCAAGAGGGAGATTTCATCTGTCAAGGTTGTCAACAAACCTAACAAAGAAGGAAGCGTTTCTACGCTGCGTACAAGATCTTTTATTAATGGGAGTGATCCATCCAGTTCCGCGGTTGGAACAAGGACAAGGGTTTTACACAAATCTGTTTGTAGTTCCCAAAAAAGAGGGAACCTTCAGGCCAATCTTGGATTTAAAGATCCTAAACAAATTCCTAAGAGTTCCATCGTTCAAGATGGAAACTATTCGAACAATTTTGCCCATGATCCAAGAGGGTCAGTACTTGACCACAGTGGATTTAAAGGATGCTTACCTTCACATACCGATTCACAGAAGTCATTACCGGTATCTAAGGTTTGCCTTTTTAGACAGGCATTACCAGTTTGTAGCTCTTCCATTCGGACTGGCTACGGCTCCAAGAATCTTCACAAAGGTTCTGGGCACTCTTCTGGCGGTACTAAGACCGCGAGGAATTTCAGTAGCTCCGTACTTAGACGACATACTGATACAAGCTTCAAGCTTTCAAACTGCCAAATCTCATACAGAGATAGTACTGGCATTTCTAAGGTCGCATGGATGGAAAGTGAACGAAGAGAAAAGTTCTCTCTTTCCACTCACAAGAGTTCCCTTCCTGGGGACTCTGATAGATTCTGTAGAAATGAAGATTTACCTGACAGAGGACAGGTTAACAAAACTTCAAAGTGCATGCCGTGTCCTTCATTCCATTCAAGAGACCAGAAATTCTCTTCTATGGTGGCTTTATCGGCCACATCTGTCCAGGGGAATGCCATTCAGCAGGCCAGACTGGTCAATTGTAACAACAGACGCCAGCCTACTAGGTTGGGGCGCTGTCTGGAATTCTCTGAAGGCTCAGGGACTATGGAATCAGGAGGAGAGTCTTCTTCCAATAAACATTCTGGAATTGAGAGCAGTCCTCAATGCTCTTCTGGCTTGGCCCCAGTTAGCAACTCGGGGGTTCATCAGGTTCCAGTCGGACAACATCACGACTGTAGCTTATATCAACCATCAGGGAGGGACAAGAAGCTCCCTAGCAATGATGGAAGTATCGAAGATAATTCGCTGGGCAGAGTCTCACTCTTGCCACCTGTCTGCAATCCACATCCCGGGAGTGGAGAACTGGGAGGCGGATTTCTTAAGTCGTCAGACTTTTCATCCGGGGGAGTGGGAACTTCATCCAGAGGTCTTTGCCCAAATACTTCGACGTTGGGGCAAACCAGAGATAGATCTCATGGCGTCTCGACAGAACGCCAAGCTTCCGCGCTACGGGTCCAGATCCAGGGATCCGGGAGCGGTCCTGATAGATGCCTTGACAGCACCATGGACCTTCAGGATGGCTCATGTGTTTCCACCTTTCCCGATGCTTCCTCGATTGATTGCCAGAATCAAACAGGAGAAAGCATCAGTGATTCTAATAGCGCCTGCATGGCCACGCAGGACTTGGTATACAGATCTGGTGGACATGTCATTCTGTCCACCTTGGTCGTTACCTCTGAAACAGGACCTTCTGATTCAGGGTCCTTTCAAACATCAAAATCTAACTTCTCTGAAGCTGACTGCTTGGAAATTGAACGCTTGATCAGTTATTGATACCTTAATACAGGCTAGGAAGCCTGTTACCAGAAAGATTTACCATAAAATATGGCGTAAATACCTATATTGGTGCGAATCCAAAGGTTACTCTTGGAGTAAGGTTAGGATTCCTAGGATATTGTCTTTTCTACAAGAAGGTTTAGAAAAGAGGTTATCCGCTAGTTCCTTAAAGGGACAGATCTCAGCTCTGTCCATTCTGTTACACAAGCGTCTGTCAGAAGTTCCAGACGTTCAGGCTTTTTGTCAGGCTTTGGCCAGGATTAAACCTGTGTTTAAAGCTGTGGCTCCACCATGGAGTTTAAACCTTGTTCTTAACGTTTTACAGGGTGTTCCGTTTGAACCCCTTCATTCCATTGATATAAAGTTGTTATCTTGGAAAGTTCTATTTTTAATGGCTATTTCCTCGGCTCGAAGAGTCTCTGAGTTATCAGCCTTACATTGTGATTCTCCTTATTTGATTTTTCACTCGGATAAGGTAGTTCTGCGTACTAAGCCTGGGTTCTTACCTAAGGTAGTCACTAACAGGAATATCAATCAGGAGATTGTTGTTCCATCCTTGTGCCCAAATCCTTCTTCGAGGAAGGAACGTCTTTTGCACAGTCTGGATGTAGTTCGTGCCCTTAAATTTTATTTACAGGCAACTAAAGATTTTCGACAAACGTCTTCCCTGTTTGTCGTTTACTCTGGTCAGAGGAGAGGTCAAAAAGCTTCTGCTACCTCTCTCTCTTTTTGGCTTCGTAGCATAATTCGTTTAGCTTATGAGACTGCTGGACAGCAGCCTCCTGAAAGAATTACAGCTCATTCCACTAGAGCTGTGGCTTCCACTTGGGCCTTTAAGAATGAGGCCTCTGTTGAACAGATTTGCAAGGCTGCAACTTGGTCTTCACTTCATACTTTTTCCAAATTTTACAAATTTGACACTTTTGCTTCCTCGGAGGCTATTTTTGGGAGAAAGGTTCTTCAGGCAGTGGTTCCTTCTGTATAAAGAGCCTGCCTATCCCTCCCGTCATCCGTGTACTTTTGCTTTGGTATTGGTATCCCACAAGTAATGATGACCCGTGGACTGATCACACTTAACAGAAGAAAACATAATTTATGCTTACCTGATAAATTCCTTTCTTCTGTAGTGTGATCAGTCCACGGCCCGCCCTGTTTTTTAAGGCAGGTAAATATTTTTTAAATTATACTCCAGTCACCACTACACCCTTGGCTTCTCCTTTCTCGTTGGTCCTTGGTCGAATGACTGGAGGTGACGTAGAGGGGAGGAGCTATATAGCAACTCTGCTGGGTGAATCCTCTTGCACTTCCTGTAGGGGAGCAGTTAATATCCCACAAGTAATGATGACCCGTGGACTGATCACACTACAGAAGAAAGGAATTTATCAGGTAAGCATAAATTATGTTTTTTGGTTCTGATTTAGATTCTTTTATTTCCACTGTTACTGGAGATAAAGGGGCTTTTCTTCCTCAAGACAGAAAGTCAGTGTGGAGACCTAATGCTAACTGAAACAAGTCAAAGCAGGCTAAGAAATCTATTACTATTAACAAAACTGCATGAAGGTGCGACCCCTGATCCAGAAGTTCTGGTAGGGGGCAGATTAAGCCTCTTATATGAGGCTTGGTTTTAGTCTGATCCAGATCCCTGGGTTCAGAATATTGTTTCTCAGGGATATTGAATTGGATTCAGAACAAGGCCTCCCAGAGGAAGTTTTTTTCTGTCCAGTGTTCCAAGGAATCCTGTAAAAGCTCGAGTTTTTCTTCAGTCTGTCTCAGATCTGGAAGATATGGGAGTGATTGTTCTAGTTCATTTGCAGGAACAGAGGATGGGATTTTATTAAAATCTCTTCATTGTTCCAAAGAAGGAAGCTACTTTCAGACCAGTTCTAGATCTAAAGGCTCTGAACAGGTATTCACAGGTAAAGTATTACATTTTTCAGAATGGAAACTATTAGGACTATTTTACCTTTTGTTCAGCAAGGATGCTTACCTTCATGTTCCTATTCAAAGAGATAATTTCCAGTTTCTGAGGTTTGCCTTTCTGGACAGGCATTTCTTTCATGTAATTGGCAAGAGTCCATGAGCTAGTGACATATGGGATATACATTCCTACCAGGAGGGGCAAAGTTTCCCAAACCTAAAAATGCCTATAAATACACCCCCACCACACCCACAATTCAGTTTTACAAACTTTGCCTCCTATGGAGGTGGTGAAGTAAGTTTGTGCTAGATTTCTACGTTGATATGCGCTTCGCAGCATGCTGAAGCCCGGTTTCCTTTCAGAGTGCAGTGAATGACAGAGGGATGTGAAGGGAGTATTGCCTATTGAATGCAATGGTCATCCTAACGGGGATCTATTTCATAGGTTCTCTGTTTTCGGTCGTAGAGATTCATCTCCTACCTCCCTTTTCAAATCGACGATATACTCTTATATACCATTACCTCTGCTGATTCTCGTTTCAGTACTGGTTTGGCTATCTGCTATATGTAGATGAGTGTCTTTTGGTAAGTATGTCTTATTTTATTTATGACACTCTCAGCTATGGTTTTGCACTTTATATGTAAAGTTCTAAATATATGTTTTATACTTATATTTGCCATGATTCAGGTTAATCAGTATATTTCCTTCTTACAGACTGTCAGTTTCATTTTGGGAAATGCATATGAATAAAAAAAAAAAATCTTACCTGAAAATTTTTCAAATTGACTTTTCTTTCTAAATTGCGGGCTGTTAGGCTCACGGGAGCAAAAAATGCTTTAATTTGCGTCATTTTTGGCGCGAGAATTACATTTGTTGACGTTATGACGTCATTTCCGGCGTCTTAGTTGGCGCCGAGAGTTTTCACGTAGTTGCGTCATCTATGACGCTCGTGTTTGTTGCAGATGTTTTTGGCACCAAAAAATTTGTAAATCATGGGCGTCATACTTGGCGCCAGTTTTTTTGACATTATTTAAGTCTTTGTTTCTTTTTGCTTCTGGTTTCCAGAGGCTTATTCTGTTTGCATTTTTTACCATTCCTGAAACTGTCATTTAAGGAATTTGATAATTTTGCTTTATATGTTGTTTTTTCTATTACATATTGCAAGATGTCTCAATCTGACCCTGTATCAGAATCTACTTCTGGAATGCTGCTGTCTGATGTCGGTTCTACCAAAGCTAAGTGCATTTGTTGTAAATTTGTGGTAACTGTTCCTCTGGCTGTAGTTTGTGTTAGTTGTCATGATAAACTTTCAAAAGCAGACAATATTTCCATTAGTAGTAGTCCATTACCTGTTGTTGTTCCTTCAACTTCTAATGTTCAGGATATTCCTGTTAATGTGAGAGAAATTGTTTCTAATTCTATTCAGAAGGCCCTGTCTGTTATACCTCCTTCTAATAAACGTAAAAGGTCTTTTAAAACTTCTCATAAATTAGATGAATTTTTAAATGACCGCCAGCATTCTGATTTATCTATCTCTGATGAGGATCTATCTGGTTCAGAATATTCTGCCTCAGATATTGACACTGACAAATCTTCATATTTATTTAAAATGGAGTTTATTCGTTCTTTATTAAAAGAGGTGTTGATTGCATTAGATATGGGAGAGTCTAGTCCTCTTTATATTAAAACCAGTAAATGTTTAAATTCGGTTTTTAAACCTCATGTAGTTATTCCAGAGGTTTTTCCAGTTCCTGATATGTAATTTCTAGGGAATGTAATAGTTTAGGTACTTCATTTACTCCTTCTTTAAGGTTTAAGAGACTGTACCCTTTGCCGTCTGATAGATTGGAGTTTTGGGAAAAAATCCCCAAAGTTGATGGGGCTATCTCTACTCTTGCTAAACGTACTACTATTCCTACGGCAGATAGTACTTCTTTTAAAGATCCTTTAGATAGGAAGCTTGAATCTTATCTAAGGAAGGCTTATTTATGTTCAGGTCATCTTCTTAGGCCTGCTATTTCTTTGGCTGATGTTGCTCCGGCTTCAACTTAATGTGTATAGCATTGTTAAGCTAATTCAACATGCTAATAATTTCATTTGTGATGCCATCATTAGAATTGATGTCAGGTATATGTCTTTAGCTATTTTAGCTAGAAGAGCTTTATGGCTTAAATCTTGGAATGCGGATATGACTTCTAAGTCAACGTTGCTATCTCTTTCTTTCCAAGGTAATAAATTGTTTGGTTCTCAGTTGGATTCTATAATTTCAACTGTCACTGGGGGGAAGGGAGCTTTTTTGCCTCAGGATAAAAAATCTAAGGGTAAATTTAGGGCTGCTAACCGTTTTCGTTCCTTTCATCAGAATAAAGAACAGAAGCCTGACCCTTCCCCTAAAGGAACGGTTTCCAATTGGAAGCCTTCTCCAGTCTGGAATAAATCCAAGCCTTTTAGAAAATCAAAACCAGTCCCCAAGTCCTCATGAAGGTGCGGCCCTCATTCCAGCACAGCTGGTAGGGGGCAGACTACGATTTTTCAAAGATGTTTGGATCAATTCAATTCAAAATCTTTGGATTCAGAACATTGTTTCTCAAGGGTACAGAATAGGTTTCAAGGTAAGACCGCCTGTGAGAAGGTTCTTTCTCTCACGCATTCCAGTGAACCCAGTAAAGGCTCAGGCTTTTCTGAAGTGTGTTTCAGACCTGGAGTCATCTGGGGTAATTGTGCCAGTTCCATATCTGGAACGGGGTCTGGGGTTTTATTCAAATCTGTTCCTTGTACCAAAGAAAGAGAATTCTTTCAGACCAGTTTAAAAATTTTGACTCGTTATGTAAGAATACCAACATTCAAAATGGTGACTATAAGGACTATTCTGCCTTTTGTTCAGCAAGGGCATTATATGTCCACAATAGACTTACAGGATGCTTATCTTCATATTCCAATTCATCCAGATCACTATCAGTTCCTGAGATTCTCTTTTCTAGACAAGCATTACCAATTTGTTGCTCTTCCTTTTGGCCTAGCAACAGCTCCAAGGATCTTCTCAAAGGTTCTTGGTGCCCTTCTCTCTGTAATCAGAGAGCGGGGTATTGCGGTGTTTCCTTATTTGGACGATATCTTGGTACTTGCTCAGTCTTTACATTCTGCAGAATCACACACAAATCAACTAGTGTTGTTTCTTCAAAAGCATGGTTGAAGGATCAATTTACCAAAAAGTTCCTCGATTCCTCAGACAAGGGTAACCTTTTTAGGATTCCTAATAGATTCAGTATCCACGACTTTGTCTCGAACAGACAAAAGACGTCTGAAATTGGTTTCAGCTTGTCGGAACCTTCAGTCTCAGTCATTCCCTTCAGTAGCTATATGCATGGTTTTAGGTCTCATGCAGCATCGGACGCAATCCCCTTTGCTCGTTTTCACATGAGACCTCTTCAGCTTTGTATGCTGAACCAATGGTGCAGGGATTATACAAAGATATCACAATTGATATCCTTAAATCCCAATACTCGACTATCTCTGACTTGGTGGTTAGATCTCCACCGTTTGGTTCAGGGGGCCTGTTTTCTTCGTCCAACCTGGACTGTGATTTCAACAGATGCAAGTCTTTCAGGTTGGGGAGCTGTCTGGGGATCTCTGACAGCGCAGGGGGTTTGGAAATCTCAAGAGGCGAGATTACCTATCAATATTTTGGAACTCTGTGCGATTCTCAGAGCTCTTCAGTTCTGGCCTCTTCTGAAGAGAGAACCGTTTATTTGTTTTCAGACAGACAATGTCACAACCGTGGCGTATGTCAATCATCAAGGTGGGACTCACAGTCCTCAAGCTATGAAAGAAGTATCTCGGATACTTGCATGGGTGGAATCCAGCTCCTGTCTAATCTCTGCGGTCCATATCCCAGGTATAGACAATTGGGAAGCGGATTATCTCAGTCGCCAGACTTTACATCCGGGAGAATGGTCTCTTCACCCAGATGTGTTTCTTCAGATTGTTCAGACATGGGGGCTTCCAGAAATAGATCTGATGGCTTCTCATCTAAACAAGAAACTTCCCAGGTATCTGTCCAGGTCCAGGGATCCTCAGGCGGAAGCAGTGGATGCGTTGTCACTTCCTAGGAATTATCATCCTGCTTATATCTTTCCGCCTCTAGTTCTTCTTCCAAGAGTGATTTCCAAAATCATAATGGAGCGTTCGTTTGTACTGCTGGTGGCTCCAGCATGGCCACACAGGTTTTGGTATGCGGATCTTGTTCGGATGTCCAGTTGCCAGCCTTGGCCACTTCCGTTAAGGCCAGACCTATCTCAAGGCCTGTTTTTCCATCAGGATCTCAAATCATTAAATTTGAAGGTATGGAGATTGAACGCTTAGTGCTTAGTCATAGAGGTTTCTCTGACTCAGTGATCAATACTATGTTGCAGGCTCGTAAATCTGTGTCTAGAAAGATTTATTACAGAGTTTGGAAGACTTACATTTCATGGTGTTCTTCTCATAAGTTCTCTTGGCATTCTTTTTGAATTCCTAGAATTTTACAGTTTCTTCAGGATGGTTTGGATAAGGGTTTGTCTGCAAGTTCCTTGAAAGGACAAATCTCTGCTCTTTCTGTTCTGTTTCACAGAAAACTTGCTAATCTTCCTGACATTCATTGTTTTGTACAGGCTTTGGTTCGTATCAAGCCTGTCATTAAGTCAATCTCTCCTCCTTGGAGTCTTAATTTGGTTTTGAGAGCTTTACAGGCTCCTCCGTTTGAGCCTATGCATTCTCTGGACATTAAATTACTTTCTTGGAAAGTATTGTTTCTTTTGGCTATCTCTTCTGCTAGAAGAGTTTCTGAATTATCTGCTCTTTCTTGTGAGTCTCCTTTTCTGATTTTTCATCAGGATAAGGCGGTTTTGCGGACTTCATTTAAATTTTTACCTAAGGTTGTGAATTCCCTTCGTTGTGTCCTAATCCTAAGAATTCTTTGGAAAGATCTTTGCACTCTTTGGATGTGGTAAGAGCTTTGAAATATTATGTTGAAACTACTAAAGATTTCAGAAAGACTTCTAGTCTATTTGTTATCTTTTCTGGTTCTAGTAAAGATCAGAAAGCTTCTGCCATTTCTTTGGCTTCTTGGTTAAAGCTTTTGATTTATCATGCTTATTTGGAGTCGGGTAAATCCCTGCCTCAGAGGATTACGGCTCATTCTACTAGGTCAGTTTCTACTTCCTGGGCTTTTAAGAATGAAGCTTCTGTTGATCAGATTTGCAAAGCAGCAACTTGGTCTTCTTTGCATACTTTTACTAAATTCTACCATTTTGATGTTTTCTCTTCTTCAGAAGCAGTTTTTGGTAGAAAAGTTCTTCAGGCAGCTGTTTCAGTTTGATTCTTCTGCTTATAATTTCAGTTTTTTTCATTATAACGATTAAAACTTTTTGATTTGGGTTGTGGATTCTTTTTTCAGCGGAATTGGCTGTCTTTATTTTTATCCCTCCCTCTCTAGTGACTCTTGCGTGGAGTTTCACATCTTGGGTATTTGCTATCCCATACGTCACTAGCTCATGGACTCTTGCCAATTACATGAAAGAAAACATAATTTATGTAAGAACTTACCTAATAAATTCATTTCTTTCATATTGGCAAGAGTCCATGAGGCCCACCCTTTTTTGTGGTGGTTATGATTTTTTTTTGTATAAAGCACAATTATTCCAATTCCTTGTTGATGCTTTCGCTCCTTTCTTATCACCCCACTTCTTGGCTATTCGTTAAACTGAATTGTGGGTGTGGTGGGGGGTGTATTTATAGGCATTTTGAGGTTTGGGAAACTTTGCCCCTCCTGGTAGGAATGTATATCCCATACGTCACTAGCTCATGGACTCTTGCCAATATGAAATAAATGAATTTATCAGGTAAGTTCTTACATAAATTATGTTTTTCAGTTTGTTGCTCTTCCATTAAGTCTGGCTACAGCTCCAAGAATATTCACAAAGGTTCTGGGTGCCCTTTTGTGTGTGATCAGTGTTTCCATACCTGGGCGACATCTTGGTTCAATAGACTCAGTATCCACAAGTTTTTCTCTAACAGAGCAGAGAAGGTTAACATTGGTGTTGACATGTCTAAACCTTCAGTCTTTCCTGTTTCCTTCAGTGGCTCTGTGTATGGAAGTACTAGGTCTCATGCTTGCAGCCTCAGGTGCAATTCCATTTGCTTGATTTCACATAAGGCCACTTCAGCTTTGTATGCTCCGTCAATGGTGCACAGATTATACGCAGCTGTCTCAAAATATATTTTTGGATTCCAGTACAAGTCAGTCTCTAACTTGGTGGCAGGATCATCAATTTATTATTCAGGGGTCTTCTTTTGCTCATCCTACCTGGACTGTGATCACTACAGCTTGAAGTCTTTCAGGTTGGGGAGCTGCTTGGGGGTATCTGACAGCACAGGGAGATTGGAATCCTTGGGAGGAGAGGTTACCAATCATTGTTCTAGAACTCTGGGCATTTTTCAGGGCCCTTCAAGTTTGGCCTCTGTTGAAAAGGGAGTCTCATCTATGTTTCCAGAAAGACAATGTCACAGCAGTAGCTTCTATAAACCATCAAGTGGGAACTTGCAGTTCCCTGGCAATGATGGAGATGTCTCCAATTATTCCCTCGGCCGAAGCCAATTTTTTCTCTGCATCACATCCCAGGAGTCAACAATTGGGAGGCAGACTTTCTCACTCATTAATTTAAACATCCACGGGAGTGGTCTCTTCACCAGGATGTGTTCAATCAAATTGTGGATCTTTGGGGTCTCACAGAAATAGATCTGATGGCCCCTTGTTTGAACAACAAACTTCCCTTTGCGAGGTCCAGGGATCCTTAGTCATAGTTAGTGGATGCTGTAGTAGTTCCTTGGTCATTTCAGCCTGTAACTAGGAAAATCTATCACAATAAATCATGGTTTTTCCTGGAATTCTCTCAGAATTCCTAGGAGTCTTCAGTTTTTGCAGGATGGTCTAGATCAGTGTTTTTCAACCAGTGTGCCGTGGCACACTAGTGTGCCGTGAGAGATCCTCAGGTGTGCCGCGGCAGACTGACAACAGTGTGACATATTTTTTAAATTTTACTTGTTTTTTTATTTTGAGTGAGAAGATGACTGAGGGTAAGTGCACCACATATAACACTTCTCCCAGTTTGCAGGGGGGGTGGGGACTTTTCATTATGATTGTTTGTGAATGAATGTCAATATGTCACGTATAGTTTGTAGGAGGCATGGCATGACAGCACAATACAGTGTGTGTGTGTATATATATATATATATATATATATATATATATATATATATATATATATATATATATATATATATATATTGTATTAGGCTACAATGTGTGATTTTGTAAAATTTTGGGATGGTAGTGTGCCGCAGGATTTTTTTATGTAAAAAAAGTGTGCCACGGCAAAAGAAAGGTTGAAAATCACTGGTCTAGATAAGGGCCTGTCTGACAGTTCTCTGAAAGGGCAGATTGCTGCTCTTTCAGTTTTTTTCCACAGAAAGATTGCTAGTCTTCTTGATGTTCATAGTTTTGTTCAGGTTTTGGTTTGTATTAAAACTGTTATCAAGCCTATTTCTTCTCCATAGAATCTTAACCTAGTGTTAAGGGTGTTGCAGACTCCCCCTTTTGAATTTATGCATAAATTGTACATTAAACTACTTTCTTGGAAAGTGTTATTTATTTTGTCTATTTCTTCTGCTAGAAGAGTTTCTGAGTTATCTGCTCTTTCTTGTTAACCTCTTTATCTGATTTTTCCTCAGGATAAGGCTGTTTCTGCTGAATGTTTTTTCTTAACCCCTTAGTGACCAGACCATTTTTCAATTTTCTTTTAGGGACCAGGGCTATTTTTACATTTCTGCAGTGTTTGTTTTTAACTCTAATTTTCCTCGTACTCATTTACTGTACCCACACATATTATATATAATTGTTCACTTCTCGCCATCAAATGGACTTTCTAAAGATACCATTATTTTCATCATATCATTTACTATAACGAAAATTATAAAATATGATAAAAAAATGGGAAAAAACAGACTTTTTCTAACTTTGACCCCCAAAATCTGTTACACATCTACAACCATGCTAAATATTTTCTAAATATTGTCCTGAGTTTTTAGAAATACCCAATGTTTACATGTTCTTTGCTTTTTTTTTTGCACGTTTGCTACTTCCAAACCATTTTTTTTTTTTCAGAATTAGCTATAGTTACATTGTAACACTGATATTTGTCAGGAATCCCTGAATAATCCTTCATGTATATATATTTTCTTTTAGTAGACAACCCAAAATATTGATCTAGGCCCATTTTGGTATATTTCATGCCACCATTTCACCGCCAAATGCGATCAAATAAAAAAATCGTTCTCTTTTCACAAACTGAAGGTTTCTTACTGAAATTATTTACAAACAGCTTGTGCAATTAAGGAACAAATGGTTGTAAATGCTTCTCTGGGGTCCCCTTTGTTCAGAAATAGCAGACATATATGGCTTTGGCATTGCTTTTTGGTAATAAGAAGGCCGCTAAATGCCACTGTGCACCACACTTGTATTATGCCCAGCATTGAAGGGGTTAATGACTCTCTCTGCATTGGATGGTTAGTAAAGGGTATTGCACGATGCCTCAACATCCAGACATCTCTGCAATACCCTGAAAGCAGCTGGAAGTGATCACGATCGCTTCCAGCGCTTGAAACCCCAGAGGACGTGTCATAGTCCTTAACTGTCATTTTTTGTAGGACGTGCCTGACACGTCCTTGGTCGCCATGGGGTAAATATGAAACTCAAAAAAATTATTTTGTGATTCAAATAGAGCATACAATTTTAAAAAAAGGTTTCCGATTATTTCTATTATAAAATTTGCTTTGTTCCCATGGTATTCTTTCTTAAAGAAATACCTAGGTAGGTGTCTAGAGAACTACGTGGCATAAAATAATGCTGCTATCTAGTGCTCTTGCAAATGGATAACATTCTTGCACAACTGCTGCCATATAGTGTTCCATACATGTGCACTCTCCTAAGCTTACGTCCCTGCTTTTCATCAAATAATAAGAGAGAGAGAAAAAAATTGATAATAGAAATAAATTAAAAGGTTGTTTAAAATTACATGCTCTATCTGAATCATGAAAGAAAAAAATGTGGGTTTCATATTCCTTAAAATGCTTTGATATTTTAATATAAAATGTTTAATTTAACGTAGTAAAAACTAAATTTTTCAATATACTTTCATTATCAATTTTGCCCCCTTTTTTCCTATAATCAGGGGCATATTATGGCCAACGAGGCCTAGGGGAGCAGATTTAGGAAAGATTGGGAGGGCGGCACTTTACATACTGCCTCTTTAACTCTGTCATCCACACTTCCTAACCCCCTCCAGGCATAGATGTGTTATCAGCCTGTACTGTGCAAGGGCTTCTGTAGGGAAAAGGAGTAGGAGGGCATAGCAGATAGATGCTGGCCAATGTTCCTTCTGATTATTTTGAGCAGTGTGTGCAAATATTTAGACCTGCACAATTTTTGGCAAAGTGACCAAAATGTTTGTACATTTTAACATGGAGTGTTGTCAAGCTTGAAAATGATAGCATAATGTGATCTTGGAGAGTCTAGTATGTTGCTCTCTATTTAAATGAGGTAGGAAGAAAACTCTCACCCTATCACAAACACACTCACTCTTACATGCACTCTCTCACACACACACACACTAACTCTTACACACTCTCCCACCCTTACCTACACACGCACACTCTCACACTCCCACTCACATGCACATTATCAATCTCATACCCTCTCACTTTTCTCCCACTTACACTAAAACCTAAAATTAAAAAAAATTAAAAAACACAAAATTAAAAAAAAATTAAAAACTAAATTATCAAAAATAAAAAAGAATTGCACCTAATCTAATAGCCCTTTCAAAATAAAAAAGCCCACCCAAAATAAAAAAAACCTAGCCTACAATAAACTACCAATAGCCCTTAAAAGGGCTTTTTGTGGGGCATTGCCCCAAAGATATTAGCTCTTTTACCTGTAAAAAAAAAAATACAAAGCCCCCCCCAACAGTAATGCCCACCACCCAACCAACCTCCCCAAATAAAAAACTTAACTCTAAAAAAAAACTAAGCTACCCATTGCCCTGAAAAGGGCATTTAGATGGGCATTGCCCTTAAAAGGGCATTTAGCTCTTTTACATTGCCCAAACCCTAAACTAAAGAAAAACCCCACCCAAAAAACCCTTAAAAAAACTAACCCAGAAGATCCACTTACAGTTTTTGAAGTCCCACTTGAACGATCTTCATCCAGACGGCCTCTTCAATCTTCATCCCGGCAGTGAATTCCTCATCCAAGAGGCTAAAATTCTTCATCCAGACGGCCTCTTCAATCTTCATCCAGGTGGCATCTTCTATCTTGATCCCGGCATCGCGGAGCGGGTCCATCCTGAAGACATACAGCGTGGAGCATCCTCTTCATACGGTCACCGCCGTACACTAAATTTTCAAT
Organism: Bombina bombina; assembly: GCF_027579735.1. Classification (NCBI taxonomy): domain Eukaryota; kingdom Metazoa; phylum Chordata; class Amphibia; order Anura; family Bombinatoridae; genus Bombina; species Bombina bombina. Next base: position 1,145,049,965 of record NC_069499.1, read on the forward strand.
GCAAGGGACGCAATTCAAGATGGCGTCCCTTGCATTCCTATTGGCTGAAAATTTTGAATCAGCCAATAGGAATTAGAGCTGCTAAAATCCTATTGGCTGTTCATATCATCCAATAGTATTTAAGCAGCTCTCAAGATAGATCAAGATAGAAGATGCCGTCTGGATGAAGATTGTAGAGGCCACCTGGATGAAGACTTCATGCCGCTTGGATGAGGACTTCGCCGTCGGGATGAAGATTGAAGAGGCCGTCTGGATGAAGACTTCTCGCTGCCTGGATGAAGACCGTTCAAGCAGGACTTCAAAAACTGTAAGTGGATCTTCGGGGGTTATTGATAGTTTGTTTTTGTTTTTTAAAGGGTTTTTTTTTTTGGGGGGGGGGTTGGTTTAGGGTTTGGGCAATGTAAAAGAGCTAAATGCCCATCCAAATGCCCTTTTCAGGACAATGGGTTGCTTAGGTTTTTTTTTTTAGGGGGGGTTGGTTGGGTGGTGGGTTTTACTGTTGGGGGGTCTTTGTTTTTTTTTTTTTTACAGGTAAAAGAGCTGATATCTTTGGGGCAATGCCCCACAAAAAAATCCTTTTTATTGTAGGCTAGGGTTTTTTTTATTTTGGGTGGGCTTTTTTATTTTGATAGTGCTATTAGATTAGGTGTAATTATTTTTTATCTCTGATAATCTTGTTTTTTATGTTCCATAATTTAGTGTTTGTTATTTTTTGTAATTTAGTATTTATTTTATTTTTTATTTAGATCCTTCGTAATTTTTAGAGTAGTTAGGAATTTTTTAATGTGTAGTTTAGTTTTATTTAATTGGTAGTTTAATTGTGGTTTAATAATTATATTAGTTTAATTGTTAGTTTTTAGAGTAGTGTTAGGAATTTTTTAATGTGTAGTTTAGTTTTATTTAATTGGTAGTTTATTTGTGGTTTAATAATTATATTAGTTTAATTGTTAATTTAAACTTAGGTTTTTTTTAATTTGACAGGTAAGTTTTAATTTAATTTAAACTAGGGAAATTGTAATTTTAATCTAAAGTTAGGGGTTTTTTAGGTTTAGGGGTTACTAGTTTAATTTAGTTTATTGTGATGTGGGGGGCTTTCGGTTTAGGGGTTAATAGTTTAGTATATTTCGTTGTAGGGAGCTTGCAGTTTAGGGGTTAATAGATTTATTATAGTGGCGGTGGTGTAGGGCTTAGTAACTTTAGTATAGTGGGCGGACAGCAGATTAGGGGTTAATCATATTTGAATAGTGTTTGCGATGCGGGAGGGCGGCTTTTAGGGGTTAATAAGTTTATTATATTGGTAATGTGTCAGGGAGCGGCGAAATAGGGGTTAATATTTTTTTTAAATGGCGGCGATATCGGGTGCGGCAGATTAGGGGTTAATAAATAAAATATAGTGTTTGCGATGCGGGAGGGCCTCGGTTTAGGGGTTAATAGGTCGTTTATGGGTGTTTAGTGTACTTTTTAACACTTTAGTTATGAATTTTATGTTACAGATTTGTAGCGTAAAACTCATAACTACTGACTTTAGACGGCATTACGGATCTTGTCGTTTTAGACTGTAACAACGTTTGTTTAGCCAGAACGCAAAACTCGTAATACCAGCGCAATGGGAATCCCATTAAAAAACGTAATTTTTAAGAGTGCAGTACTGACGTTGCGTTACAGGCTAAAAAGCTTGCAGTACAGCTATACCGACAAGACTTGTAATAGCTGCGTTACTGTTTTAACGCTGAAAATACCATATTTTCAGCGTTAAAAGACGAACGCACAGACTTGTAATCTAGCTGTCTGTTACCTAATATACAGTAATACAAATATATGGAACCTCAAGTATTTTCCTGCTTTTGATAGATTATAAAACAATATGATAGCCTACGCTCTTATAGTTTTAAGGAAAACAATCTGGGAAAAAAAAGTAAATTAAAGGAGAAAAAATAATTTTATGAGGAAACAAAAGAATGACTCCTACTCACAGAGCTGGGGTTTCATTAAAATACATTATACTGTATGTAATAAATTGGAAAAAATAGATCTAGTGTCTATAAACTGTAAGTAACGTTAGAGCAAAATGTTGCACTGTGTGAAGTAGTTGTGTATCTGCATATAAAAATGAAAACGGAGGGCAGCTCCGATTCAACAAAATGTATTACCACATGCAGCATAAAAACATATGCAGACTTGCATCTGAGGTAAACGGTAGTAGGCCCCTGTATATAGCCTTGTGTACTGGTAAAGTCTGACCGTCTGGCAACAGTTTGCTTACTTTTGTAGCGCACAGCGTGTCTATCCAATGCAGGTATAATACTCAATGTTTCAGCATTCACTCATCAAAAAGACACATGACTGAGGCTATGTATGGAAAGTCAGGACACCACACCTCAATCCTCTATGCCTTTCGTCCATGCTATGACCGGACTTTCTCAAGAAGAATAGCACTTACCGATTCCTTAAATATGCCCCCCTAGTGGTAGTTCTGGAAAAATTATACAGACAGTGCAAGGCTGGCAATCGCAAGACACTGAAAAATACATAACTAAATAGTGTGAGTTGTGTTTATACAGTGTTTTTATGTGTGAGGTGTGTGTGCTCATGCATTTTTTTTTGGTGTGTGTGTATACAGTGTTTTTGTGTGTGAGGTGTGTGTGTGTGCATGTATTGTTTTTTGTGTGTGAGGTGTATGTGCGCATATATTGTTTTCTCCAACATAGGTGTGTCCGGTCCACGGCGTCATCCTTACTTGTGGGATATTCTCTTCCCCAACAGGAAATGGCAAAGAGCCCAGCAAAGCTGGTCACATGATCCCTCCTAGGCTCCGCCTACCCCAGTCATTCTCTTTGCCGTTGTACAGGCAACATCTCCACGGAGATGGCTTAGAGTTTTTTAGTGTTTAACTGTAGTTTTTATTATTCAATCAAGAGTTTGTTATTTTGAAATAGTGCTGGTATGTACTATTTACTCAGAAACAGAAAAGAGATGAAGATTTCTGTTTGTATGAGGAAAATGATTTTAGCAACCGTAACTAAAATCCATGGCTGTTCCACACAGGACTGTTGAGAGCAATTAACTTCAGTTGGGGGAACAGTGTGCAGTCTCTTGCTGCTTGAGGTATGACACATTCTAACAAGACGATGTAATGCTGGAAGCTGTCATTTTCCCTATGGGATCCGGTAAGCCATGTTTATTACGATCATAAATAAGGGCTTCACAAGGGCTTATTAAGACTGTAGACTGTTTCTGGGCTAAATCGATTCATTATTAACACATATTTAGCCTTGAGGAATCATTTTATCTGGGTATTTTGATATAATAATATCGGCAGGCACTGTATTAGACACCTTATTCCTTAGGGGCTTTCCCAAAGCTTAAGCAGAGCCTCATTTTCGCGCCGGTGTGGCGCACTTGTTTTTGAGAGGCATGGCATGCAGTCGCATGTGAGAGGAGCTCTGATACTTAGAAAAGACTTTCTGAAGGCGTCATTTGGTATCGTATTCCCCTTTGGGCTTGGTTGGGTCTCAGCAAAGCAGATACCAGGGACTGTAAAGGGGTTAAAGTTTAAAACGGCTCCGGTTCCGTTATTTTAAGGGTTAAAGCTTCCAAATTTGGTGTGCAATACTTTTAAGGCTTTAAGACACTGTGGTGAAAATTTGGTGAATTTTGAACAATTCCTTCATGTTTTTTCGCAATTGCAGTAATAAAGTGTGTTCAGTTTAAAATTTAAAGTGACAGTAACGGTTTTATTTTAAAACGTTTTTGTACTTTGTTATCAAGTTTATGCCTGTTTAACATGTCTGAACTACCAGATAGACTGTGTTCTGAATGTGGGGAAGCCAGAATTCCTATTCATTTAAATAAATGTGATTTATGTGATAATGACAATGATGCCCAAGATGATTCCTCAAGTGAGGGGAGTAAGCATGGTACTGCATCATTCCCTCCTTCGTCTACACGAGTCTTGCCCACTCAGGAGGCCCCTAGTACATCTAGCGCGCCAATACTCCTTACTATGCAACAATTAACGGCTGTAATGGATAATTCTGTCAAAAACATTTTAGCCAAAATGAACCCTTGTCAGCGTAAGCGTGGCTGCTCTGTTTTAGATACTGAAGAGCATGACGACGCTGATATTAATATCTCTGAAGGGCCCCTAACCCAGTCTGATGGGGCCAGGGAGGTTTTGTCTGAGGGAGAAATTACTGATTCAGGGAACATTTCTCAACAGGCTGAACCTGATGTGATTGCATTTAAGTTTAAGTTGGAACATCTCCGCATTCTGCTTAAGGAGGTATTATCCACTCTGGATGATTGTGAAAAGTTGGTCATCCCAGAGAAACTATGTAAAATGGACAAGTTCCTAGAGGTGCCGGGGCTCCCAGAAGCTTTTCCTATACCCAAGCGGGTGGCGGACATTGTTAATAAAGAATGGGAAAGGCCCGGTATTCCTTTCGTCCCTCCCCCCATATTTAAAAAATTGTTTCCTATGGTCGACCCCAGAAAGGACTTATGGCAGACAGTCCCCAAGGTCGAGGGAGCGGTTTCCACTTTAAACAAACGCACCACTATACCCATAGAGGATAGTTGTGCTTTCAAAGATCCTATGGATAAAAAATTAGAAGGTTTGCTTAAAAAGATGTTTGTTCAGCAGGGTTACCTTCTACAACCAATTTCATGCATTGTCCCTGTCGCTACAGCCGCATGTTTCTGGTTCGATGAGCTGATAAAGACGCTCGATAGTGATTCTCCTCCTTATGAGGAGATTATGGACAGAATCAATGCTCTCAAATTGGCTAATTCTTTCACCCTAGACGCCACTTTGCAATTGGCTAGGTTAGCGGCTAAGAATTCTGGGTTTGCTATTGTGGCGCGCAGAGCGCTTTGGTTGAAATCTTGGTCGGCTGATGCGTCTTCCAAGAACAAGCTACTAAACATTCCTTTCAAGGGGAAAACGCTGTTTGGCCCTGACTTGAAAGAGATTATCTCTGATATCACTGGGGGTAAGGGCCACGCCCTTCCTCAGGATCGGCCTTTCAAGGCAAAAAATAGACCTAATTTTCGTCCCTTTCGTAAAAACGGACCAGCCCAAAGTGCTACGTCCTCTAAGCAAGAGGGTAATACTTCTCAAGCCAAGCCAGCTTGGAGACCAATGCAAGGCTGGAACAAGGGAAAGCAGGCCAAGAAACCTGCCACTGCTACCAAGACAGCATGAAATGTTGGCCCCCGATCCGGGACCGGATCTGGTGGGGGGCAGACTCTCTCTCTTCGCTCAGGCTTGGGCAAGAGATGTTCTGGATCCTTGGGCGCTAGAAATAGTCTCCCAAGGTTATCTTCTGGAATTCAAGGGACTTCCCCCAAGGGGGAGGTTCCACAGGTCTCAGTTGTCTTCAGACCACATAAAAAGACAGGCGTTCTTACATTGTGTAGAAGACCTGTTAAAAATGGGAGTGATTCATCCAGTTCCATTAAGAGAACAAGGGATGGGGTTCTACTCCAATCTGTTCATAGTTCCCAAAAAAGAGGGAACGTTCAGACCAATCTTAGATCTCAAGATCTTAAACAAGTTTCTCAAGGTTCCATCGTTCAAGATGGACACCATTCGAACTATTCTTCCTTCCATCCAGGAAGGTCAATTCATGACCACGGTGGATTTAAAGGATGCGTATCTACATATTCCTATCCACAAGGAACATCATCGGTTCCTAAGGTTCGCATTCCTGGACAAACATTACCAGTTCGTGGCGCTTCCTTTCGGATTAGCCACTGCTCCAAGGATTTTCACAAAGGTACTAGGGTCCCTTCTAGCTGTGCTACGACCAAGGGGCGTTGCGGTAGTACCTTACTTGGACGACATTCTGATTCAAGCGTCGTCCCTTCCTCAAGCAAAGGCTCACACGGACATCGTCCTGGCCTTTCTCAGATCTCACGGATGGAAAGTGAACGTGGAAAAGAGTTCTCTATCCCCGTCAACAAGGGTTCCCTTCTTGGGAACAATTATAGACTCCTTAGAAATGAGGATTTTTCTGACAGAGGTCAGAAAAACAAAACTTCTAGACTCTTGTCGGATACTTCATTCCGTTCCTCTTCCTTCCATAGCTCAGTGCATGGAAGTGATCGGGTTGATGGTAGCGGCAATGGACATAGTTCCTTTTGCGCGCATTCATCTAAGACCATTACAACTGTGCATGCTCAGTCAGTGGAATGGGGACTATACAGACTTGTCTCCGAAGATACAAGTAAATCAGAGGACCAGAGACTCACTCCGTTGGTGGCTGTCCCTGGACAACCTGTCACAAGGGATGACATTCCGCAGACCAGAGTGGGTCATTGTCACGACCGACGCCAGTCTGATGGGCTGGGGCGCGGTCTGGGGATCCCTGAAAGCTCAGGGTCTTTGGTCTCGGGAAGAATCTCTTCTACCGATAAATATTCTGGAACTGAGAGCGATATTCAATGCTCTCAAGGCTTGGCCTCAGCTAGCGAGGACCAAGTTCATACGTTTTCAATCAGACAACATGACAACTGTTGCGTACATCAACCATCAGGGGGGAACAAGGAGTTCCCTAGCGATGGAAGAAGTGACCAAAATCATTCTATGGGCGGAGTCTCACTCCTGCCACCTGTCTGCTATCCACATCCCAGGAGTGGAAAATTGGGAAGCGGATTTTCTGAGTCGTCAGACATTGCATCCGGGGGAGTGGGAACTCCATCCGGAAATCTTTGCCCAAGTCACTCACCTGTGGGGCATTCCAGACATGGATCTGATGGCCTCTCGTCAGAACTTCAAAGTTCCTTGCTACGGGGCCAGATCCAGGGATCCCAAGGCGGCTCTAGTGGATGCACTAGTAGCACCTTGGACCTTCAAACTAGCTTATGTGTTCCCGCCATTTCCTCTCATCCCCAGGCTGGTAGCCAGGATCAATCAGGAGAGGGCGTCGGTGATCTTGATAGCTCCTGCGTGGCCACGCAGGACTTGGTATGCAGATCTGGTGAATATGTCATCGGCTCCACCTTGGAAGCTACCTTTGAGACGAGACCTTCTTGTTCAGGGTCCGTTCGAACATCCGAATCTGGTTTCACTCCAGCTGACTGCTTGGAGATTGAACGCTTGATTTTATCGAAGCGAGGATTCTCAGATTCTGTTATCGATACTCTTGTTCAGGCCAGAAAGCCTGTCACTAGAAAGATTTACCACAAAATTTGGAAAAAATATATCTGTTGGTGTGAATCTAAAGGATTCCCTTGGGACAAGGTTAAGATTCCTAGGATTCTATCCTTCCTTCAAGAAGGATTGGAAAAAGGATTATCTGCAAGTTCCCTGAAGGGACAGATTTCTGCCTTGTCGGTGTTACTTCACAAAAAGCTGGCAGCTGTGCCAGATGTTCAAGCCTTTGTTCAGGCTCTGGTTAGAATCAAGCCTGTTTACAAACCTTTGACTCCTCCTTGGAGTCTCAATTTAGTTCTTTCAGTTCTTCAGGGGGTTCCGTTTGAACCCTTACATTCCGTTGATATTAAGTTATTATCTTGGAAAGTTTTGTTTTTAGTTGCAATTTCTTCTGCTAGAAGAGTTTCAGAATTATCTGCTCTGCAGTGTTCTCCTCCTTATCTGGTGTTCCATGCAGATAAGGTGGTTTTACGTACTAAACCTGGTTTTCTTCCAAAAGTTGTTTCTAACAAAAACATTAACCAGGAGATTATCGTACCTTCTCTGTGTCCGAAACCAGTTTCAAAGAAGGAACGTTTGTTGCACAATTTGGATGTTGTTCGCGCTCTAAAATTCTATTTAGATGCTACAAAGGATTTTAGACAAACATCTTCCTTGTTTGTTGTTTATTCAGGTAAAAGGAGAGGTCAAAAAGCAACTTCTACCTCTCTCTCTTTTTGGATTAAAAGCATCATCAGATTGGCTTACGAGACTGCCGGACGGCAGCCTCCCGAAAGAATCACAGCTCATTCCACTAGGGCTGTGGCTTCCACATGGGCCTTCAAGAACGAGGCTTCTGTTGATCAGATATGTAGGGCAGCGACTTGGTCTTCACTGCACACTTTTACCAAATTTTACAAGTTTGATACTTTTGCTTCTTCTGAGGCTATTTTTGGGAGAAAGGTTTTGCAAGCCGTGGTGCCTTCCATTTAGGTGACCTGATTTGCTCCCTCCCTTCATCCGTGTCCTAAAGCTTTGGTATTGGTTCCCACAAGTAAGGATGACGCCGTGGACCGGACACACCTATGTTGGAGAAAACAGAATTTATGTTTACCTGATAAATTTCTTTCTCCAACGGTGTGTCCGGTCCACGGCCCGCCCTGGTTTTTTAATCAGGTCTGATAATTTATTTTCTTTAACTACAGTCACCACGGTACCATATGGTTTCTCCTATGCAAATATTCCTCCTTAACGTCGGTCGAATGACTGGGGTAGGCGGAGCCTAGGAGGGATCATGTGACCAGCTTTGCTGGGCTCTTTGCCATTTCCTGTTGGGGAAGAGAATATCCCACAAGTAAGGATGACGCCGTGGACCGGACACACCGTTGGAGAAAGAAATTTATCAGGTAAACATAAATTCTGTTTTTTTGTGTGTGTGTGTGTGTGTACAGTGTTTTTTGTGTGTAATGTGTGTGTGCGGATGTATTGTTTTATTGTGTGTGAGGTGTCAGTGTTTGCAGTGTTTGTGTGCTGTCATTAGTTGCAATGAAGCATAATTTGGGATAGAACTGAAATGCCAGAATGCCATGGAACATTTCAGCCATGGAACATTTACTTTTCTGGGCAAGACGTGTTTTTTGTTTTCGCAAACACTTATTGCAGTAACACATTTGGGTGCACCCTTACTAGACAACCTAGATATTTGTATGTAATAAAATAAAATAAAAACAGCATTTGGACAGCATGGGGGTGCGAAGGCATCATGCCATAGAACTAACCCTTGAAATTTGCTGCCCTAGGCACAGGCTTAGTTTGTTAAGGCCAAAATACCCTACTTCTTGTTACGTTCTCACATGAGTTTTCGATTCTTCTAATCCACACTGCAAATAGACTCTTTATAAAAAGGGAAATAATAACAAATATGCTTAATGTTTAAACATTAATTTAAGCAAAAAAATAAAATAATAAATTCAGAGAAGTTTTTTAATGCACAGATTATGAATATTTATAACTCAAGAAGCGGTAACGATTATTCTCAATCCCTACAGGAAGTGGCAAAGAGAGCACACAGCAAAGCTGTCCATATAGCACCCCTCAGGCTCCGCCCCCCCCAGTCATTCTCTTTGCCGCTCTAAACAAGTAGCATCTCCACGGGAGGGTAAAGAGTTTGTGGTGTTAGATTTGTAGTTTTTATTTCTTCTATCAAGAGTTTATTTTAAAATAGTGCCGGCTTGTACTATTTACTCTGAAGCAGAAAGTGATGAAGATTTCTGCTGAGAGGAATATGATTTTAGCACCAGTAACTAAAATACATTGCTGTTCCCACGCAGGACTGTTGAATACCAGAGAACTTCAGTTGGGGGGAACAGTTTGCAGGCTTAACTGCTTAAGGTATGATCAGTCATTTTTCTAACAAGACCAAGTAATGCTAGAAGACTGTCAGAAATCCCCTCAGGGATAGGTAAGCCATTTTTCTCAGAGTATAAAGTGATGGCTTAAATTAAGGGCTCAAAGCTGGTTGACACTATTGTGGGCTTAATTGATTGCTTTATTAGCATGATTCAGTATGTTTTGGGTGTTTTTGAGACTTTAAAACACTTGTGGGGTTTATTTTGGCGCCTGGCACTTATTTAGACACCTAACCTAGTCAAAAAGGCCCCACCACTCTGAAATCAAGAGGGAGGGGGCCTCCTTTTCGCGCCTCAGTTGCGCAGTTGTTTTGGCTTCACAGTTCATGCAGCTTCACGTGAGGAGTCCAGGGACTTCAGAAAGGACTTCAAAGAGGCTTATTTCTTACTCAAATAATCCCTAAGGAAGGTAAAAGCCACAGTAGAGGCTGTGGCATGGTACTGTAGTGTTTTTAACCGGTTAATTGCTGTTCTTAGCTCCGGTTTGGGCATTAAGGGGTTAATTTGTCTGAAAATTTGTGTGCAATCTTTTCAAAGCATTAAGACAATGTGGTGAAAATTTCATTAAAATAAGATGTTTATTTGATGGTTATTTGATGTTTTAGTAATAAAGTGTGCACTTTTATTATTTAAAGACACAGTAACGTTTTTTTCAAAAATTATTTTGTATGTATTGTAGTGCTGTCTAAGTCTGTCAAACATGTCTGACCCTTCAGATAGCCATTGTTCTGTATGTTTAAAGGCCAAGGCGGTGCCCCCATTAGATTTATGTGTGAAATGTGCTATAGCTTAGTGATGTAGCCCAAGATGATTCTTTAGCTGAAGGTAGTGGGGATAGTTCGCTATCCTCTCCTTCTGTGTCAACACCAGCTATGCCCGCGCAAGCGATGCCCAGTACATCTAGCGCACCAATTCCTATTACTTTGCAACAATTAGCTGCCAGCTTTTCCAAGAAAGCGTGATAGCTCAGTTTTAAATACAGAAAATGAGCAAGCAGACGCAGCTGATAATTTATCTGTAGTGCCCTCACATTAATCTGACTTGGCGGTGAGGGAGGGCCTGTCTGAGGGAGAAATTTCTGATACGGGAAAGGTTTCTCAGCAGGCAGAGCCTGATGCCATAGCATTTAAATTTAAGCTAGAACACCTCCGCGCTCTACTTAAGGAGGTCCTAGCTACACTTGATGATTGTGACCCTTTAGTGGTCCCAGAAAAATTGTGTAAAATGGACAAATTCTTAGAGGTCCCAGTACACACTGATGCGTTTCCGATACCTAAGAGGGTGGCGGATATTGTGACTAGGGAGTGGGAGAAACCAGGTGTACCTTTTGTTCCCCCCCCCCCTATATTTAAGAAAATGTTCCCCATTGTTGACCCAAGGAGGGACGCGTGGCAGACGGTCCCTAAGGTAGAGGGGGCAGTTTCAACGCTAGCTAAGCGCACGACTATACCAATAGAAGACAGTTGCGCCTTCAAAGATCCTATGGATAAAAAATTAGAAGGTTTACTTAAGAAAATCTTTGTTCAAAAAGGTTTTCTTCTTCAACCAATTTCTTGCATTATTCCTGTAACCACTGCAGCAGCTTTTTGGTTTGAGGAACTAGAAAACTCGCTCCAGAAGGAGACTTCTTATGATGAGGTCATGGACAGAATTCACGCCCTGAAGTTGGCTAATTCTTTCATTACAGATGCCGCTTTTCAGGTAGCTAAATTAGCGGCAAAAAATTCTGGTTTTGCAATCGTGGCGCGCAGAGCGCTTTGGCTCAAATCTTGGTCGGCGGATGTGTTGTCCAAAACAAAATTGCTTAATATTCCTTTCAAGGGTAAGACCCTATTTGGGCCAGAGTTGAAAGAAATTATTTCAGATATCACTGGGGGAAAGGGCCATGCCCTTCCACAAGATAGACCTTTCAAAGCTAAAAATAAGTCTAATTTTCGTTCCTTTCGCAATTTCAGGAACGGACCTGCTCCTACCTCTACAGCCACTAGGCAAGAGGGTAACGCATCCCAGCCCAAACCAGCATGGAAACCATTGCAAGGCTGGAACAAGGGTAAACAGGCCAAGAAGCCTGCTGCTGCTACCAAGACAGCATGAAAGGGTAGCCCCCGAACCGGGACCGGATCTAGTAGGGGGCAGACTTTCTCTCTTTGCTCAGGCTTGGGCAAGAGATGTTCCGGACCCCTGGGCGTTAGAAATTGTCTCTCAGGGGTATCTTCTGGAATTCAAGGACCTTCCTCCAAGGGGAAGGTTCCACATGTCTCGCTTATCTTTAGACCAGATAAAGAGACAGGCATTCTTACGTTGCATAGAAGACCTTCTAAAAATGGGAGTGATACACCCAGTTCCAACAGCAGAACAAGGACTGGGTTTTTACTCAAACCTGTTTGTAGTTCCCAAAAAGGAAGGAACTTTCAGGCCAATCCTGGACTTAAAAATCCTAAACAAATTCCTCAGAGTTCCATCATTCAAAATGGAAACCATTCGGACAATTTTACCAATGATCCAGGAGGGTCAATATATGACTACCGTGGACTTAAAGGATGCCTACCTGCATATTCCTATCCACAAAGATCACCATCAGTTCCTGAGGTTCGCCTTTCTGGACAAGCATTATCAATTTGTGGCCCTTCCCTTTGGATTGGCCACTGCTCCCAGAATTTTCACAAAGGTGCTAGGGTCCCTTCTAGCGGTGCTAAGACCAAGGGGCATTGCAGTAGCACCTTACCTAGACGACATCTTAATACAAGCGTTGTCCTTTCACAAAGCAAAGGCTCATACAGACATTGTTCTAGCCTTTCTAAGGTCTCACAGGTGGAAGGTGAACATAGAAAAGAGTTCTCTGTCCCCGTTCACAAGGGTTCCCTTCCTGGGAACAATAATACTCGGTAGAAATGAAAATCTTTCTGACGGAGGTCAGGAAGTTAAAACTTTTCAACACTTGTCGAGTTCTTCATGCCATTCCTCAACCCTCCGTGGCTCAGTGCATGGAGGTAATAGGACTAATGGTTGCAGCAATGGACGTGGTCCCTTTTGCTCGAATTCATTTAAGACCACTGCAACTGTGCATGCTCAAACAGTGGAATGGGGATTATGCAGATTTGTCTCCCCAGATACAATTGGACCAGAAAACGAGAGACTCACTCCTCTGGTGGTTGTCTCAGGATCACCTGTCTCAGGGAATGAGTTTCCGAAGACCGGAGTGGATCATTGTCACGACCGACGCCAGCCTCTTAGGCTGGGGTGCGGTCTGGGACTCCCTGAAAGCTCAGGGTCTATGGTCTCGGGAAGAATCTCTTCTCCCGATAAACATTTTGGAATTGAGATTGATATTCAATGTGCTCCAGGCCTCGCCTCAACTTGCGGATGCCAAATTCATCAGATTTCAGTCGGACAACATGACGACTGTAGCCTACATCAATCATCAGGGAGGAACAAAGAGTTCCCTAGCGATGAGGGAGGTATCCAAGATAATCAAATGGGCAGAGGATCACTCCTGCCATCTATCAGCAATTCATATCCCAGGAGTGGACAACTGGGAAGCGGATTATCTGAGTCGTCAGACTTTCCATCCGGGGGAGTGGGAACTTCACCCGGAGGTTTTTGCCCAGTTAACTCAACTATGGGGCCTTCCAGATCTGGATCTGATGGCGTCACGCCAGAACTCCAAGGTTCCACGTTACGGCTCCAGGTCCAGGGATCCCAAGGCGACATTGTTAGATGCCTTAGTGGCGCCTTGGTCGTTCAATCTAGCTTATGTATTTCCACCGTTTCCTCTTCAAACAGGAGAAGGTTTCGGTAATTCTGATAACTCCTGCGTGGCCGCGCAGGACTTGGTATGCAGACCTGGTGAATATGTCATCGGTTCCACCATGGAAGCTACCTTTGAGGCAGGACCTTCTAATCCAAGGTCCATTCAAACATCCAAACATAGTTTCTCTGCAACTGACTGCTTGGAGATTGAACGCTTGATTCTAGTTAAGCGTGGGTTTTCAGAATCAGTTATAGATACTCTGATCCAGGCTAGAAAGCCTGTCACTAGGAAAATTTACCATAAGATATGGCGGAAATATCTTTGCTGGTGCGAATCCAAGGGTTACTCATGGAGTAAGATTAGGATTCCAAGATTACTATCTTTTCTCCAAGAAGGATTGGAGAAAGGTTTGTTAGCTAGTCCTTTAAAAGGACAGATATCTGCTCTGTCTGTTTTGTTACAAGCGCCAGATGTTCAGGCGTTTGTACAGGCTTTAGTCAGAATCAAGCCTGTCTACAGACCTGTGGCTCCTCCATGGAGTCTAAATTTAGTTCTTTCAGTTCTTCAAGGGGTTCCGTTTGAACCTCTACATTCCATAGATATCAAGTTACTATCTTGGAAAGTTTTGTTTTTGGTAGCTATTTCTTCTGCTAGAAGAGTTTCTGAATTGTCTGCTTTGCAGTGTAATTCACCCTATCTGGTGTTCCATACAGATAAGGTTGTTTTACGTACCAAACCTGGTTTTCTTCCAAAAGTGGTTTCCAATAAGAATATTAACCAGGAAATAGTTGTTCCTTCTCTGTGTCCTAATCCAGCTTCTAACAAGGAACGCCTGTTACACAACCTTGATGTGGTTTGTGCTTTGAAGTTTTATCTAAAAGCAACTAAAGAGTTCAGACAAACATCGTCCTTGTTTGTCGTTTATTCTGGCAAGAGGAGAGGTCAAAAAGCGACTGCGACCTCTCTGTCTTTCTGGCTGAAAAGCATCATCCGATTGACTTATGAGACTGCTGGAAGGCAGCCTCCTGAACGAATTACAGCTCACTCTACTAGAGCTGTGGCTTCCACTTGGGCTTTCAAGAATGAGGCTTCTGTTGATCAGATATGTAAGGCAGCGACTTGGTCTTCACTGCATACATTTACCAAATTTTACAAATTCGATACTTTTGCTTCTTCGGAGGCTATTTTTGGGAGAAAAGTTTTGCAAGCAGTGGTGCCTTCCGTTTAGGTTACCTGACTTGTTCCCTCCCTTCATCCGTGTCCTAAAGCTTTGGTATTGGTTCCCACAAGTAAGGATGAAGCCGTGGACCGGATACACGAATGTAGGAGAAAACAGAATTTATGTTTACCTGATAAATTTCTTTCTCCTACGGTGTATTCGGTCCACGGCCCACCCTGGCATTTTGGTCAGGTTTAAATTTATTTTTGTAAACTACAGTCACCACTGCACCCTATGGTTCTCCTTTTTCTCCTAACCGTCGGTCGAAATGACTGGGGGGCGGAGCCTGAGGGGAGCTATATGGACAGCTCTGCTGTGTGCTCTCTTTGCCACTTCCTGTAGGGATTGAGAATATCCCACAAGTAAGGATGAAGCCGTGGACCGGATACACCGTAGGAGAAAGAAATTTATCAGGTAAACATAAATTCTGTTTTTTCAATTGCACCATAATGTCAGTCACTTTGAAGTGTGACTTGTTACAATAAAGGAAACAGAGGGTATTGGCACACATCCACTTGCAAATAAGCAAAACAGTTTTAAATGCTGCAAAAATTCCTTTTTTTTTATATTGGATTTGTTACAATAAAGTTTTAGTTACATTTTGCCAGTGGCATTTAACTAAGAAAATTCTATCTACTTATAATTAATTTTGTAATTAAATTACAGGAATAATAGTGGCTAAATTAACATTTAATAAACATTTTACTGTTATTTATATTAAAGCAAAGGTGTCAGTCCTAATACTGAGTACAGTCTATAATTTAAGAATATTTGCATATACACTGGTGACAGTGACTGATTGGGCAATGAGATTCTGAAATTCGGGCATAATTGTGGTTTTTTTATGGGCTGTATGTGGACATCCCTAAAGCTATAACTATGTAACTGAATTCTTAGTGTAAATATTTAGTTATTTTTGTCTTGTTAAAATTAAAATTGTAGTAGTTAATATTTCATCTCATAGACTTAACTGAGTTTTCTAATTTCAGGTTCAAAAGGCTTGGGATCTTCTTCAGGAACGGATGAACCAAAAGAAAAACATTCCGGCAGACAACCCTGTTTTAATCTCCAAATTTTAATTTTGTGGACAATAGAAATATTGATCTTTATAAATCAGTAATGTTAATCTCGGACATTATTCTATACCTAACTAAGTGCCACAAGGAATTGCACGTAACATACAATTTTTAGGAAATATTAAAAAAATTCTCATGAAAGGTACACATTTTAACAGCACAATACTGATTTTAAGAATGTTTTAGTTGTAACTACAGGGCTAGTTCCTAAATCTGATGGATCTCCCAATGTAAAGATTCACTAGGCATCCCCTAAACTGCTCTATGTGTACTTTTACAAATTCAGTATAGCCTCTTATCCCTTAGAGCCCACTGCTGGCAGGTAAGACTACAATACTGGCTTAGCTGGATATGGGTGACTGGCTTGGCAGTGTAGTGTGAATCATAACACTTTGAGTGGTCTATAGAAAAATCGTCCTGCAAATTTTCCATATGCTAGGTCAGCAACAGCTTTTCTCCAGCTAGTGGCCTTCATCTTCTAGTCAAACAACTGGTTCTCAGTGGCTAAAAAATAAGAATGGAAATTGCACAGTTTCAGTGCATATTAACAAAAAACTTCACATAGATTAACTGAATGCTGCTAGTACATTCTATTAATAACCCATCTGAGCACTTTAAAAACAAGACAACATTTTGTCTGTTACTTGATCTTGTATTAGATTTACTGACACTGCATAGTTGCTTTATTTGCAAGCCATCATGGCATGCTATTTTTATTTGTTTTTTTGTGTTATGCACCTACATATTTCCCATTGCATGGAACAATACGGATTACTGGTAAAGCGTACCGGTGGGTACCACAAACAGGCATCTTTCCTGCACTTAGTGTCTGTTAAACAAGCAGCTTATCTAAGGAAATGTCTTTTATATCCAAAAATCTATTAGCTTCAAAAAATAAGCCATTTGTTTTGTAGTTTCCATCATTCCCTTAACGATGACTGTGCAGAATGATTTACAAGTGTAATTAAGTTCCAGGTGTGCAGAGTGTTAATGGTTTAATTTGATTAAAGAGGTGTTGAAATCCAATTTAATGAAGCAAATTATTTGTTCTGAGGAAAATGCAGCCTTCTGAGTAAAATCAGGATCTGATTTATGCCCTCATAATGAGAGCTGTCTTTTGTACTATAGCACTGTCTTGATTGCTGGGACATAATTGTATTTCCATGGTGTCTATTCACAAAACTTTTTTAATTAATGGATAGTTCTTATGAGATTTATTTTTAAAAACAGTGGTAGATTTTAAAAATTAGATAAATATATGAAGATCTAATTTGATGTTGCATTTTTTTATTTTGATGTTGCAGTAAAATGCAAAACTATATAAAAAAAAAAGGCATTTACTGAAACATTTAAGACTTGCATTTAATAGTAATTCTATAGTAAAATGTAAATTGGCATATCTGGCAGAACTACATTTGTAAATATAATATGCAGATGTGGAGGATGGTGTATAGTGTAGACTATATACAGTAAAGGGACATAAAACTAAAATTTTGACTTTTGTGGATCAGATAGAGCATGCCTATTTTAAGAGATGCCTCAATTTACTTTTTTTTAAAATAATTTATTTATATCCAACAGATAGTATCACAAAAAGAATATACAACACAGATCCATTCGCCACACTGGGCAGATAACATATTAACAAAAAAATAATACAATCTTCAATAGATAACTTTGTAAAGGTTTCTATACTTAGACTAAAGAAAAATAATATAAATAAGTCATAAACCTTTCATTCATAATTGAAGTACCATATTGTTTTTTGGGTTTTTATCATTCTTTATGTACAAAATCAACAGAAAAAAAGGATTTCTCCCCCACACTCGTCTTAACTCCATTGCTTCATATTCCTGGGCTGGGAAACATATTTCTAGCTATGGCACCTCTGAGGTATTCTGAGCCGAAAAAAGTGTGAATTAGTTGTATTTGTATCTCTTTAGAATAGGATTGTATTACTTGGCGCCATTTACAGAAAAGAAAGCTTAATTTCTCTTGTTAAGTGTATCCAGTCCACGGATCATCCATTACTTGTGGGATATTCTCCTTCCCAACAGGAAGTTGCAAGAGGATCACCCACAGCAGAGCTGCTATATAGCTCCTCCCCTCACTGCCATATCCAGTCATTCTCTTGCAACTCTCAACTAAGATGGAGGTCGTAAGAGGACTGTGGTGTTTTATACTTAGTTTATTTCTTCAATCATGTTTGTTAATTTTAAATGGTACTGGAGTGTACTGTTTATCTCAGGGAGTATTTAGAAGAAGAATCGGCCTGCGTTTTCTATGATCTTAGCAGAAGTAGCTAAGATCCTTTGCTGTTCTCACATATTCTGAGGAGTGAGGTAACTTCAGAGGGGGAATAGCGTGCAGGTTTTCCTGTAATAAGGTATGTGCAGTTAAAATATTTTTCTAGGGATGGAATTTGCTAGAAAATGCTGCTGATACCGAAGTAATGTAAGTAAAGCCTTAAATGCAGTGATAGCGACTGGTATCAGGCTTATTAATAGAGATACATACTCTTATAAAAGTGTATTTCTCTTGTTAAGTGTATCCAGTCCACGGATCATCCATTACTTGTGGGATATTCTCCTTCCCAACAGGAAGTTGCAAGAGGATCACCCACAGCAGAGCTGCTATATAGCTCCTCCCCTCACTGCCATACCCAGTCATTCTCTTGCAACTCTCAACTAAGATGGAGGTCGTAAGAGGACTGTGGTGTTTTATACTTAGTTTATTTCTTCAATCAAAAGTTTGTTATTTTTAAATGGTACCGGAGTGTACTGTTTATCTCAGGCAGTATTTAGAAGAAGAATCTGCCTGCGTTTTCTATGATCTTAGCAGAAGTAACTAAGATCCTTTGCTGTTCTCACATATTCTGAGGAGTGAGGTAACTTCAGAGGGGGAATAGCGTGCAGGTTTTCCTGCAATAAGGTATGTGCAGTTAAAATATTTTTCTAGGGATGGAATTTGCTAGAAAATGCTGCTGATACCGAAGTAATGTAAGTAAAGCCTTAAATGCAGTGATAGCGACTGGTATCAGGCTTATTAATAGAGATACATACTCTTATAAAAGTGTATTTTAAAACGTTTGCTGGCATGTTTAATCGTTTTTTACATATGTTTGGTGATAAAACTTATTGGGGCCTAGTTTTTTCCACATGGCTGGCTTGAATTTTGCCTAGAAACAGTTCCCTAAGGCTTTCCAATGTTGTAATATGAGTGGGAGGGGCCTATTTTGGCATTTTTTTGCACAGCAAAAATTACAGACACAGACATCCAGCTTCTTCCTGCATGATCCAGGACTTCTCTGAAGGGCTCAAAAGGCTTCAAAAGTCGTATTGAGGGAGGTAAAAAGCCACATTAGAGCTGTGGCAGTTGTGACTGTTTAAAAAACGTTTTTGTCATTTGTTATTCCGTTTTTGGTATTAAGGGGTTAATCATCCATTTGCAAGTGGGTGCAATGCTCTGCTAACTTATTACATACACTGTAAAAATTTCGTTAGTGTAACTGCATTTTTTCACTGTTATTTCAAAATTTGGGGAAATTTGGGTTTCTTAAAGGCGCAGTAACGTTTTTTATATTGCTTGTAAACTTGTTTTAAAGTGTTTTCCAAGCTTGCTAGTCTCATTGCTAGTCTGTTTAAACATGTCTGACACAGAGGAACCTACTTGTTCATTATGTTTGAAAGCCATGGTGGAGCCCCATAGGAGAATGTGTACTAAATGTATTGATTTCACCTTAAACAGTAAAGATCAGTCTTTATCTATAAAAGAAATATCACCAGAAGATTCTGACAAGGGGGAAGTTATGCCGACTTACTCTCCCCACGTGTCAGACCCTTCGCCTCCCGCTCAGGGGACGCACGCTAATATGGCGCCAATTACATCAGGGACGCCCATAGCGATTACCTTGCAGGACATGGCTGCAATCATGAATAATACCCTGTCAGAGGTATTATCTAGATTGCCTGAATTAAGAGGCAAGCGCGATAGCTCTGGGGTTAGGAGAGATACAGAGCGCGCAAATGCTGTTAGAGCCATGTCTGATACTGCGTCACAGTATGCAGAACATGAGGACGGAGAGCTTCAGTCTGTGTGTGACATCTCTGACTCGGGGAAACCTGATTCAGAGATTTCTAATTTTAAATTTAAGCTTGAGAACCTCTGTGTATTGCTTGGGGAGGTATTAGCTGCTCTGAATGACTGTAACACAGTTGCAATTCCAGAGAAATTGTGTAGGCTGGATAGATACTATGCGGTGCCGGTGTGTACTGACGTTTTTCCTATACCTAAAATGCTTACAGAAATTATTAGCAAGGAGTGGGATAGACCCGGTGTGCCCTTTTCCCCACCTCCTATATATAGAAAAATGTTTCCAATAGACGCCACTACACGGGACTTATGGCAGACAGTCCCTAAGGTGGAGGGAGCAGTTTCTACTTTAGCAAAGCGTACCACTATCCCGGTTGAGGACAGTTGTGCTTTTTCAGATCCAATGGATAAAAAATTGGAGGGTTACCTTAAGAAAATGTTTATTCAACAAGGTTTTATTTTACAGCCCCTTGCATGCATTGCGCCTGTCACTGCTGCAGCGGCATTCTGGTTTGAGGCCGTGGAAGAGGCCATCCAGACAGCTCCATTGAATGAAATTATTGACAAGCTTAGAACGCTTAAGCTAGCTAACTCATTTGTTTCTGATGCCATTGTTCATTTGACTAAACTAACGGCTAAGAATTCCGGATTCGCCATCCAGGCGCGTAGGGCGCTATGGCTTAAATCCTGGTCAGCTGACGTGACTTCAAAGTCTAAATTACTCAACATTCCTTTCAAGGGGCAGACCTTATTCGGGCCTGGCTTGAAGGAAATTATTGCTGACATTACTGGAGGCAAGGGTCATACCCTTCCTCAGGACAGGGCCAAATCAAAGGCCAAACAGTCTAATTTTCGTGCCTTTCGAAATTTCAAGGCAGGAGCAGCATCAACTTCCTCCTCTTCAAAACAAGAGGGAACTGTTGCTCATTCCAGACAGGCCTGGAAACCTAACCAGTCCTGGAACAAGGGCAAGCAGGCCAGAAAGCCTGCTGCTGCCCCCAAGACAGCATGAAGGAACGGCCCCCTATCCGGAAACGGATCTAGTGGGGGGCAGACTTTCTCTCTTCGCCCAGGCGTGGGCAAGAGATGTTCAGGATCCCTGGGCGTTGGAGATCATATCTCAGGGATATCTTCTGGACTTCAAAGCTTCTCCTCCACAAGGGAGATTTCATCTTTCAAGGTTATCAGCAAACCAGATAAAGAAAGAGGCATTCCTAAGCTGTGTGCAAGACCTCCTAGTAATGGGAGTGATCCATCCAGTTCCGTGGACGGAACAAGGACAGGCATTTTATTCAAATCTGTTTGTGGTTCCCAAGAAAGAGGGAACCTTCAGACCAATCTTGGATCTAAAGATCTTAAACAAATTCCTCAGAGTTCCATCATTCAAAATGGAAACTATTCGGACCATCCTACCCATGATCCAAGAGGATCAGTACATGACCACAGTGGACTTAAAGGATGCCTACCTTCACATACCGATTCACAAAGATCATCATCGGTTCCTAAGGTTTGCCTTTCTAGACAGGCATTACCAATTTGTAGCTCTTCCCTTCGGGTTGGCCACTGCCCCGAGAATTTTTACAAAGGTTCTGGGCTCACTTCTGGCGGTTCTAAGACCACGAGGCATAGCGGTGGCTCCGTATCTAGACGACATCCTGATACAGGCGTCAAGCTTTCAAATTGCCAAGACTCATACAGAGATAGTTCTGGCATTTCTGAGGTCACATGGGTGGAAATTGAACGTGGAAAAGAGTTCTCTATCACCACTCACAAGAGTCTCCTTCCTAGGGACTCTTATAGATTCTGTAGAGATGAAAATTTACCTGACGGAGTCCAGGTTATCAAAACTTCTAAATGCTTGCCGTGTCCTTCATTCCATTCCACGCCCGTCAGTGGCTCAGTGCATGGAAGTAATCGGCTTAATGGTAGCGGCAATGGACATAGTGCCATTTGCGCGCCTGCATCTCAGACCGCTGCAATTATGCATGCTAAGTCAGTGGAATGGGGATTACACAGATTTGTCCCCTCTACTAAATCTGGATCAAGAGACCAGAGATTCTCTTCTCTGGTGGCTTTCTCGGGTCCATCTGTCCAAGGGTATGACCTTTCGCAGGCCAGATTGGATGATTGTAACAACAGATGCCAGCCTTCTAGGTTGGGGCGCAGTCTGGAACTCCCTGAAGGCTCAGGGATTGTGGACTCAGGAGGAGAAACTCCTCCCAATAAATATTCTGGAGTTAAGAGCAATATTCAATGCTCTTCTAGCTTGGCCTCAGTTAGCAACACTGAGGTTCATCAGATTTCAGTCGGACAACATCACGACTGTGGCTTACATCAACCATCAAGGGGGAACCAGGAGTTCCCTAGCGATGTTAGAAGTCTCAAAGTTAATTCGCTGGGCAGAGTCTCACTCTTGCCACCTGTCAGCAATCCACATCCCAGGCGTAGAGAACTGGGAGGCGGATTTTCTAAGTCGTCAGACTTTTCATCCGGGGGAGTGGGAACTCCATCCGGATGTGTTTGCTCAACTGGTCCATCGTTGGGGCAAACCAGAACTGGATCTCATGGCATCTCGCCAGAACGCCAAGCTTCCTTGTTACGGATCCAGGTCCAGGGACCCGGGAGCAACGCTGATAGATGCTCTAGCAGCTCCTTGGTTCTTCAACCTGGCCTATGTGTTTCCACCGTTTCCTCTGCTCCCTCGACTGATTGCCAAAATCAAACAGGAGAGAGCATCAGTGATTCTGATAGCACCTGCGTGGCCACGCAGGACCTGGTATGCAGACCTAGTGGACATGTCATCTCTTCCACCATGGACTCTGCCTCTGAGGCAGGACCTTCTAATACAAGGTCCTTTCAATCATCCAAATCTAATTTCTCTGAGACTGACTGCATGGAGATTGAACGCTTGATTCTATCAAGGCGTGGCTTCTCCGAGTCAGTCATTGATACCTTAATACAGGCTCGGAAGCCTGTCACCAGGAAAATCTACCATAAGATATGGCGTAAATATCTTTATTGGTGTGAATCCAAGAGTTACTCATGGAGTAAGGTTAGGATTCCTAGGATATTGTCCTTTCTCCAAGAGGGTTTGGACAAAGGCTTATCAGCTAGTTCTTTAAAAGGACAGATCTCTGCTCTGTCTATTCTTTTGCACAAGCGTCTGGCAGAAGTTCCAGACGTCCAGGCATTTTGTCAGGCTTTGGTTAGGATTAAGCCTGTGTTTAAAACTGTTGCTCCCCCGTGGAGCTTAAACTTGGTTCTTAAAGTTCTTCAGGGAGTTCCGTTTGAACCCCTTCATTCCATTGATATTAAACTTTTATCTTGGAAAGTTCTGTTTTTGATGGCTATTTCCTCGGCTCGAAGAGTCTCTGAGTTATCTGCCTTACATTGTGATTCTCCTTATCTGATTTTTCATTCAGACAAGGTAGTTCTGCGTACCAAACCTGGGTTTTTACCTAAGGTGGTTTCTAACAGGAATATCAATCAAGAGATTGTTGTTCCATCATTGTGTCCTAATCCTTCTTCAAAGAAGGAACGTCTTTTGCATAATCTGGACGTAGTCCGTGCCTTGAAGTTTTACTTACAGGCTACTAAAGATTTTCGTCAAACATCTGCCCTGTTTGTCGTTTACTCTGGACAGAGGAGAGGTCAAAAAGCTTCGACAACCTCTCTCTCCTTTTGGCTTCAGAGCATAATACGCTTAGCCTATGAGGCTGCTGGACAGCAGCCCCCTGAAAGGATTACAGCTCATTCTACTAGAGCTGTGGCTTCCACCTGGGTCTTTAAAAATGAGGCCTCTGTTGAACAGATTTGCAAGGCTGCGACTTGGTCTTCGCTTCACACCTTTTCAAAATTTTACAAATTTGACACTTTTGCTTCTTCGGAGGCTGTTTTTGGGAGAAAGGTTCTACAGGCAGTGGTTCCTTCCGTTTAAGTTCCTGCCTTGTCCCTCCCATCATCCGTGTACTTTAGCTTTGGTATTGGTATCCCACAAGTAATGGATGATCCGTGGACTGGATACACTTAACAAGAGAAAACATAATTTATGCTTACCTGATAAATTTATTTCTCTTGTAGTGTATACAGTCCACGGCCCGCCCTGTCCTTTTAAGGCAGGTCTAAATTTTAATTAAACTACAATCACCACTGCACCCTATGGTTTCTCCTTTCTCGTCTTGTTTCGGTCGAATGACTGGATATGGCAGTGAGGGGAGGAGCTATATAGCAGCTCTGCTGTGGGTGATCCTCTTGCAACTTCCTGTTGGGAAGGAGAATATCCCACAAGTAATGGATGATCCGTGGACTGGATACACCACAAGAGAAATAAATTTATCAGGTAAGCATAAATTGTGTTTTTCCCCTCTGAAAACTTTCTTTTTTAATTCAGGGAAACTAGGGTTTTTTATTAAATTTCCAGTGTTTTAAAATTAGATTTAATGCTATTAATATATATGTTTATTACTAATCTCATTTGATCTGTTGTATAGAAAAAAAATATAAATTAAGGTTGTAATTGTATAAGGTTTCAAAAAAGTTGATTTAACTAGAAACAAATCTGGGACCAAAATGTTTGAGTTTTAGGACAATGCTGAAAACAATGAACTAAGTCTGAGCTAGGATATTGACATTTAGGGCATGAAGATCCTTCTCTCTCGTTCCACTTTATTAATAGTGCCGTTGTGATATAGAATTTATTAGCTTCAAATGTAAATCATGCCGGTTTGTTGACAATGTTGCCTTATCCACTAAGAAGAAACTTTTCTTAATCTCTTCCGGTTGGATATTCTCAACTAATAACTGCCATTTAGAACATAAATTCATTAGATTCTCATGTCTTTGCAATTTCTCTAAGAGTTTATAGAAGCTAGACATTGAATATGTCTCACTTTTAAATAATTTAAACACTGGCTCTAATATGTACCATTTCCAATCAAATGGGTATAATCTAATTAATTGGCATAAATAATGATGCATCTGTAAATAGGCTAAAAAAAATCTTTGTTTAGAATGTCATACTCCTTTTTCAAGCATTCAAATGATCTACAAGAACCAGTTGTTGCATCTTTTATTTGTGAAACATAAGACCCTTATATTTCCAGTCGTTAAAAAACCTTTGATCACAGAGCTTCTGGGAAGTCCAGATTACCAGTAATAGTTAAATAATTGGAGCACTTAGCATCCATATGTAATATTTTATAGATTTCTTCTATAAAGGTAAGACGAGTCCACGGATTCATCCTTTACTTGTGGGATATTATCCTTCCCTACAGGAAGTGGCAAAGAGCACAACAGCAGAGCTTTTTATATAGCTCCTCCCTTAGCTCCACCCCCCAGTCATTCTCTTAGCCTACTCTAAGTACTAGGAAGGGTAAAGTGAAAAAGGTCCATTGCTGTTCCCACAGAGGCTGAGGAGTACAGGAAACTTCAGTGTGAGGAACGGTTTCATGCTATGCAGCAATGAGGTATGTTCAGTCATATTTTTCTGGAGAGACTGTGTATTTCAGAAAGGCTGACAGTATACCCAGGAGGGTAAGGGTAAGCAGTAATCCTAGAGCTAAAAGAAGGGCATTACTTAGCTTGCATATGGGGCCAATTACTAATATGATTGACACTGAATGACAAATGTTTGTGAGCAAACGTTTTTTTGTTGATTTAGGGAGTGCTTTAACGTTTTTGTGGGCAATAAATGTTTTTGGGCAATTTTATTAGGGCACACATGGCTTAATTTTCAGGTCTTAGAACCCACATATTCTTTAAGGCTGAGGAAACATCGAGTGAGATGGGTGGGGCCTATTTTCGCGCCTCAGATGCGCAGTTAGTTTTGTCAGTAAGCAGCAAGCTCTAACTCCTGAGGGCCCTGGTGTATGTTTTGGGCCAAATCGAAGCTTTTACCCCACACTTTAGATCCCTGAGGGCAGGTAGGGCCACAGCAGGGCTGTGGCAAGGTGCTGAGAGTGTTTTTTTTCCGGATCTGGGCCTATTTTCGATCCGTTTTGGAAATTAAGGGGTTAATTGTTAAAAAAAAATTGTGGTGCAATCTTAACTACCTACAGGGAGTGCAGAATTATTAGGCAAGTTGTATTTTTGAGGATTAATTTTATTATTGAACAACAACCATGTTCTCAATGAACCCAAAAAACTCATTAATATCAAAGCTGAATAGTTTTGGAAGTAGTTTTTAGTTTGTTTTTAGTTATAGCTATTTTAGGGGGATATCTGTGTGTGCAGGTGACTATTACTGTGCATAATTATTAGGCAACTTAACAAAAAACAAATATATACCCATTTCAATTATTTATTTTTACCAGTGAAACCAATATAACATCTCAACATTCACAAATATACATTTCTGACATTCAAAAACAAAACAAAAACAAATCAGTGACCAATATAGCCACCTTTCTTTGCAAGGACACTCAAAAGCCTGCCATCCATGGATTCTGTCAGTGTTTTGATCTGTTCACCATCAACATTGCGTGCAGCAGCAACCACAGCCTCCCAGACACTGTTCAGAGAGGTGTAGTTATTTTGCGCCTTGGTTTTTCCACACGCTTCTTGCGACCCTGTTGACTATTTTGAATGAAACGCTTGATTGTTCGATGATCACTCTTCAGAAGCTTTGCAATTTTAAGAGTGCTGCATCCCTCTGCAAGATATCTCACTATTTTTGACTTTTCTGAGCCTGTCAAGTCCTTCTTTTGACCCATTTTGCCAAAGGAAAGGAAGTTGCCTAATAATTATGCACACCTGATATAGGGTGTTGATGTCATTAGACCACACCCCTTCTCATTACAGAGATGCACATCACCTAATATGCTTAATCGGTAGTAGGCTTTCGAGCCTATACAGCTTGGAGTAAGACAACATGCATAAAGAGGATGATGTGGTCAAAATACTAATTTGCCTAATAATTCTGCACTCCCTGTATAGTGTGTCTACATACAAAATTTTGAAAAATTTGTGCATGTTTAGGCTGTTTTGCAGAACGTGTATGCTTTTTTTCTCTTAAAGGCGCAGTACAGTTTTTTAACATTGTTATTTTTTTAACTAAATAAAGTGTTTTCATGCTTGTTTGCAGTCATTACTAGCCTGTTCAACATGTTTGACATTGTGGAAAGTTAATCTTCAATATGTTTAGAAGCCATTGTGGAACCTCCACTTAGAATGTGTCCTTCATGCACTGAAAGGTCAATAAATTGTAAAGAACATATTTTAGCTACTAAAAGTGTGTCGCAGGATGATTCTCAGTCAGAAGAGAATCAGGTTATGCCATCTAATTCTCCCCAAATGTCATAACCTTTAACGCCCGCACAAGCGATGCCAAGTACTAGTGCGTCTAATTCTTTCACCCTGCAAGATATGGCCGCAGTTATGAATACTACCCTCACAGAGGTTTTATCTAAGCTGCTTGGGTTGCAGGGGAAGCGCAGCAGGTCTGGTGTGAGAACAAACGCTGAGCCCTCTGACACTTTATTAGCCATATCCGATGTACCCTCACAATGTTCTGAAGTGAGGGATTTGCTGGCTGAGGGAGAGATTTCTGACTTAGGAAATATGTTCCCTCAGACAGATTCTGATATGACGGCTTTTAAATTTAAACTAGAACACCTCCGCTTATTGCTCAGGGAGGTTTTAGCAACTCTGGATGATTGTGACCCTATTGTAGTTCCAGAGAAATTGTGTAAAATGGACAGATTCCTAGAGGTTCCTGCCTACACTGATGTTTTTCCGGTCCCTAAGAGGATTTCGGAAATTGTTAATAAGGAGTGGGATAGACCAGGTATTCCGTTCGCTCCCCCTCCTACTTTTAAGAAAATGTTTCCCATATCAGACGCCGTGCAGGACTCGTGGCAGACGGTCCCTTAGGTGGAGGGAGCTATTTCTACCCTGGCTAAGCGTACAACTATACCTATTGAGGACAGTTGTGTTTTCAAAGATCCTATGGATAAAAAATTAGAGGGTCTCCTGAAGAAAATATTTGTTCATCAAGGTTTTCTTCTCCAACCAATAGCGTGCATTGTTCCTGTAACTACTGCAGCGTCCTTTTGGTTCGAGGCTCTGGAAGAGGCTCTTCAGGTTGAGACTCCATTAGAGGATATTCTGGATATAATTAGGGCTCTCAAGCTAGCTAATTCTTTCATTACAGATGCCGCTTTTCAATTGGCTAAATTAGCGGCGAAGAATTCAGGTTTTGCCATTTTAGCGCGTAGAGCGTTATGGCTTAAGTCCTTGTCTGCTGATGTGTCATCAAAAGCTAAGCTTTTAGCCATCCCTTTCAAGGGTAAGACCCTATTCGGGCCTGAACTGAAAGAGATCATTTCAGACATCACTGGAGGGAAAGGCCATGCCCTTCCTCAGGATAAGACAAATAAGATGAGAACCAAACAAAATAATTTTCGTTCCTTTCGAAACTTCAAAGGTGGTCCCTCTTCCCTTGCCGCAAAGCAAGAGGGGAATCTTGCTCAATCCAAGTCAGTCTGGAGACCTAACCAGACTTGGAACAAGGGTAAACAGGCCAAGAAGCCCGCTGCTGCCTCCAAGACAGCATGAAGGGGTAGCCCCCGATCCTGTAGGGGGCAGACTTTCTCTCTTCGCTCAGGCTTGGGCAAGAGACGTTCAGGATTCCTGGGCTTTAGAAATAGTAACCCAGGGGTATCTTCTAGATTTCAAAGATTCTCCCCCAAGGGGGAGATTCCATCTTTCTCAATTGCCTGTAAACCAGACAAAAAGAGAGGCATTCTTACGCTGTGTAGAAGACCTATATTCCATGGGAGTGATCTGCCCAGTTACGGAAACAGAACAGGGGCAAGGGTTCTACTCCAATCTGTTTGTGGTTCCCAAAAAAGAGGGAACTTTCAGACCAATTTTGGATCTCAAGATCCTAAACAAATTCCTCAGAGTCCCATCCTTCAAGATGGAGGCCATTCGGACTATTTTGCCAATGATCCAGGAGGGTCAATATATGACCAACATGGACTTAAAGGATGCGTATCTACACATTCCTATCCACAAAGATCATCACCAGTTCCTCAGGTTCGCCTTTCTGGACAAGCATTACCAGTTTGTGGCTCTTCCCTTCGGGTTGGCCACGGCTCCCAGAATTTTCACAAAGGTGCTAGGGTCCCTTCTGGCGGTTCTAAGGCCGCGGGGCATAGCTGTGGCGCCTTATCTGGACGATATCTTAATCCAGGCGTCAACTTACCAACTAGCCAAGTCTTACACGGACATCGTGTTGGCTTTTCTAAGATCCCACGGGTGGAAGGTGAACGTAAAAAAGAGTTCACTTATCCCTCTCACAAGAGTTCCATTCCTGGGAACTCTGATAGATTCGGTGGACATGAAAATTTTTCTGACGGAGCTCTTCATTCCATTCCTCGGCCATCAGTGGCTCAGTGTATGGAGGTAATCGGTTTAATGGTAGCGGCAATGGACATAGTTCCGTTTGCTCGCTTGCATCTCGGACCACTGCAACTTAGCATGCTCAAACAGTGGAATGGGGATTATGCAGATTTATCTCCTCAGATAAATCTGGACCAAGAGACCAGAAACTCTCTTCTTTGGTGGTTGTCCCAGGATCATCTGTCCAAGGGAATGTGTTTCCGCAGGCCAGCGTGGATCATAGTGAAAACGGACGCCAGCCTATTGGGCTGGGGTGCAGTCTGGAATTCCCTGAAAGCACAGGGTTTGTGGACTCAGGAGGAGACTCTCCTCCCAATCAATATTCTAGAACTGAGAGCGATATTCAACGCACTTCAGGAGTGGCCTCAGCTGGCTTTGGCCAGATTCATAAGATTTCAGTCGAACAATATCATGACTGTAACATATATCAATCATCAGGGGGGAACAAAGAGTTCTCTAGTGATTATAGAGGTTACCAAAATAATTTGATGGGCAGGGACTCACTCTTGCCATCTATCAGCAATCTATATCCCAGGAGTGGATAACTGGGAAGCGGATTTTCTAAGTCGTCAGACTTTTCATCCGGGGGAGTGGGAACTCCATTCGGAGGTGTTTGCACAATTGATTCAGCAATGGGGCACACCAAAATTGGATCTCATGGCGTCTCGTCAGAATGCCAAACTTCCTCGTTACGGGTCCAGGTCAAGGGATCCTCGGGCAGTACTGATAGATGCTCTGGCAGTACCCTGGTCTTTCAACCTGGCTTATGTGTTTCCACCTTTTCCTCTCCTTCCTCGTTTGATTGCCAGAATCAAACAGGAGAGAGCTTTAGTGATTTTGATAGCACCCTAGTGGCCATGCAGGACTTGGTATTCAGACCTGGTGGACATGTCATCTCTTCCACCATGGACTCTGCACTGAGACAGGACCTTCTGATTCAAGGTCCGTTCCAGCATCCAAATCTAGTTTCTCAGCGTCTGACTGCTTGGAGATTGAACGCTTGATCTTATCCAAGCGGGGGTTCTCTGAGTCGGTCATAGATACCTTGATTCAGGCTCGAAAGCTTGTTACCAGGAAAATTTATCATAAGATATGTCGTAAATATCTTTATTGGTGCGAATCCTATGGCTACTCATGGAGTAAGATCAGGATTCCTAGGATTTTGTCCTTTCTCCAAGAAGGATTGGAGAAGGGGCTATCAGCTAGTTCCTTAAAGGGACAGATATCTGCTTTATCAATTCTACTGCACAAACGTCTGGCAGATGTTCCAGACGTTCAGTCATTCTGTCAGGCTTTAGTTAGAATCAAGCCTGTGTTTAAACCATGGAGTTTGAATTTGGTTCTTAAAGTTCTTCAAGGGGTTCTGTTTGAACCTATGCATTCCCTAGATATTAAGCTTCTATCTTGGAAAGTTCTGTTTTTAGTTGCTATCTCTTCGGCTCGAAGAGTTTCTGAACTATCTGCATTGCAATGCGACTCGCCTTTATCTTGTTTTCCATTCTGATAAGGTGGTTCTGCGTACCAAACCTGGATTCCTTCCTAAGGTTGTTACTTATAAGAATATTAATCAGGAAATTGTTGTTCCTTTCTGTGTCTTAATCCTTCCTCTAAGAAGGACCGTCTATTGCACAACTTGGACGTGGTTCGGGCTTTAAAGTTTTACTTGCAAGCGACCAAAGATTTTCGTCAAACATCTTCTTTGTTTGTTGTCTATTCTGGAAAACGTAGAGGTCAAAAAGCTACGGCAACCTCTCTTGCCTTTTGGCTAAAAAGCATCATCCGTTTGGCATACGAGACTGCTGGACAGCAGCCTCCTGAAAGAATTACAGCTCACTCTACTAGAGCGGTGGCTTCCACATGGGCTTTTAAAAATGATGCTTCTGTTGAACAGATTTGTAAGGCTGCGACTTGGTCTTCGCTTCATACCTTTTCTAAATTTTACAAATTTGATACCTTTGATTCTTCTGAGGCTGTTTTTGGGAGAAAAGATCTTCAAGCAGTGGTGCCTTCTGTTTAACCATCTGTCTTGTCCCTCCCGTTCATCCGTGTCCTGTAGCTTTGGTATTGTATCCCACAAGTAAAGGATGAATCCGTGGACTCGTCTTACCTTTATAGCAGAAAACTAAATTTATGCTTACCTGATAAATTGATTTTCTCCAACATTGGTGTGTCCGGTCCACTGCGTCATCCTTACTTGTGGGAATATCTCTTCCCCAACCGGAAATGGCAAAGAGTCCCAGCAAAGCTGGCCATATAGTCCCTCCTAGGCTCCGCCCACCCCAGTAATTCTCTTTGCCTTTGCACAGGCAACATCTCCACGGAGATGGTTAAGAGTTTTTTGGTGTTTAAATGTAGTTTTTTATTCTTCTATCAAGTGTTTGTTATTTTAAAATAGTGCTGGTATGTACTATTTACTCTGAAACAGAAAAGGATGAAGATTTCTGTTTGTGAGAGGAAGATGATTTTAGCAGACAGTAACTAAAATCGATTGCTGTTTCCACATAGGACTGTTGAGATGAAGTAACTTCAGTTGGGGGAAACAGTTAGCAGACTTTTCTGCTTAAGGTATGACTAGCCATATTTCTAACAAGACCATGTAATGCTGGAAGGCTGTCATTTCCCCTCATGGGGACCGGTAAGCCATTTTCTTAGTCAAACAAACAGAATAAAGGGCTTAATATGGGCTATAAAACTGGTAGACATTTTTATGGGCTAAATCGATTGCTTTATTTGGGCATTTTATTCATGTTTATGCTGATAATTCACATTTATAAACTTGGGGAATGTTTATTAAACGGCAGGCACTATGTTAGACACCTTTTCCAGTCAGGGGGCCTTCCTAGTTGTAGGCTGAGCCTCATTTTCGCGCCATTACTGCGCAGTTGTTTTTTGAGAGCAGGGCATGCAGATGCATGTGTGAGGATCTGAAAGTTGCTGGAAAAGTTTCTAGAAGGCGTCACTTGGTATCGTATTCCCCTCTGGGCTTGGTTAGGTCTCAGCAAAGGCTATAGCTGGGACTGTATAGGGGTTAAATTTGTAAACGGCTCCGGTTCCGTTATTTTAAGGGTTAAAGCTCTGAAATTTGGTGTGCAATACTCTTAATGCTTTAAGACACTGTGGTGAAATTTTGGTAATTTTTGAACAATTCCTTCATACTTTTTCACATATTCAGTAATAAAGTGTTTTCTGTTTAAAATTTAAAGAGACAGTAACGGTTTTGTTTTAAAACGTTTTTTTGTGCTTTATTGACAAGTTTAAGCCTGTTTAACATGTCTGTGCCTTCGGATAAGCTATGTTCTATATGTATGAAAGCCAATGTGTCTCCCCATTTAAATTTGTGTGATAATTGTGCCATAGCGTCCAAACAAAGTAAGGACAGTACTGCCACAGATAATGAAATTGCCCAAGATGATTCCTCAGATGAGGGGAGTAAACATGATACTACATCATCTCCTACTGTGTCTACACCAGTTTTGCCCATGCAGGAGGCCCCTAGTACATCTAGCGCGCCAATGCTTATTACCATGCAACAATTAACGGCTGTAATGGATAACTCCATAGCAAATATTTTATCCAAAATGCCTACATATCAGAGAAAGCGCGATTGCTCTGTTTTAAACACTGAATACCCTCACACCAATCTGAAGTGGCCATGAGGGAGGTTTTGTCAGATGGGGAAATTTCAGATTCAGGAAAAATTTCTCAACAAGCTGAACCTGATGTTGTGACATTTAAATTTAAATTAGAACATCTCCGCGCACTGCTTAAGGAGATGTTATCTACTCTGGATGATTGTGACAACTTCGTCATTCCAGAGAAATTATGCAAGATGGACAAGTTCCTAGAGGTTCCGGTGCACCCCGACGCTTTTCCTATACCCAAGCGGGTGGCGGACATAGTGAATAAGGAGGGGAAAAGCCTGGCATACCTTTTGTTCCCCCCCCTATATTTAAGAAATTATTTCCTATGGTCGACCCCAGAAAGGACTTATGGCAGACAGTCCCTAAGGTCGAGGGGGCAGTTTCTACTCTAAACAAACGCACTACTATTCCTATCGAGGATAGTTGTGCTTTCAAAGATCCTATGGATAAAAAATTGGAGGGTTTGCTTAAAAAGATTTTTGTACAGCAAGGTTACCTTCTACAACCCATTTCGTGCATTGTTCCTGTCACTACAGCAGCGTGGTTCTGGTTCGAGAAACTAGAAAACTCGCTTAGTAGAGAGACTCCATATGAGGAGGTTATGGACAGAGTTCACGCACTTAAGTTGGCTAACTCTTTTATTTTAGATGCCGCTTTGCAATTCAGGGTTTGCAATCGTGACGCGCAGAGCGCTTTGGCTAAAGTCTTGGTCAGCGGATGTGTCATCCAAGACAAAATTGCTTAACATCCCTTTCAAAGGTAAAACTCTATTTGGACCAGAATTGAAAGAGATTATTTCAGACATCACTGGGGGAAAGGGCCACGCCCTTCCACAAGATAGGCCTTTCAAGGCCAAGAATAAGTCTAATTTTCGTTCCTTTCACAATTTCAGGAACGGACCGGCCTCTAATTCTGCATGCCTCACAACCCAAACCAGCCTGGAAACCGATGCAAGGCTGGAACAAGGGTAAGCAGGCCAAGAAGCCTGCCGCTGCTAACAAAACAGCATGAAGGAGTAGCCCCCGATCCGGGACCGGATCTAGTGGGGGGCAGACTCTCTCTCTTTGCTCAAGCTTGGGCAAGAGATGTTCAGGATCCCTGGGCGCTAGAAATAGTTTCTCAGGGTTATCTCCTGGAATTCAGGGAACTACCCCCAAGGGGAAGGTTCCACATGTCTCACTTATCCTCAAACCAAATAAAGAGACAGGCGTTCTTACATTGTGTAGAAGACCTGTTAAAGATGGGAGTGATACACCCAGTTCCAATAAAGGAACAAGGAATGGGATTTTATTCCAATCTGTTCGTAGTTCCCAAAAAAGAGGGAACTTTCAGACCAATTTTGGATTTGAAGATCCTAAACAAATTTCTCAGGGTACCATCGTTCAAGATGGAAACCATTCAAACGATTCTAACCAATATCCAGGAAGATCAATTTATGACTACCGTGGATCTAAAGGATGCGTACCTACATATTCCTATCCACAAAGAACATCATCAGTTCCTAAGGTTCGCCTTTCTGGACAAACATTACCAGTTTGTGGCCCTCCCATTTGGGTTAGCCACTGCTCCAAGGATTTTCACAAAGGTACTAGGGTCCCTTCTAGCGGTTCTAAGACCGAGGGGCATTGCAGTAGTACCTTACTTGGACGACATTCTAATACATGTGTCGTCCCTGTCAAAAGCAAAGGCTCATACAGACATCGTTCTGGCCTTTCTCAGATCACACGGATGGAAGGTGAACATAGAAAAAAGTTCTCTGTCTCCGTCGACAAGAGTTCCCTTCTTGGGAACAATAATAGATTCCTTAGAAATGAATCTAATAGATTCTTAGAAATGAGGATGACAGAGGTCAGAAAGTCAAAACTTCTAAGCACTTGTCAAGTTCTTCATTCTGTTCCACGTCCTTCCATAGCGCAGTGCATGGAAGTAGTAGGGTTGATGGTTGCAGCAATGGACATAGTTCCTTTTGCACGAATTCATCTAAGACCATTACAACTCTGCATGCTCAAACAGTGGAATGGGGACTATACAGACTTGTCTCCAATGATTCAAGTAGATCAGAAGACCAGAGATTCACTCCGTTGGTGGCTGACCCTGGACCATCTATCCCAGGGAATGAGCTTCCGCAGACCAGAGTGGGTCATTGTCACGACCGACGCCAGTCTAGTGGGCTGGGGCGCGGTCTGGGAATCCCTGAAAGCTCAGGGTCTATGGTCTCGGGAAGAGTCTCTTCTCCCGATAAACATTCTGGAACTGAGAGCGATATTCAATGCTCTCAGGGCTTGGCCTCAACTAGCAAAGGCCAGATTCATAAGATTCCAATCAGACAACATGACGACCGTTGCATATATCAATCATCAGGGGGGAACAAGGAGTTCCCTGGCGATGAAAGAAGTGACCAAAATAATTCAATAGGCGGAGGATCACTCCTGCCACCTGTGTGCGATCCACATCCCAGGTGTGGAAAACTGGGAGGCGGATTATCTGAGTCGTCAGACATTCCATCCGGGGGAGTGGGAACTCCACCCGGAGATCTTTGCCCAAATAACTCAATTATGGGGCATTCCAGACATGGATCTGATGGCGTCTCGTCAGAACTTCAAGGTTCCTTGCTACGGGTCCAGATCCAGGGATCCCAAGGCGACTCTAGTAGATGCACTAGTAGCACCTTGGACCTTCAACCTAGCTTATGTATTTCCACCGTTTCCTCTCATTTCCAGGCTGGTAGCCAGGATCAATTAGGAGAGGGCCTCGGTGATCTTGATAGCTCCTGCGTGGCCACGCAGGACTTGGTATGCAGACCTGGTGAATATGTCATCGGTTCCACCATGGAAGCTACCTTTGAGACAGGACCTTCTTGTTCAGGGTCCATTCGAACATCCAAATCTGGTCTCCCTCCAGCTGACGGCTTGGAGATTGAACGCTTGATTCTATCGAAGCGTGGGTTTTCAGATTCCGTGATAGATACTCTGGTTCAGGCCAGAAAACCGGTAACTAGAAAGATTTACCATAAAATATGGAAAAGATATATCTGTTGGTGTGAATCCAAAGGATTCCCATGGAATAAGATAAAAATTCCTAGGATTCTCTCCTTTCTACAAGAAGGTTTGGAGAAAGGATTATCTGCAAGTTCTCTAAAGGGACAGATCTCTGCTTTATCTGTCTTACTACACAAAAGACTGGCAGCTGTGCCAGATGTTCAAGCATTTGTTCAGTCTCTGGTTAGGATCAAGCCTGTTTACAGACCTTTGACTCCTCCCTGGAGTCTAAATCTAGTGGTTTCAGTTCTTCAAGGGGTTCAGTTTGAACCTTTACATTCCATAGATATTAAGTTACTATCTTGGAAAGTTTTGTTTTTGGTTGCTATTTCTTCTACTAGAAGAGTTTCAGAGTTATCTGCTCTGCAGTGTTCTCCGCCCTATCTGGTGTTCCATGCAGATAAGGTGGTTTTGCGTACTAAGCCTGGTTTTCTTCCAAAGGTTGTTTCTAACAAAAATATTAACCAGGAGATAGTTGTACCTTCTTTGTGTCCGAATCCAGTTTCAAAGAAGGAACGTTTGTTACACAATTTGGACGTAGTCCGTGCTCTAAAATTCTATTTAGAGGCTACAAAAGATTTCAGACAAACATCTTCTTTGTTTGTTGTCTATTCTGGTAAAAGGAGAGGTCAAAAAGCGACTTCTACCTCTCTTTCCTTTTGGCTTAAAAGCATCATCCGATTGGCTTATGAGACTGCCGGACGGCAGCCTCCTGAAAGAATCACAGCTCACTCCACTAGGGCTGTGGCTTCCACATGGGCCTTCAAGAACGAGGCTTCTGTTGACCAGATATGTAAGGCAGCGACTTGGTCTTCACTGCACACTTTTGCCAAATTTTACAAATTTGATACTTTTGCTTCTTCGGAGGCTATTTTTGGGAAAAAAGGTTTTGCAAGCCGTGGTGCCTTCCGTTTAGGTAACCTGATTTGCTCCCTCCCTTCATCCGTGTCCTAAAGCTTTGGTATTGGTTCCCACAAGTAAGGATGACGCCGTGGACCGGACACACCAATGTTGGAGAAAACAGAATTTATGCTTACCTGATAAATTACTTTCTCCAACGGTGTGTCCGGTCCACGGCCCGCCCTGGTTTTTTAATCAGGTCTGATGAATTATTTTCTCTAACTACAGTCACCACGGTACCATATGGTTTCTCCTATATTTTTTTCTCCTGTCCGTCGGTCGAATGACTGGGGTGGGCGGAGCCTAGGAGGGACTATATGGCCAGCTTTGCTGGGACTCTTTGCCATTTCCTGTTGGGGAAGAGATATTCCCACAAGTAAGGATGACGCCTTGGACCGGACACACCGTTGGAGAAAGTAATTTATCAGGTAAGCATAAATTCTGTTTCTTCTATGGTAAGACGAGTCCACGGCCCGCCCTGTCATTTTAAGACAGATTATATTTTTTTTATTTAAACTCAGTCACCTCTGCACCTTGTAGTTTGTCCTTTTGCTTCCTGTACCTTCGGCTGAATGACTGGGGGGTGGAGCTAAGGGAGGAGCTATATAGACACCTCTGCTGTGGTGCTCTTTGCCACTTCCTGTAGGGAAGGATTCTATCCCACAAGTAAAGGATGAATCCGTGGACTCCTCTTACCATAGAAGAAATCAATTTATCAGGTAAGCATAAATTTAGTTTTTCTGCCATGTTTTAATGATCTTCCTAACCACTGATAATGTCGGAATTATTGCTGGTAATTTTTTTAACAGGTAGATGTAATAGGCCATTGAGAGAGTATGGTTTAACCAAGTCCTGTTAGGGAATAGTGGCCACAATCTAGCAGCCAGTCTAACACTTTTCCTTAGACCTACCCAGTTATAGAGTTGGCAATCTGGGAAGACAAATAATCCTTCCCCTTTTAATAAAGTTAGCTTATTTAGTGCAATAGGTATTCTCTTTTTTCCCCTCTCCACAAGAATCTTCAACAGATATGTTTAAAGAAAAGAAGATCTTTCTTAGGAATAAAAAGAGGTAGGTTTTGCATAAAATACAGCATTTTGGAAGATAACAATTTTAATTAAATTCGCTTTAGATCATTGCCCAGACTTAAGATCATTTTTTTTTTCTGTATAGGGGGGTTGTAATTTAACTCATAAAAAATGTATATCCTGCAAACAACTCATCGTTCATTATTTGGAGAAGAATTGGATTGTTTTTTGTTTTTTTTAAGTCACTTAAGAAGACGAGTAAAACATCAACATACAATGACACTGTAACCTTTTTATGACCAAGTCGAATACCCTCTAGTTCCCTTCTTAACAAAATGGCCAGAGGCTCCAATACTAAGTTAAACAGATATGGTGATAGCGGGCAGCCTTGTCTTGTCCCTTTTTGTAACTGAAAATAAGGAGTAGAGTGTCATTTTCTATAACAGAAATATAAGTATTCTTATATATCAATTGAATAAAATTAAAAAGGAGCCTCAGAAACCCATCTCCTAAAGTGATGTCAATAAGTGATCCCATGTTGCAGAGTCATACTCCTTTTTGTGTCTATAACAATAATCAGATCAGTCTTGATTCTATCTTTTCTCATCTGATGTTGATACCAATAATATTCCAAAATTAATTGTGTTTCTTTCCTAAGATACGGAGAGTCCACAACGTCATTCCAATTACTAGTGGGAATATCACTCCTGGTCAGCAGGAGGAGGCAAAGAGCACCACAGCAAAGTTACTCTGCTACCCATAATCCCCAGTCATTCTTTTTGCCTCTATCAATGGAGGAGGTGAAGTTTGGTGTCTGAAGAAATTAATTCCTTTTTCAGGTCCACGTCAATCTCTTCAATAGAGTAGTGGGGGCTTTTAAGCATTTAGGAAGTTGTGAGGTAGTCCTTGCTTTGAAAAGAAAAGTTAAGGAGCACCGGGTGATAAATAAAATAATTAAAATAAACAACTTTATTTGGAATTACAATTTCGCTCCAAAAAAACACTGTATTGAAAGTATGTGTTAAAAGAAGAAAAGAAAGAGGCGGGGCTCTGGGATATTAGTAACAATATATTAAATATGGCAAAACGGAACCAAAATTATTATAGAAAAATTCAATGTGATACAAATCTAACGTTGGATAAAATCCTAGTGAATAGACTCCTCTACTAATCTTTGATTGCCAAAATTCTAACGTTCGTAGATAGGCCATTATGGGTTATAGTTACAATATATACATATCTATAAACTGCATGGGGAATCATATACTAGAAACAAGAAGGTGGGTTCATATAAAATATTGTGTTTAATAAATAAACAAGCCCTGTTTGTGATAACAAGACACAAATATTGACCCCTAATCCCCTTTAGGGAGAGACCATCATACTGTAGGTTATAAATTGGCCATAATTTACCAGAAGTTTATGAGGTCAAATTCAGAGTTAAGGCCCCTTGGAATTCTAGTTTTTAATCTAAATATCCAGAAGGCCTTCCTTTCTGCTAGTTTTCTGGTGCTGTTACCCCCTTGTTTAGCAGGTAAAACCCTCTCTATGATATTCCACCTAAAACTTCTTACCTTATCGTGAAATTGAGAGAACTAACTTACCTTATCGTGAAATTGAGAGAAATGGTTGATAAGTGGTGTGGTATGTGTACCTGCCCTGATGTCTGCAAGATGTTCCTTAATTCTGGACTTGGGCTTCTCTAGTACTTAGTCTCACATATTGGAGTGCACATTGAGTACAAGAAATCAAATATACAATGTAAGTGGAGCGACAGTTCAAACAAAGTTTGATTTGAAACCTTTCACCTGTAGCCAAAGAGCTAAAACTGTTACCCAGTGCTTTGGCACATGCTAAACAAGCTGTGTAGTTACAATGGTACATCCCATTGAATCTTAGCCAGGAAGAATTAACTCTAGGCTCAGTTTTCAGTCTTCCAGGAGCCACTCTGTTACCCACTGTTTACCCCCTTTTATATGCAAATCTAATCCCTTTCTCCACTATGGTTTGAAGCCCATCATCGGCTTGGAGTAATGGGAAGTGTTTCATAACAATCTGTTAGGAATATTCTGTGATGAATACAGCCCTGCTATCTGTAGTAACTTCAGGAGTTTTAAGTTGTTCCTTAGCCGTACTTAGAAGCTTGTTCCCGTCAAATGACTTAACTGCTCTTCTTGCTCTAAGTAATATCATATTCCACCTCATTCGTACAATTTCTTTTGAGGCGTATGAATTGGCCCCTTGCTACACCCTTAAATACTCTTTGTGAGTGGCAACTGGAGGCATGAAGGAGAGAGTTTCCTGAGATGGGTTTTCGGTAGACCTCCCTTTCAATATTCTTGTCTGGGATCTGGTGGGGATGTCCTCATCTGCTCAGTGGAAGTTACCTTGTCACAGAGATTTGCTGATACAGGGTCCCTTCATTCATCAAAATCTAGATTCTCTGAGGCTGACTGCATGGAGGTTGAACGCTTTGTCAAGAGAGGGTTCTCTAAGAGTGTTATTGACACTCTGGTTCAAGCTCATAAAATAGTTACTCGTCGTATCGACCATTAAGTGTGGAGGACTTGTACTGGTATGAAGAGCGTGGCTTTTCCTGGCATAAGGTTAAGGTTGCCAGAATTGTATTTTTTCTCCAGGATGGACTGGAAAAGGGTCTATCTGCTAGTTCCTTGAAGGGACAGATATCAGCCCTGTCAGTGTTACTGCACAAGAGATTGGTTGAGCTTCCGGATGTGCAGTCCTTTGTTAAGGCTCTGACTATGATCAGACCTGTGTTTAAAGTATTTATTTATTGTTAACGTACACACAGTCGTCTTGTCACAAGCCTTGTGACAAGGTTACAAACAATATTCTTTACAGAGGAGAGACAAGTCTTAACAAGTTATAGAGCATTTAAGCCAAAAAACAATGATTTTTAAATAAGAAGAAAAGCACAGCTTAAATATAGTAGATACAGTGGTGTCCCAGGGACTCTGTATTAGTAAAGTGTGGCCAAAGAAAATTATAGACTGTGTATCACGTAATTTTGAGTTTATCCTGGGGAATATATAAATCTAATCTCTGTAAGGACGTAAATACATGGATACCTGTCCTAGGGTGGGTTAAACATACTTTTAAATGATGTCAATACGGGAGGGGAAGGGAAGTGGAAAGGGGTGGGGAAGGAGGACACAGAAAAAGGAAGAAAGAAAGAGAGAGAGAAAGAAGACAAAAAAAAACAAAAAAAAAAACAAAGAATTTACATTGCCCCCCAACCCTCTCTGCTCTCTCACTGTTCGGCCCAAAATGCTGGGTATCTGCCCGCATTAATCAATTCAAGAATGTAGGCCGATTGGCTAAGTGGCTTAATTAATTGCTGCTGTGCCTGGAAGGGAAGTGACAATATTACTACACCCCATTTTTCTAGGAATCTCTTTATATGGATCTCATTGTACTTAGATATTGCATATTGTTCCACCATACATTGTTTCAATACTTCTTTTTTGAATTTTATGAAAGAAGGAAGGTGGGAGAGCTTCCAAGATGTCAAGATCGCATTCCTAGCTAATAAAATTACAGTATTAATTAGCTTATAATTCTTTTGCTGTTGTGAAAATTTAACTAAGAAAATGACCATTTGAGCCTCTAACCTAAATTCTGTATCTAAGATTTTATTCAACCAGAACTTTATTTTCAGCCAGAACTGTTGGACTTTAGGACATAACCAGATACAATGTAAAAGATTTGCTTGTTGGGCCTGACATTTCCAGCATCCGATAATTTTTCTATACCATTTAGACAATTTGTCAGGGGTGATATATGTCGCATAAATCATTTTTAAATGCCTTTCGCGCCATGCTAAGGCGTTTCCTGTTTTATTCAACAAGTTCAGGCTTACTTGAATTTGTTGAGGCCTAAGCTCTGGAAAGGTATTATTCCAAATAGCTACTATTTTCTCCAGTTGGGCCTCGTGATTGGAAAACGACATCAACCGGTAAAATGGAGAGATTGACGAGGCCCCGCTGGTATATTGATTCATTAGGCTCCTTAACGGGGCATATGTCCAATTAGAGCCGAATTTAAGTTTAAGATCCGTAATGTAATGCTTTATTTGCAAATACGCAAAGTGATCAGTTTGAGGAAGTTCGAACTCTGCTCTGATGTCGAGGAATGATCTAATTATTGTACTAGGAGTAACTAGTTGTTTTAAAGAGGTCAGCCCTTTCAATTTCCACCTCTCAAAAACCTTATATGTGAAACCTGGAGCAAATCCTGGGCATCCCTGAATTGGAAGATATTCCGAAACAAATGGGGTTCTGCCAATTTCTACACAGAACTTCTGCCATGCCAGGATCACATTTTTAAACGTCGGCATTTTAGCAATTAACGGAGGCAGTTGTGGAATTGGGCAATGTAGAAGAGCTTTTAAGTTGAATGGGTGGACAAGGTTTGCCTCCCCAGCAAAGACAGTGAAAAATTCTTTCTCTGAGATCCAATCAGCCGCCAGTTTTGCGATTGAAGCAATATTATAGTGGGTAATATTCGGGAAAGCGAGACCCGCCGACTCTTTAGAAAGTGATAATGCACTTAATGCAATTCGGGGTCTTTTTCCTTTCCATAGGAATTCATTAGATGTTCGGTTAAATAATTTTATATCTGCCTTATGTAAGAGGAAAGGTATATTTTGGAGGAGATATATTAACTTTGGTAAAAGTATGATTTTAATAAGCATAATACGTGCTGAGAGAGAAATAGGGAGAGAGGCCCAGTCATTCAATTTCTGCTTACAATAATTGAACAATTTAACATAGTTCAACTCATACCATTCGTGTGGAGATTTTGACATTGTTATTCCTAAATATTTTATTTGAGTAACTTCTCTAAATGGGTGATCTAATACATGGCAGGCAGTTCTGTGTATCCACAATAGTTCGGATTTTTGAAGATTAATTTTGTAGCCAGAAAATGACGCAAATATTTGCACTGACTCTAATAGCTTAGGAAGGCTTTCTTTTAGGCCAGCTAAAAAAAGGAGTAAATCGTCAGCATACAGAGCAAGAACATATTTTTGTTTACCAATCTGGATACCTTCTAGCTGTTGTCTAAGAAGGATCGCCAATGGTTCTAATGATATGTTGAAGAGGATAGGCGAAAGGGGGCATCCCTGCCTAGTGCCTCTCTGTAGGATAAAACGATCCGTAATAGAGCCATTGATAAAGATTGCTGAGGATGGATTGTTATAGATAGCCTTGATCAAATTTGTGAAATTCCCGGAAAAGCCAAACTTTTCCAAGGCCGAAAAGAGATGGTCCCAGCAGATATAGTCGAAAGCCTTTTCGGCGTCGACTGTTAGGATGGCAGCGTCTTCTTTTTTTAACACTTTCTTATTATTCCGCAGATAGTCCAGTACCAGCATAACCTTACGGATATTTTTTGTCGGGCTTCTCCCCATCATGAAACCAGCCTGATTATCATGTATAATATTATTTAGGTGGGGGGCCAATCTTTTTGCAATTATGGACGTAAGTAATTTATAATCAAAATTTAATAGGGAAATAGGTCGATATGAAGAAGGAATTTCAGGATCTTTTTCTTTTTTGAGAACTAGAGCTATGTTAGATGCCGCAAAATACTGGGAGCATGGGATATCTGCGGAATAATAAGAATTAAATAGGTTATGTAAGGTAGGGGCTATTTGGTCTGCAAGGATCTTATAGAATTCGGCAGGGAGCGAGTCGGGGCCGGGGGCTTTGTTAAGTTTGGCAGTTTTAATACCAGTAAGAATTTCTTGTGTAGAGAGCGGAGCATTGAGTTGATTAATTATCTCTTGTGGCAATTTGGGGATCTTTACCTTATCCCAGAACCTCTCTTTTGATTCTATATTGGGAGGTTCAGCTTTATAAAGATTTTTAAAGAAGTCTGTAAACGTATGTTGAATGTCGTGATTGGAGGTAAATCTATTTTTCCCACATCTAATTGCAGTGATATAGTTAGAAGATCTCTTTTTAGTGATTTTAACGAGATATTTTGCTGCTTTCCCGGAGTAGCCACCATAAAGTGACTTCTTTCTTATGTCTTCAGATATCATTTGTTGTTTGAGAAAGATATCCCTTTGTGTTTTTAAATTTGTATATTTTTCTCCAAGCTTTTTGGAGGGATCAGCTATGAACGCATTGTATGCGTTCCTCACACTATTAGAGAGTTGGATTTCTTTCTGTAGAAAATTTTTTTTAAGAGCACACATGTAAGCCTTAATATCCCCACGTAACACAGCTTTTCCAGTCTCCCAGAATATTTCTGGCTTGTCCTTATAGGCATGGTTATAACTCTCAAATTCCCTCCATTTGTTGGCTAACCAGTTTTGGAAATGTAGGTTACTATGTAGATGGTTGGGAAAGAAGAAATTATTATTCGGTCTAGGTGTAAGAGATTTAGAGTTGAGTTCTAAAGCTATAACCGCGTGGCCAGAAAGAACTATATCTTTAATATCGGCCTGTACCTCCTTGCCACTTAAGTTTTCCGAGATTAAAAACATGTCTATGCGCGACAACGCTTGATATCCTTTAGATAGACATGTAAAAGCTTTAACATCTGGGTTC
Organism: Bombina bombina; assembly: GCF_027579735.1. Classification (NCBI taxonomy): domain Eukaryota; kingdom Metazoa; phylum Chordata; class Amphibia; order Anura; family Bombinatoridae; genus Bombina; species Bombina bombina. Next base: position 1,145,094,236 of record NC_069499.1, read on the forward strand.
AAACTTCTCCAGATGTCATATACACCTACTTTATGACAGAATTTTTGTAGTGTTCGTGTTTTCTTAACTCGCTTAGTACTTTTAGATCTACTTAATCTGTCTAAATTGGGGTACGCTGTTAAATTGAAATCCCCTCCAATCACGACATTGCGTCCTCTATATACTACTAATTCTAATGCTAAATCCTCCCAAAACCTGGCATCAGGTTGGTTGGGGCCATAAATGTTACAAAGAATAAAAGAGCTCTTCTCTATTTCAATGTCAAGAATTTGATAACGGGCCTCTGGATCAATTTGGCTCTTATTTATTTTATATTTTAAATTTTTGTTAATCAATATTGCCACTCCTTTCTTCCTAACCTGTGACGGGGCAGCGACCACCTCCCCCACCCATCTAGATTTGAGTTTGTCAATTTCATGCCTTTTTAGATGAATCTCTTGAAGCATAGCAATACCAGGCTTATGTGATCCCAATAATTTTATTACGGCTTTCCGTTTGATAGGGGAAGTAATTCCACCTACGTTCCAGGAAAGAATTTTAATCGACCCTATGCCCGATCCAATTTTACTAAGGTACTGCAAGACATTTTATAACAAGCCATAAGTTTATAAAGTAACAAGCGATCACAAGCCGTAAAATATATTAGAGCAAAAGAGCAGAGGGGTGGAGAGGAAGCAGCGGAAGAGAGGAAAAAAAAAAAAAAAAAAAAGGGATGAAAGAAAGGAGGCCCCCCCCGTTTACATACCCATAATAAAAATACATCTTTACATACATACTCTTGAAAAGACCTTCTTTTCAACAATAATTTTACAATAAAAAAATTGCTCATAGTCCAACATAAAAATGACTTCAATCAGTCAAACCAATCCTTAACATTCAAGGGATACCATTATCTAAACAAAACTTCAGCGCTTCTGCAGTATTATTTAATATACTTGTTTGACCCTCAATAATCATGATTAATCTTGCCGGATAGACAAGCCTAACATTATAGTTTGCTTTCATAAGTCGAGAACAAAAGGGAGACATTTCTTTCCTCTTATTCGTAGTTTCGGAGGAAAAATCTTGAAAGATTAATACTTTTTGTTGCTCTAATATTAATGGATTAGTTTTTCTGTAGTATTTAAGAATATTAATCTTGTCCTGGAAGTTTAGCATTTTAACCAATATGGGTCTGGGTCTAGTAATACCTTCAGAATTTTGCCGTACTGGACCCACTCTGTGAGCTCTTTCGATAATCATAGGCGTCGGAGGGGCTGGCATTTTTAATAATTGGGGGAGTTTAATTGAGACGAAAGCAACTAGATCTGAGTATTCTGTGGATTCGGGCAGACCAATAATTCTTAAGTTGTTTCGCCGCGAGCGGTCCTCTAGGTCCTCTAATTTGGCTTGTAAAACAGCTATTTGAGACCCAGATTCTTTATTTAACTGCTCACATTTATATAGTCTATCTTCAGAGTCTGAAATCCGAGTCTCAATTTCCTCTAATCGAGCTGTAAACTGCCTCACTTCCAGGACAATATTATTTATATCTTGTTTAATTTCTTGTTTAACAACATCTAATTGCGGGGAGATCATCCTTGAAATCTGCTCAACTAATTCAGAAAAGTCAGAATTTGGGCCTATACCATTATATTGTTCTTGTGCAACTAATAAGGAGCTCTCAGATAATTTAGTAGATTTCTTGTCTTTATGTTTGGGAGGCATGGCCGGAGATGTTTGTTTATGTTGTGTAACAAATCTATCCATGTATGGTGGGCTTATTGCTCAAGTTAAGAGAAGGAGCGATATAAAAATAAAGGGAGGAAGAGAAAAAAAAAAAAAAAAGGGGGGGGAATTTGAAAATGTGAGGAGACTCCGACTGTCACTTACTATCCCTCAATGTGACAGAATACAATACAGTGAGTGAGGACTTGTTAGTGTGCAGCACTTAAAATGAAAATGTGATGTGTGCAAAAGATAAGTAAATAATTCAGTGACTAAGTAGATAGTAAAAAAGAGAGGAGGGAAAAAAATTTACTCTGTGATAAAAAGGTGAAAGTGTGATTCCGACTGTCACTTGTTTTCCCTAAGCGTGGCAGAGGATATTGTCGTGAATGAGGGCTTGTGTTAAAGTGTAATAGTTAAATAAAGATGTGAGATGTGAAAAAAAAAAAAAAAAAAACCAAGGAAGAAAAAAGTAGAGTATGCAAACAAAAGAAAAAAGAAAGAGGGGGAACTTCCTTTAAAGAATCGTGTCCAAGTTCTCTAACCCAAGAATGAACTGCTTAAATGTTCTTATATTTATAGCTCATGTGGCAATATTATCAGCGCTTACTACCACTAACCAGCTTGCCTAAATTCCTTTTATCTCGACATTATCTATCTTAACGCAGATTACTATCAGCAAAGGAAAACTATTAAAAATAGATCTGAGGACTCTCTTAAATATCAGGGGGTCTTGCTTGACCTGTCTCCAGGACACTCTTATAGACCCTTAAAAATAGACCATTTCATCCCAAAAAACAGAATGATGTAGCTTTTTGCGGACTACCAGGCACACTGTTCACTGATCATGTAGATAGGAAAAAAGAAAAAAAAAAAAAAAAAAAAAAAAGACAGTCTTAGGTGTAATCCACTTAATGACCAGACACAAAATCATACAGGAATAAATACTTCTGTGGACATCCAACCTTCCTGTGTGTAGGGCGAATACAAGACTTAATATCAAAATGTGTATCCGCAGTAGGGAGCAATACTAATGTCAATGTTATAGTCCTGCTCTGTAACAGTGTTGTGGGGAGCTCGTGCTGAGTTTTCTTCTTGAGCTTCTATTTAGGATAAAAGATATCCTAAGGGGTACCATTAAAGATTGGTGAGGCACTTCGGTCAAAATGTGTGAAAATAGCCCTTAGGTAAAGGTTGATGCCAAGGTTATGTTCCTACCCTGAATCAGGGTCCTGGGAGCTGTTACTAGGCTATCAGATTATTAGATCCTTTTCCCATGGAGAATTATCAGTAGGGGCCCTATGTTCATTGTCGTCAGCGGCCGGGCTTATTACAAAACTTCTTAGCCCAGAGTGAGAGCAGGTCCCTTTAATAGTGGGGGAGTCAGGGCCAGTGTTCCTACCCTGAATCAGGGTCCTGGGAACTGCTGTTCACTTTCTAAGACCAAATTTCTTTTACAGCCTTTAAATGCAGTCTGAGAGTCCCAAAAGAGCGGCACCACTGTCAGCCCATGAGTAACTTATTGTGCGATGTGGCTAATGGTGGTATTTTGGCAGCAGATCTTAAGAGCACATTTCCCAGCTTTTAATCTCTCTAAAGCAGGCCACTATTCACATTGCTCTGTTAGAGCTTTATGTGGCACACACACCGCTATTCTTTTTTTGATCTTAAGTAACGGTCTTAGTGGGATATAGCCAAGCGAGATATGACCCAATTAATGAGCATGAATAGACAGGGGGGCTCAAACAATATAAGTCTTTTAGTCTTAAGTCTTTAAGTCTTTTAGTACTCACGACCAGTCTTCCAACCGGGTTCCCAGTATAGCGATTCTTAAATCCTCTCACTGAATACCTTTTCTTGAGGAATAGCCCTGAGAGAGATGTACACCGGATTCTGCTGCACGTCCCGGTAGCTTTATCACACAGTTCCACTCACTGCGGTCCCCTCACAGGTTGGGCTATGTGAGAAAAGAAGGTAGACGCCGCGCCAGGGCGGCGATGCTTCCACAACGAAGCCGCTTCTGTCTTGTGACTTCGGTCACGCTAATAGCCTTAGGCCAAGTCTCCGGTCTGCAGGGAAGAATTGCAGCGCAAGGAGGAGTAGCGTTGGGGCGGTGTAACAGGCCCTGTGTTTTCGGCGCACGAAGCAGCAACCAACCACCTCGCTCCGCCTCCAAACCGGAAGTGGCTACATCAGCTCCAGACCTGTGTTTAGATCTTGGGCTCTGCCTTGGAGCCTAAATCTTGTTCTTAGTGTTTTGCAGCAGGCTCCATTTGAGCCTATGCATATTGTTGACATTAAATTGTTATCTTGGAAGTTTCTTTTTTGCTGGCTATTGCCTCTGCGCGCAGAGTTTCTGAGATTTCTGCTTTACAATATGATTCCCCATATCTGGTTTTCCATGCTGATAAGGCGGTTTTACGTACTAAATTAGGGTTCCTCCCTAAGGTGGTGTCGGACCTTAACATTAATCAAGATATTGTTGTTCCTTCCTTGTGTCCTAATTCTTCTTCAGTGAAGGAACGCTTGCTTCACAATCTGAATGTGGTTAGTGCCTTGAAGTTCTATCTTCAGGCTACTAAGAAATTCAGACAATCTTCCTCTTTGTTTGTCATCTATACGGGGAAGTGTAAGGAGCAGAAGGCTACTACGACTTCCCTATCATTCTGATTGAGGAGTGTCATCTGCTTAGCTTATGAAACAGTAGGGCAACAGCCTCCTGAGAGGATAACGGCTCATTCCACTAGAGCAGTGGCTTCCTCCTGGGCTTTTAAGAACGAAGCCTCAATGGTTCACATTTGTAAGGCGGCTACCTGGTTGTCCTTACACACTTTTTCTAAATTTTACAAGTTTGATGCATTTGCTTCGGCTGAAGCAGCTTTTGGGAGAAAAGTTTTGCAGGCTATGGTGCCCTCAGAATAGGGTCCGCCTCCTTTTTTGTTCTCTCCCGTAATTCATTCAGTGTCCTCTGGAGCTTGGGTATAGTTTTCCCAACAGTAAGGAATGAAGTCGTGGACTCTCCCTGCCTTATGGAAGGAAAACATAATTTATGCTTACTAGATAAATTCCTTTCCTTCCTGGCAGGGAGAGTCCACGACCCCGCCCGTAATTTATTTTTTGATGGGCGGCTCCCTTTTTATATTATTTCTTCTGGCACCTTTATACCCTGATGTTTCTCCTACTTTTCCTTGTTCCCTCGGCAGAATGACTGGGGGATAGGGGAAGTGGGAAGGATATTTAAACCTTTGTATTTCACAACAGTAAGGAATGAAGTCGTGGACTCTCCCTACCAGGAAGGAAAGGAATTTATCTGGTAAGCATAAATTATGTTTTTTTATTTGATCGTATTTCTTGGTGAAATGGTGGCATGAAATATACCAAAATGGGCCTAGATCAATACATTGGGTTGTCTATTTAAAATATATACATCATTTTGACAGGTAAATAAAAAAAAAAAAAACAAGGCTCTATTTCTGTTTAAATGAAGTGATAGCAAAAATGCTGAAAATTATTCGGTATTTTGGAATCCGTTTTTTCTCTGAAAGTCCCGGTAGTGAAGGGGTTAATATAACTTTTTTTTTTACTGTTACTGCTATATTATATAGAAAGGGTACAGGATGATATTTGCAGCTTAATCTAAAGTAAGACTTTAAGAGGACTAAGGTGTTGACTGTCCCTTTAATGGTCTGATATCTATTTAAAGGGACAGTCAACATCAGAATGTTTGTTGTTTTAAAAGATTGATTATCCCTTAATTACCAATTCCCCAGTTTTGCAAAACCAATACAGTTATAATTATACACGTTTTACCTCTGTAATTACCTTGTATCTAAGCCTCAGCAGACTGCCCCCTTATTTCAGTTCTTTTGACAGACTTGCATTTTAGCCAATCAGAGCTGACTCCATGGTAAATTCACGTGCATGAGCTCAATGTTATCTATATGAAACATGTAAACTAATGCCCTCTAGTGGTGAAAAACTATCAAAATGCATTTAGATTAGAGGCGGCCTTCAAGGTCTAAGAAATTAGCATATGAACCTCCTAGGTTTAGCTTTCAACTAAGAATACCAAGAGAACAAAGCAAAATTGGTGATAAAAGTAAATTGGAAAGTTGTTTAAAATTACATGCCCTATTTAAATCATGAAAGTTTTTTTTGGACTTGACTGTCCCTTTAATGTCAGAGTGCATTTCAATTCCTAGTAGGTTATCCCTGACCATGACACGGTCTATTCTTGGCATTGTCTTAGTAGCTTAGTTTCTTTATATCTATTTTGTGCTGGTTTCCCTATTAAACTATCTAAAGTTGGACAAGTTACTAGGTTGAAATCACCAGCCACAATTAAATTCCTATGAATGTACTGTGTTAATTTAAACTGTAGGGACTCCCAGAAGGGTCTATCTGTTTTATTTGGTCCATATATATTACATATAGGAAAGTCTTCCCCTTGTAATTGTATAACATACCTTTCTTCCAAATTTATTTCACAATCTAATATATTATACTTCGGATTTTTATTAAAAAGAAAGGCAACCCCTTTTTTCTTAGTACTGCAAGAATGGGCCACAACTTCTTCCACCAAAATATGGGCCATCTCTCTCCTCTGTAATGTTTTGACAGAGAAGTCTTGAAATAGCAGGATTTTTCCCTGCCCAATAAAAAACACAATTTATGCTTACCTGATAAATTTATTTCTCTTGTGGTGTATCCAGTCCACGGATCATCCATTACTTGTGGGATATTCTCATTCCCAACAGGAAGTTGCAAGAGGACACCCATAGCAGAGCTGTTATATAGCTCCTCCCCTAACTGCCATATCCAGTCATTCGACCGAAAACACGCAGAGAAAGGAGAAACCATAGGGTGCAGTGGTAACTGTAGTTTAAATGAAAAAAATTACCTGCCTTAAAATGACAGGGTGGGCCGTGGACTGGATACACCACAAGAGAAATAAATTTATCAGGTAAGCATAAATTGTGTTTTCTCTTGTAAGGTGTATCCAGTCCACGGATCATCCATTACTTGTGGGATACCAATACCAAAGCTAAAGTACACGGATGAAGGGAGGGACAAGGCAGGTACTTAAATGGAAGGTACCACTGCCTGTAAAACCTTTCTCCCAAAAATAGCCTCCGAAGAAGCAAAAGTATCAAATTTGTAGAATTTTGAAAAAGTATGAAGCGAAGACCAAGTCGCCGCCTTGCAAAACTGTTCAACAAAAGCCTCATTTTTAAAGGCCCAAGTGGAAGCCACAGCTCTAGTAAAATGAGCTGTAATCCTTTCAGGAGGCTGCTGTCCAGCAGTCTCATAGGCTAAGCGGATTATACTTCTTAGCCAAAAAGAAAGAGAGGTTGCCGAAGCCTTTTGACCTCTCCTCTGTCCAGAGTAGATAACAAACAAAGCAGATGTTTGCCGAAAATCTTTAGTAGCTTGTAAGTAAAACTTCAAAGCACGAACCACGTCCAGATTGTGTAATAGACGTTCCTTCTTTGAAGAAGGATTAGGACACAAGGATGGAACAACAATCTCTTGATTGATATTCTTGTTAGATACCACCTTAGGTAAAAACCCAGGTTTGGTACGCAGGACTACCTTATCCGAATGGAAAATCAGATAAGAAGAATCACATTGTAAGGCAGATAACTCGGAGACTCTACGAGCCGAGGAAATAGCTACCAAAAAAAGAACCTTCCAAGATAAACGTTTGATATCTATGGAATGAAGAGGTTCAAAAAGAACTCCTTGAAGAACCTTAAGAACCAAGTTTAAGCTCCATGGCGGAGCAACCAGTTTAAACACAGGCTTGATTCTAACTAAAGCCTGAACGTCTGGAACATCTGCCAGACGCTTGTGCAAAAGAATAGACAGGGCAGAAATCTGTCCCTTTAAGGAACTAGCTGACAATCCTTTTTCCAAACCTTCTTGGAGAAAGGATATTATCCTGGGAATCCTGACTTTACTCCATGAGTAACCCTTGGATTCACACCAATAAAGATATTTACTCCATATCTTATGATAAATTTTCCTGGTTACAGGCTTTCGTGCCTGTATTAAGGTATCAATGACTGACTTGGAGAAGCCACGCTTTGATAAAATCAAGCGTTCAATCTCCATGCAGACAGTCTCAGAGAAATTAGATTTGGATGATGGAAAGGACCCTGAAGAAGAAGGTCCTGTCTCAGAGGCAGAGTCCATGGTGGAAAGGATGACATGTCCACTAGATCTGCATACCAGGTCCTGCGTGGCCACGCAGGCGCTATTAAAATCACTGATGCTCTCTCCTGCTTGATCTTGGCAATCAGTCGAGGGAGCAGAGGAAACGGTGGAAACACATAAGCCAGGTTGAAGGACCAGGGCATTGCTAGAGCATCTATCAGCGTCGCCTTGGGATCACTGGACCTGGATCGAGACGCCATGAGATCCAGTTCTGGTTTGCCCCAACGATGAATCAATTGTGCAAACACCTCCGGATGGAGTTCCCACTCCCCCGGATGAAAAGTCTGTCGACTTTAGAAAATCCACCTCCCAGTTCTCTACACCTGGGATATGGATAGCTGATAGGTGGCAAGAGTGAATCTCTGCCCAATGAATTATCCTTGAGACTTCTAACATCGCTAAGGAACTTCTTGTTCCCCCTTGATGATTGATGTAAGCCACAGTCGTGATGTTGTCCGACTGAAATCTGATGTACCTCAGTGTTGCTAACTGAGGCCAAGCCTGAAGAGCATTGAATATCGCTCTCAGTTCCAGAATATTTATTGGAAGAAGTGTCTCCTCCTGAGTCCACGATCCCTGAGCCTTCAGGGAGTTCCAGACTGCACCCCAACCTAGAAGGCTGGCATCTGTTGTTACAATTGTCCAATCTGGCCTGCGAAAGGTCATTCCTTGGACAGATGGACCCGAGATAGCAACCAGAGAAGAGAATCCCTGGTCTCTTGATCCAGATTTAGTTGAGGGGACAAATCTGTGTAATCCCCGTTCCACTGACTGAGCATGCATTGTTGCAGCGGTCTGAGATGTAAGCGTGCAAACGGCACTATGTCCATTGCCGCTACCATTAAGCCGATTACTTCCATGCACTGAGCCACCGAAGGGCGCGGAATAGAATGAAGAACACGGCAGGAATTTAGAAGCTTTGATAACCTGGACTCCGTCAGGTAAATTTTCATTTCTATAGAATCTATCAGAGTCCCTAGGAAGGAAACTCTCGTGAGTGGGGATAGAGAGCTCTTTTCCTCGTTCACTTTCCACCCATGCGACCTCAGAAATGCCAGTACTACGTCCGTATGAGACTTGGCAATTTGGAAGATTGACGCCTGTATCAGGATGTCGTCTAAATAAGGGGCTACTGATATACCCTGCGGCCTTAGGACCGCCAGAAGCGACCCTAGAACCTTTGTGAAGATTCTTGGGGCTGTAGCTAATCCAAAAGGATGGTACGAATAGTTTCCATCTTGAATGATGGAACTCTGAGGAATTTGTTTAAGATCTTTAGATCCAAAATTGGTCTGAAGGTTCCCTCTTTTTTGGGAACCACAAACAGATTTGAGTAAAAACCCTGTCCCTGTTCCTCCTTTGGAACTGGATGGATCACTCCCATAACTAGGAGGTCTTGTACACAGTGAAAGAATGCCTCTCTCTTTATCTGGTTTGCAGATAATTGTGAAAGGTGAAATCTCCATTTTGGGGGGGAAGCTTTGAAGTCCAGAAGATATCCCTGGGATATAATTTCCAATGCCCAGGGATCCTGAACATCTCTTGCCCACGCCTGAGCGAAGAGTGAGAGTCTGCCCCCTACTAGATCCGTTACCGGATAGGGGGCCATTCCTTCATGCTGCCCTTTTGAGATGTCCTGCAGCATTCAGGGGACTTCTGAGGAAAACTGGATGTCTCAGTCTGTAATTTTAACTGCGCAAAAAAGCGCTAAAATAGGCCCCTCCCACTCATATTACAACAGCGGAAAGCCTCAGGAAACTGTTACTAAGCAAAAATAAAGCCAGCCATGTGGAAAAAATTAGGCCCCAATAATTTTTATCACCAGACACACATATAAAAACGATTAAACATGCCAGCAAACATTTTTATATTGTATTTATACAAGGGTAATACCCCTGAGAGTAAGCATGATACCAGTCGTTATTAAATCACTGTATTCAGGCTTAACTTACATTAATTCGGTATCAGCAGCATTTTCTAGCATTTCCAATCCTAGAAAAAATTATAACTGCACATACCTCATTAGCAGAATAAACTACACGCCATTCTCCCGCTGAAGTTACCTCACTCCTCAGACATATGTGAGAAGAGCAATGGATCTTAGTTACAACCTGCTAAGATCATAGAAAACTCAGGCAGATTCTTCTTCTACTTCTGCCTGAGATAAAACAGTACAACTCCGGTACCATTTAAAATAACAAACTTTTGATTGAAGAAAATAAACTAACTATTTTTTACCACTCTCTCTTACTACCTCCATGCGTGTTGAGAGTTGCAAGAGAATGACTGGATATGGCAGTTAGGGGAGGAGCTATATAACAGCTCTGCTGTGGGTGTCCTCTTGCAACTTCCTGTTGGGAATGAGAATATCCCACAAGTAATGGATGATCCGTGGACTGGATACACCTTACAAGAGAAAGGGTGATTTTTTGTTAAAAGGCACGCAAGATTTGGACCTTATCTTGAAAACTAAGATACTTAACTATTATCGGCCTTCTTATATAGCTACCATTAGTATTGCTACTTACCTGTCCGACTCTATGTGCCCTTTCCACAATAAAAGTATGTTGTTGTGTTTGGATACCTAAATATTGTGGTAATTGAGTGGCTGACAATGTAACCAAATCTGTGAATTCACTTGTTTCAGGGATCCCTATTATTCTGTTATTTCTACAGAATCGATTTTCTAGGTCATTTATTCTATATTGCAGAAATGTAATTCTATTTTCCTGTTCTAATATCTGAGATGCATGCTTGGTATTTACTTCACCAATATTTGATACTCTAGTTTCAACTTCTGTGAGCCTATTGCCAAATTGTTTAACTTCATTAGACAATTGAGCAAAATTGGATCTAATTTGCTCAAATTGTGTTAGTGCCACATCAGATATTTGTTTAGCTATAGCTTGTATATAAACATTACTAGTGTTACTATTAGTTGAATCAGCAACAGCCTCCATAAAGATATTTTTATTTTCTTTCTGTTTAGTTGGTATTGCGGGGGATTTTACTTTACCACTAGAGATAAATCTTTCCATTAATGTAAACAATAAGTGCACTTTGTAAGGGACACATTATTCCAATTTAGGATTTTTAACCTTGATATTAATAAGTATAAATAAAAAAGAAGTGTAAGCTTACTTTATAATGTGACCATATAGATTTTCAATAACTCCCAGACATGAGTAAAGACAAAATGCTCAGTCATTTACAGTGTTTCTCTATTATTTAGCCACACTAGTGGACAGTAATATACTTAAGGATAATTTTGATGTGAATCTGTTTTCAATAAATCACAAACGTGATCCTCTTTACCTAGAAATTGCTTGTGATCAAATAAAAAAATAATAATAATAATGTAATCTACTAATCTTACTAAGTTTTTGTTTTGTGAAAGAAATCAACAAAAATGTGGGTATTTCCCCTTTGTATAGCAAAATCCAGGAATAAGAAAATTTCTGTAAATATTACGTTCCCCAAAGATAGACTGTTTTGATTAGAGGATTATATGTAAGATCTCAAATATAATATAAATTATAATAAACCCAGTATCATATTTATAAATATAGATCTTTCCAGGCTGGCTACAACCCTTCCCAAGGTCCATGTAGAGGGCTCTCAGATCGCTGTCTTTTTCCTCCGGAGGTTATGTTGATGGGGGTATACAGATTGTAATCCCTTAAAAGAATAGTTTAGTCAAAATTAAACTTTCATGATTCAGATAGAGCATGCAATTTTAAGCAACTTTCTAATTTACTCCTATTATCAAATTTTCTTTGTTATCTTACTATCTTTATTTGAAAAAGCAGGAATGTAAGCAGCCAGCCCATTTTTGGTTCAGCACCTGGGTAGCACTTTCTTATTGGTGTCTAAATGTAGCCACCAATCAGCAAACGCTTTCCAGGTGCTGAATCAAAAATGGGCCGACTCCTATGCTTACATTTAAATAAAGATAGCAAGAGAACAAACACATTTGAGAAACGCTGCCTTAAGGTGTATTGTAGCACAGATCCTCCCAAGTTAGCTTTACTCTAGGCCCAGGCTAGGGGACCCTGCAAATGACCGGTAAACTTCTGAGCTAGCCGCCTTTAGCTCACAGGAGCCACCGCCACACACAAGGCATAAACCTTTCCCGGTGTTCTTACTCTTCTCATAGGGAACGGCTGATATTCAGGTGGTAACGATAGAAAGAAGAAACACTCTATACCCTCTTCAGAGCATGTGCTGCCAGTGACCTGCTTGCAGCTCCTCCTCAACATCAGATGATCTTTTTACTTCTATTATCAATGTATTTGATTGGTTACATAAGAGCAGAGTGGGGTGGCAGATGTTCCTGCAATGGTTAATAGGGGCAGCAAATGCTGATCCTGGGAAGACAGGTTCTCGGGAGCAGTAATGCACTACTGGGAGCTGGCTGAACACATCTGGTGAGCCAATGACTAGAGACCTAAGTGAAGCTAACTAACAGTAATGCATTGCTGCTCTTAAACATACCTAGGTATGCTTTTCAAGAAAGGAATCCAAGAGAATGAAACAAATGTGATAAGTAAACTGAATAGTTGTTTTGAATTAAAGGGACACTGTAGCCAAAAAAAATATTTTGTGATTCAGATAGAGCAGGCAATTTTAAGCAACTTTCTAATTTACTCCTATTATCAAATTGTCTTTATTTTCTTGGTATCTTTATTTGAAAAGCAAGAATGTAAGTTTAGATGCTGGCCCATTTTAGGTGAACAACCTGGGTTGTCCTTGCTGATTGGACAGCACCTTTAAACAAGTGCTGTCCATGGTTCTGAACCCACAATTTGCTGGCTCCTTAGCTGAGATGCCTTCTTTTAAAATAAAGATTGCAAGAGAATGAAGAAAAATTGATAATAGAAGTAAATTAGAAAGTTGCTTACAATTACATGCTCTATCTGAATCATGAAAGAAAAAATTTGGGTTCAGTGTCCCTTTAACTACTCCTCTAAAATTACATTCAAATCTAAAAAAAAATAATCTGTAATGCAAATAAAAAGGGGACTTGTTTAAACATTCAACTATGTTACATGAAAAGATTAAAATTGTTTATTTTTATTATGAAAACAAATGGGGGAAAAACTGCCCTGTCTTATATGTAACAAAGAAAAAACGACGTTGGTGTTCCCTTCATGTTGTTTTTCTTCTGCTCAGAGGCTTTTTAAGCAAACCTAATCTTTGTTTGGTTATGCAGGATTTATTGCAGATGGTATAAGGTCTCAGGCTGATTCTCACACTACTAATGACGTGCGGCGCCTGCCCCTAAGCCCTAAACCTTTACAATTCCTGTAAAGTGACCTTGTGTTCTGCACTCATATCCTTCCAAATCTGCTATTTACAACATTGTATGCAGACTGTGCTGTTCTTTAGGGTTTCTCTGTATTGTGATAAAAATGTCTCCACGCTCTAGAATCTCTATCCAGCATAACAATAGTGAGCAAGAAGAATGCAACCTTGTAACAGTGACAGATAAAAGGGCTAATAAACTAATGTTTTTCTTTGCTGATCTAAAAGAGGGTATTTTATGTTTTCTTTTCTTAAAGGGATGTTTCTTTACTTAAAGGGACATGAAGCAAAATTAAACTTTCAGGATTCAGATTGTGTGCCGTTTTAAACAACTCTCTAGTTTAATAGTATTACAAAATGTACTTTGTTTGCTTGGTATTTTCTGCTGAAGACCATACCTACATAGTTTTAAGAGCGTGCACGTGTACTGAGCCTTGCGCACAAAAAAAAGTTAATTTCAGACAAATCATTTGTCACAGAAAAAAAAATGTAATTTAAGATTAATGTGGTTATTCTGTTCAGCTGAATTTAGAGAACATTATTTGTTAATTAAAGGGACAGTTTACTACATAATTTTTATTGTTTAAAGAGATAGTCCCTGTATTACCCATTCCTTAGTTTTGCATAACAAGCACAGTTATATTAATACACTTCTTACCTCTGTGCTTACCTTGTATCTGAGCTTCTGCAGACTGCCCCCTTGTCTCAGTTCTTTTGACAGACTTGCATTTTAGCCAATCAATGTTGACTCGTAAATAACTCCACTGGTGTGAGCACAATGTTATCTGTATGGCACACATACTAGCAAGAGTAAATTGGAAAGGTGTTTAAAATTGCATGCCCTATCTGAATCATGAAAGTTTAATGATTCAGACTGTCCCTTTAATGGAAATGTATCAACTCCTTATTTCCTATGGGGGTGTCTTCAGGGCAGCAAAGGAACAGCTGGATAGCAGTTACCTAGTGCTACTGCTATAAGCCGCAGCAGCACAAAACAATAAAATAGAACAGGATTGTCAAGGACAATAGTGAATGCTGAGGAGTGTTTGTTGCTTTAGTCAGCCAGTGAACAATTACATAGCTAGGTATGTAACATGCCTTTCTTTCATTTAATTGCAGCCTGTCTATATATTTGATAAACATTTTTTTTAGTTTATTTTTCCTTTTAAGCCAGAAAACCTCAGAGCTGTATGGGATCTGTCACATCACATGTACACTGCTACTTTACATCAGACTTCCATATACCTGTGACACCTATAGGTATCTGATCTTCTACAAAAAACATATTACTTTTAAAGTGGGCGGCAGAAGCGCGGGGTATTAGACTGGCACGGCTAGATTAAAATGTAAGTTACAGCGCAACTTCATTAGAAGTGATCAATTAAAGTCCATCTAAAACATCACTAACATTCTGGATCTGATTATAAAAAGTGGAACGTTTACCATAACTTTAATACGTATGATATATCTTTGCTAAAGAGATGTGATATTTACAATAGTGAAAATATGCATGGAGTAGAAATGCCATAACTTAACGTTTAGTCTGTATACAGTGAGTTTACCAGCTTTTGAGTTTGTACCCACGGATTGAAAACCATAAGAATAGACAATAAGGAATAAGGGGCAGTACATAAGGTTATAATGCAGGTATAACAAGTGGCGCAGTATTTAAATTTTTGTTTGCAATCACGAAAACTCCGCTTGTGTTAAGCTTTTTGCGCTAGTCGGGTTGCGTTCATAGTACAAGTTTATAAAAAACGTGTATTTTGCGCTAGCGGTAACCCGAATAGCGCGAGAAAACTAACTTAATTTTCTACATTCACGTACATGTATTCCCCTATAGAAATCAATGGAGAAAAAAAGTGAATAAAAAAAACTAACACCCGAGATCGCGCAAACTCCATCGCATTTTCACATTTCCCATAGAAGTCAACGGGGAAAAAAAAACTGTTGAAAAAAACCTAACACCCATCGCGCAAACAACATATCATATTCACATTAACAAATGCTAAAGATTTACAGTAAATACATAGTATATTTTTAAATATGAATATTGCATACATTTGTTTTATCATGTTTTCAGCTCATATATGTCTATATGTGTGTACATATATATTAATGTTTTATATGTGTATATATGACTGTAAATACATATATACACACACATTAATATATATAGACATACAGGGAGTGCAGAATTATTAGGCAAATGAGTATTTTGACCACATCATCCGCTTTATGCATGTTGTCTTACTCCAAGCTGTATAGGCTCGAAAGCCTACTACAAATTAAGCATATTAGGTGATGTGCATCTCTGTAATGAGAAGGGGCGTGGTCTAATGACATCAACACCCTATATCAGGTGTGCATAATTATTAGGCAACTTCCTTTCCTTTGGCAAAATGGGTCAAAAGAAGGACTTGACAGGCTCAGAAAAGTCAAAAATAGTGAGATATCTTGCAGAGGGATGCAGCACTCTTAAAATTGCAAAGCTTCTGAAGCGTGATCATCGAACAATCAAGCGTTTCATTCAAAATAGTCAACAGGGTCGCAAGAAGCGTGTGGAAAAACCAAGGCGCAAAATAACTGCCCATGAACTGAGAAAAGTCAAGCGTGCAGCTGCCAAGATGCCACTTGCCACCAGTTTGGCCATATTTCAGAGCTGCAACATCACTGGAGTGCCCAAAAGCACAAGGTGTGCAATACTCAGAGACATGGCCAAGGTAAGAAAGGCTGAAAGACGACCACCACTGAACAAGACACACAAGCTGAAACGTCAAGACTGGGCCAAGAAATATCTCAAGACTGATTTTTCTAAGGTTTTATGGACTGATGAAATGAGAGTGAGTCTTGATGGGCCAGATGGATGGGCCCGTGGCTGGATTGGTAAAGGGCAGAGAGCTCCAGTCCGACTCAGATGCCAGCAAGGTGGAGGTGGAGTACTGGTTTGGGCTGGTATCATCAAAGATGAGCTTGTGGGACCTTTTCGGGTTGAGGATGGAGTCAAGCTCAACTCCCAGTCCTACTGCCAGTTTCTGGAAGACACCTTCTTCAAGCAGTGGTACAGGAAGAAGTCTGCATCCTTCAAGAAAAACATGATTTTCATGCAGGACAATGCTCCATCACACGCGTCCAAGTACTCCACAGCGTGGCTGGCAAGAAAGGGTATAAAAGAAGAAAATCTAATGACATGGCCTCCTTGTTCACCTGATCTGAACCCCATTGAGAACCTGTGGTCCATCATCAAATGTGAGATTTACAAGGAGGGAAAACAGTACACCTCTCTGAACAGTGTCTGGGAGGCTGTGGTTGCTGCTGCACGCAATGTTGATGGTGAACAGATCAAAACACTGACAGAATCCATGGATGGCAGGCTTTTGAGTGTCCTTGCAAAGAAAGGTGGCTATATTGGTCACTGATTTGTTTTTGTTTTGTTTTTGAATGTCAGAAATGTATATTTGTGAATGTTGAGATGTTATATTGGTTTCACTGGTAAAAATAAATAATTGAAATGGGTATATATTTGTTTTTTGTTAAGTTGCCTAATAATTATGCACAGTAATAGTCACCTGCACACACAGATATCCCCCTAAAATAACTATAACTAAAAACAAACTAAAAACTACTTCCAAAACTATTCAGCTTTGATATTAATGAGTTTTTTGGGTTCATTGAGAACATGGTTGTTGTTCAATAATAAAATTAATCCTCAAAAATACAACTTGCCTAATAATTCTGCACTCCCTGTATATATATATATATATATATATATACACAAATACATCTTTAAACATGTATGTGTCTCAATATTGAAGCCATTTGCCTACCTTTTTTTTCTAACACCGAGATCTCATATCTTTGAGCCCCTATAACTTTTTTTGCAATATTTTTATATATAATTTTTATTAGACAGTGTTAATATGAGTGTAGTGTAACTGTGCTTTGCAATGTATTTTTTAAGTGTTTTGTGCAACTTTTTTGTTTCGTAAAATCACTGTAAAGATTGAAGTGTAAATGTTGATTGTGCTGGCTCCACTTGTAATATCAGCACATTGAAAATGGCTCACAAAAACAAATTACACTAGCGCAAAACCGTTTATGCCTCACTTGTAATCTAGCCCATAATTGGGAATGTTTAGGAGCGATGGCACATCTGTGATCCCTTATGACATATCTGCACCAGAAATTATCTGCATTGTAAATAATCAGTATATAAAATAAGCCTTTTAAAAGCTTTTAAAAATGTCATTTTATTAGCAAAGTTTTTATTGGTTTGTAGGAGACTTCTATTGAGCTTAGCTCCTTTGCAGTAGCCAATTAGGGACAGATATAAATGAGCTCTTGCATATATAAACCAATCACAGTCCAACATATAAGAGGGTCAGGGTTCTGCATTACACGAATTGCACTACAGCTTGTCTGGGAGAAAGTGGAAAAAATACTACTTTCAGGGTTAACTTACAGAAAAACAGGCACAAATAAATAATGAGTGCATTGCAAAGTTTTTTTTTTTTTATTTAATTGTGCATAACTGAACATTTTATGAGGAATTTCCTTTTGTGTTTAATGACGCTTAAAACTGGGTTTTCCATTTCTTTCATGTAATTGGCAAGAGTCCATGAGCTCGTGACATATGGGATATACAATCCTACCAGGAGGAGCAAAGTTTCCCAAACCTCAAAATGCCTATAAATACACCCCTCACCACACCCACAATTCAGTTTTACAAACTTTGCCTCCTATGGAGGTGGTGAAGTAAGTTTGTGCTAAGATTTCTACGTTGATATGCGCTTCTCAGCATTGTTGAAGCCCGATTCCTCTCATAGTACAGCGAATGTCAGAGGGACGTGAAGGGAGTATCACTTATTGAATACAATGATTTCCCTAACGGGGGTCTATTTCATGGGTTCTCTGTTATCGGTCGTAGAGATTCATCTCCTACCTCCCTTTTCAGATCGACGATATACTCTCAAATTACCATTACCTCTACTGATAACTGTTTCTGTACTGGTTTGGCTATCTGCTATATTTGGATGGGTGTCTTTTGGTAAGTATGTTTTTTATTACTTAAGGCACCCCAGCTATGGTTTGGCACTTTATGCATTTATATAAAGTTCTAAATATATGTATTGTACTTATATTTGCCATGAGTCAGGTTCATGTATTTCCTTCTGCAGACTGTCAGTTTCATATTTGGGGAATATAAACATCTTTTAAAAATGAAATTTATTTCTTACCTGGGGTTTAGTCTTTTTTTCAATTGACTACTTCTTACAAATTGCGGGCGGTATTAGGCCCGCGGGTGCGACAAATGCTAAACTTTATTGCGTCATTTTTTGGCGCGAAATTTTTTTTGGCGCGAAAGGGTACGTCTATGACACAAGTTCGGCATTTCACACGGTTGCGTCATTAGTGACGCAAGTGTGTCATTTCCGGTTATTTTTTGGCGCCAAAAAAGTTTAGTTACGTTGTGTGTCATTTTTTGGCGCCAAACTTTTTCATTATTTCAATACCCCATTGATGTTTGCCTCTTGATTTTTTCTCTATCAGAGGGCTAAGCTATTTGCATTTTTTCCCATTCCTGAAACTGTCATATAAGGAAATAGATAATTTTGCTTTATATGTTGTTTTTTCTCTTACATTTTGCAAGATGTCTCACTTTGACCCTGCCTCAGAAGCTTCTGCTGGAACATTGCTGCTTGACATCGGTTCAACAAAAGCTAAGTGCATTTGTTGTAAAATTGTAGAAATTATGTCGCCGAATGTCATTTGTAATAGTTGTTTTGATAAACTTTTACATTCAGATAATGTGTCCATCAGTAATAGTACATTGCCAGTTGCAGTTTCTTCAACTTCTAATGTGCATAATATACCTGTAAATTTTTAAAGAATTTGTTTCTGATTCTATTCTGAAGGCTTTGTCTACATTTCCACCTTCAAATAAATGTAATAGGTCTTTTAAAACTTCTCATTTAGTTGATGAAATTTCAAATGACCAACAATATGATAATTTATCCTCTTCTGATGAGGATCTATCGGATTCAGAAGATCCTCCTCAGACATTGACACTGACAAATCTACTTATTTATTTAAAATTGAGTATATGCGTTGTTTATTAAGAAGTGTTAATTACTTTGGATATTGAGGTAACCAGTCCTCTTGACGTTCAGTCTAATAAACGTTTAAATGCTGTTTTTAAACCTCCTGTGGTTTCTCCAGGAGTTTTTTCCTATTTCTGATATGATTCTAAGGAATGGAATAAGCCAGGTACTTCTTTTATTCCTTTTTTTTAAGGTTTAAAATATTGTATCCTTTGCCAGCAAAATTTATAGAGTTTTGGGAAAAGATCCCCAAAATTGATGGGGCTATTTCTACTCTTACTAAACGTACTACTATTCCTATGGTAGATAGCACTTCCTTTAAGGATCCTTTAGATAGGAAGCTTGAATCTTATCTAAGGAAGGCCTATTTATATTCAGGTCATCTTCTCAGACCTGCAATTTCTTTGGCTGATGTTGCGGCTGCATCAACTTTCTGGTTGGAGAATTTAGCGCAACAAGAATTGGATTCAGACGTATCTAGCATTATTTGCTTACTGCAACATGCTAATCATTTTATTTGTGATGTTAGATCCATGTCTTTAGCTATATTAGCTAGAAGAGCTTTGTGGCTTAAATCTTGTAATGCTGATATGACATCTAAATCTAGATTACTATCTATTTCTTTCCAAGGTAATAATTTATTTCGTTCTCAGTTGGATTCTATTATTTCAACTGTTACTGGGGGAAAAGGAGTTTTTCTGCCTCAGAATAAAAAACCTAAGGGTAAATCTAAGGCTTCTAACCGTTTTCGCTTCTTTTGTCAGAATAGGGAATGAAAACTCTATCCTCCCCCCAAGGAATCTGCCTCCAATATGAAACCTTCCTCAAATTGGAATAAATCCAAGTCTTTTAGGAAACCAAAGTCAGCCCCTAAGTCCGCATTAAGGTGCGGCCCTCATTCCAGCTCAGCTGGTAGGGGGCAGATTAAGGTTTTTCAAGGATATTTGGATAAAATCTGTTAAAAATCAATGGATTCAGAGCATTGTCTCTCAAGGGTATCGAATAGGATTCAGAGTAAGACCTCCTGTGAGAAGATTTTTTCTCTCACGTATCCCAGTAAAATCCAGTAAAAGCTCAGGCTTTCCTGAACTGTGTTTCAGACCTGGAGTCTTCAGGGGTAATCATGCCAGTTCCTCTTCTGGAACAAGGTTTGGGGTTTTATTCAAATCTATTCATTGTCCCAAAGAAGGAAAATTTATTCAGACCAGTTCTGGATCTGAAAAATTTGAATCGTTATGTTAGAGGACATTATATGTCTACAATAGACTTGCAGGATGCATACCTTCATATTCCGATTCATCCAGAACATTTTCAGTTTCTGAGATTCTCTTTTCTAGACACGCATTACCAATTTGTTGCTCTGCTATTTGGCCTAGCAACCGCTCCAAGAATCTTTTCAAAGGTTCTGGGTGTCCTACTCTCTATAATCAGAGAACAGGGTATTGCGGTGTTTCCTTATTTGGACGATATCTTGGTACTAGCTCAATCTTTACGTACTGCAGAATCTCACATGAATCACCTAGAATAGTTTCTTCGGAAACATGGTTGGAGGATCAATTTACCAAAAAGTTTCTTGATTCCTCAGACAAAGGTCACCTTTTTAGGCTTCCAGATAGATTCAGTGTCCATGACTCTGTCTCTAACAGACAAGAGACGTTTAAAATTGGTTGCAGCCTGCCGGCACCTTCAGTCTCAGTCATTCCCTTCAGTGGCTATGTGCATGGAAGTTTTAGGTCTCATGACTGCAGCATCGGACGCGATCCCCTTTGCTCATTTTCACATGAGACCTCTTCAGCTTTGTATGCTGAATCAATAGTGCAGGGATTATACAAAGATATCTCAATTTAATATCCTTAAATCCCAATGTACGACACTCTCTGACATGGTGGATAGATCACCATCATTTAGTTCAAGAGGCTTCTTTTGTTTGGCCAACCTGGACTGTGATCACAACAGATGCGAGTTTTTCAGGTTGGGGAGCTGTTTGAGGATCTCTGACAGCACAAGGGGTTTGGAAATCTCAAGAGGCGAGATTTCCAATACATATTTTAGAACTCTGTGCAATTCTCAGAGCTCTTCAGTTTTGGCCTCTGTTAAAGAGAGAACCGTTCATTTGTTTTCAGACAGACATTATCACAACAGTGGCATATGTCAATCATCAGGGTGGGACTCACAGTCCCCAAGCTATGAAAGAAGTATCTCGAATACTTGTTTGGGCGGAATCCAGCTCCTGTCTAATCTCTGCGGTGCATATCCCAGGTGTAGACAATTGGGAAGCGGATTATCTCAACCGCTAGACTTTACATCCAGGGGAGTGGTTTCTCCATCCAGATGTTTTTTTCTCAGATTGTTCAGATGTGGGGTCCTCCAGAGGTAGATCTCATGGCCTCTCATCTAAACAAGAAACTTCCCAGATACCTGTCCAGGTCCAGGGATGTTCAGGCGGAAGCAGTGGATGCGCTGTCACTTCCTTGGTGTTATCATCCTGCTTATATCTTCCCGCCTTTAGTTCTCCTTCCATGAGTGTTTTCCAAAATTATCATGGAACAATCATTTGTGTTGCTGGTAGTGCCAGCATGGCCACACAGGGCTTGGTATGCGGATCTGGTTCAACTGGATGTCCAGTTGCCCGCCATGGCCACTTCCGTTACGGCCAGACCTACTATCTCAAGGTCCATTTTTCCATCAGGATCTCAAATCATTACATTTGAAGGTATGGAAATTGAATGCTTAGTACTAAGTCATAGAGGTTTCTCTGACTCAGTGATTGATACTATGTTACAAGCTTGTAAATCAGTCTCTAGGAAGATTTATTATAGAGTTTGAAAGACTTACATTTCATGGTGTTCTTCTCATGAATTCTCCTGGCATTCTTTTAGAATTCCTAGAATTTTTACAGTTTTTTCAGGATGGTTTGGATAAGGGTTTGTCTGCAAGTTCCTTGAAAGGACAAATCTCCGCTCTTTTTGTTTTATTTCACAGAAAGATTGCTATACTTCCTGATATACACTGTTTTGTACAGGCTTTAGTTCGTATTAAGCCTGTCATTAAATCAATTTCTCCTCCTTGGAGTCTTAATTTGGTTCTGAAGGCTTTACAGGCTCCTCCATTTGAGCCTATGCATTCTTTGGACATTAAACTACTTTCTTGGAAAGTGTTGTTCCTTTTGGCTATCTCTTCTGCTAGAAGAGTTTCTGAGCTATCTGCTCTATCTTGTGAATCTCCTTTTCTGACTTTTCATCAGGATAAGGCGGTTTTGCAGACTTCATTTGAATTTTTTCTTAAGGTTGTGAATTCTAACAACATTAGTAGAGAAATTGTTGTCCCTTCCTTGTGTCCTAATCCTAAGAATCATTTGGAAAGATCCTTACATTCTTTGGATGTGGTGAGAGCTTTGAAATATTATGTTGAAACTACTTAAGATTTCAGGAAGACTTCTAGTCTATTTGTTATATTTTCTGGTCCTAGGAAAGGTCAGAAGGCCTCTGCTATTTCCTTGGCCTCTTGGTTAAAGCTTTTGATTCTTCAAGCTTATTTGGAGTCGGTCAAGCCCCGCCTCAGAGAATTATAGCTCATTCTATTAGTTCAGTCTCCACTTCGTGGGCTTTTAAGAATGAAGCTTCAGTTGATTGGATTTGCAAAGCAGCAACTTGGTCCTCTTTGCATACATTTACTAAATTCTACCGTTTTTATGTATTTGCTTCTTCGGAAGCAGTTTTTGGTAGAAAAGTTCTTCAGGCAGCTGTTTCAGTTTGATTCTTCTGCTTTTGATTTAAGTTTCTTTCTTTCAAAAATGAAAATAAACTTATTTTTTGGGGTTGTTGATTAATTTTTTCAGCGTATATGGCTGTTTTTTTTTTTATTCCCTCCCTCTCTAGTGACTCTTGAGTGGAAGACTCCACATCTTGGGTATTGATATCCCATATGTCACTAGCTCATGGACTCTTGCCAATTACATGAAAGAAAACATAATTTATGTAAGAACTTACCTGATAAATTCATTTCTTTCATATTGGCAAGAGTCCATGAGGCCCACCCTTTTTATGGTGGTTATGATTTTTTTGTATAAAGCACAATTATTTCCAAATTTCCTTTGTTGATGCTTTCTACTCCTTTCTTTATCACCCCACTGCTTGGCTATTCGTTAAACTGAATTGTGGGTGTGGTGGGAGGTGTATTTATAGGCATTTTGAGGTTTGGGAAACTTTGCCCCTCCTGGTAGGATTGTATATCCCATATGTCACTAGCTCATGGACTCTTGCCAATATGAAAGAAATGAATTTATCAGGTAAGTTCTTACATAAATTATGTTTTTTTCATGAGATTTGGAAGTGCAGACTCTAGGCTTCTTAAAGGGACACTGAACCCAATGTTTTTCTTTTGTGATTCAGATAGAGCATGCAATTTTAAGCAACTTTCTAATTTACTCCTATTATCAATTTCTCTTGCTATCTTTATTTGAAAAAGAAGGCATCTAAGCTTTTTTTGGTTTAGACTCTGGACAGCACTTTTTATTGGTGGATGAATTTATTCACCAAGCAGCAAGAACAACCCAGGTTGTTCACCAAATATGGGCCGGCATCTAAACTTACATTCTTGCATTTCAAATAAAGATACCAAGAGAATTAAGAAAATTTGATAATAGGAGTAAATTATAAAATTGCATAAAATTGCATGCTATATCTGAATCATCTGAAGAAAAAAATTGGGTTCAGTGTCCCTTTAAGCCTAATGCTGGTATATTTTAGATAGCCATAATTTGCAATAAAACAAATAATGAATCAATATATATTATGTCAAATATTTGCTTTCAATCAGTATGTTTAAGTTTTATTCAGTGGTTTATGTAACTTTAAAGGGATATTTTTCATGAATCAAATAGAACATGCCATTTTAAACATTGTTTCAATTTACTTCTATTATCTAATTTAATTAATTTTCTCAATATCCTTTGTTAAAAAGCATACCTAGGTATGCTTAAGAGCAGCAATGTACTACTCGGAGCAAGCTGCTGATTGCTGACTACACATGTGACAACTTACAAACACAGACTGTTATAAACGAGTACTACTGAACCCATACCCAGGTTATACAGAACAATATAACAAAATAATCATGGAAACATGGCAAAATCTATTAAAGATCCAGAAAAATCCAACATTACCCACTATCTATTTTTTGCCGAAGGTACAAACCCCCTGACAGGCCGATAGTGTCTGGTAATAACAATCTCACAGATGCAGCCAGTAAATACCTAGATCAGAAAATGGGATAATACTTTACTGGGATGCCCTTATATGTGCGTGACACTACGGAGGTCCTACAAATGTTAGAGAATGTACAGATCACTGAAAATACATGGCTAACTACAGCCGATGTAGAGTCTCTCTATACCAACATCAGATACAATGATGGCATTTCAGCAATTCATTATTTTCTAAATACTAATAAACATGATAATGAGAGTCACAATTAATTTATCATCAAACTATTGAACTATGGTACTGACACACAATGTATTTACAATTAAAGACTGCTTCTACTTACAAACACAAGGCACTGCAATGGGGACATCATGTGCCCCAACATACGCCAATCTATTTCTAGGGTATTGGGAACATCATAACGTATTCACCACTGGCATGGAAGAATTCACCAATCTAGTACCTGTGTGGCTCAGATATATTGACAATGTCTTCTTCCTATGGTAAGGCACACGAGAACACCTTGACAAGTTTTTAGAAAAATTGAACCAAAATAATCTGAATATTAAAATTACAATCTATTAACTTTCTAGATCTGAAAATCTACAAAAATCAAGATGGCAGTATAAATACTTCTATATTCAGGAAAGAAACTGTGACTAACACTTTACTACATAAAACCAGCGCACACCCTTACAGTTCTCTGAAATCCATACCATATGGAGAATTTCTTAGGCTGAGGAGAAACTGCTCCAGTAACTCAATCTTTCAGGAAGAAAGTGTTACACTCACAGATAGATTATTATAGAGAGGTTACAACAAAAGATGCATAAAACAAGCCAAATTCAAAGCATTTAATATGACAGGAGCAAAACTTCTTCAACCGAAAGTTAATACATCAGATTCCCAGAATGCACCAAGACTTATTACACGATACAATCCTCAAATACATCATGTATAGTAAATATACTAAATAAGAACTGGCACATCCTTAAAACCGATCCAGTTCTATATAAAGTAATTGGTGACAGAGTAACTATAGGGTACAAAAGACCACATAATCTAAAAGATCAGTTAGTATCAAGTTACTATATACACATCCAGACAGAGATCCGGGGATGTATGTATGTGGAACGTGCTCAATTTGCTCACAAGCACGTAATACAAAAGAAATAGTGGATACAAATGGAAAGCAACACTCTGCAACATCACTTCACTTGCAAAACAGCTGGAGTCATCTACACCTTACACTGTCTGTGTAATAAAATCTATGTAGGCATGACAGGGATGTATGTGTCAGAATTCTGGAGCATATGAGTAACATTAGAAATGCAAAGATAAGAATAAAGCCAAAATGTAACCAGTGTGGCAAAACATTTTCTTTTGAACCATCAGAGTCAACCTAAACAACTACAATTCATGGCTGTACAAAAAATCTCCTTAGGAATAAAGGGTGGAGATCTAGAAAACTCCTTATATTGGTATCAGATTAGATATCAATATTGATTGACAAGCAGTGTGGCCTATAAACAATATAGGCGCATACCGCTCTGAGGAAGCGTTTGTGAAACGTGCGTTAGGGGCACTCTCACTGTGGGCATAGTCCCTCTTTATAGGCTGCTTACCAGGATGTTATAATAATTATAATACCTATTTTAAGTCTCCCTTGCTGTTACTTACATTTATTTCAACCTCAATAGTCAGATTAAAAGTAATCAAGCTCCCGCTATAGAAGGAGTTTTTCTGAGAATTAGCTATGCTATCATTTGTGGATTTGCTACGCACTATTTAACCTATTGATGTTTGGGTATTAGTTAGCACAAGCAACCTTTCCACTCAGCACTAATTACAACTGAAATCTGACTTTTCATTCTATTTAATTGTGGAGACTTTGTATATCTGACATCCTGTGTTAAGCTACTTTTAGCTTGTGTGTGTGTGTGTGCAAGTGTATGCAATTCTGACTTTTTTAATCTTATTTCTAATAAAGATATCTTGATATGCATGTCTGGAATGCTTCCAACCTTATATTTTTGTATTAAAGTAAAGGTAAAGTTACCTTGATGCCGATCCAGTATATCATTCTTTGTTCAAAATCAGTATGACTTATATTCATCAATCGTTATAACTTTTAGTGTAAATCGGGTTATCTCCGTTATAAATAAATTTCTGTAGGTCCACAAATTCAACCTGTTTTTTTATTTTTTTATTCTGTCTCTATCACGTTCTTTGATTATCCAATTGAAAATCTGGCTGTTAGGCGTCCATCATTCCACGTCACTCGCCTCCTTTACCATCTGCACATGCGCTATTCTTTTTTCTTCTTATGGAATCCCTTGCACGCTCCTGTTTCATGCATGTGTATTTGCATCTTGTAGGAAATCACATACTAACAGAAAACGCATGCGCATTGGATAACGGGTTTGTAGATTTGCGCATGAGCAGTAGAGTGCAATCGCAGATAGGCGCATTTGAACTGAGCATCGTGAACGCAATTTTGAGAGATGTATAGAGCGGGTAGGACCCCTCTATACATCACAGACCAGCGAAGCAGGAAATAGAGATAGGGAGGAGTCATCATCGAAAAGGTAGGGATTGATAAATATATATAAACTGAAAAATAGAAAAGTAATAGAAAATAAAAGTTAGCGATTAGATTATGGAAAGATTCGATAATGCATTGATGTTTTCAAAATCTTCAAACTTTACCTTCACTTTAATTGTTCAACAAGAGTAAGGATCTTTTCTCTGTTGTGCAACATTTGTTGCATTTTTGTTAAAATTGTTACACTTTAGCCTGATACTCTTGGTTTCAGTAAACTACTAGGTAATTAAAGTGAATGCAAATTTTGATGAACCAGTGGCCGGTTTTTAATAATCCTATTAAAAACAGGGGCACTTTCATTCATTAAACTTTACATTTCACTGGTTTTGTTAAAATACTTACCTTTTATACATGAAAGCCGCTCCAGCGCTTCCGTCGCAAGCCTCTTCCTACGTCAGAAATGACTATCACGGCCTTCCTCCAATCACGGCGTTGCTTTAGGCAATGATTCCCCGGAAGGGAAACCGTGATTGGAGGATGCTGGAATTGTCATTGCTGACGTATGAAGAGTCTTGCGACGGGCGGGGGAAGTGCTGGAGCGGCTTTCAAGAATAAAAGGTAAGTATTTAAAAAGAAAACAGTGAAATGTAAAGTTTGATGAATGAAAGTGCCCCTGTTTTTAATAGGATTATTAAAACCGAGCACTCATTCTGCAAACTTTACATTCACTTTAATGCCAAGTAATATAGCTGCTTGAACATTTTTACTGGCATTTACCTATCCCTCAATTTTCTTTTGATTGTGCACATATATACCTTTTGTCATTGGCTCACCAAATGTGTTACCTCCTGATAGTACATTGCTGTTGTGCATTGCTTCTCCTTCAACAAAGGATACCAAGAGAATGGTGCCAATTTGATAATATAAGTAAATTTGAAATGTGTTTAAAATGGAATGCTCTATCGGATTCATAAAAGAAAAATGTTGGGTTTAGTCGTTGTGTCTTCACACAACCAAGGTGTAGCCAATTAGGGTGTACTACAAGGATAATGCCTGCAGAGGGCGCTCATGCAGCATCTTTGAGATTATGGGAGACCACAGGGAAAATAGGGACATACAAACGAATTGCACAGCTCTGCACTAGAGCTGTCTGCTTTACAAGAAGCTAATGTAGCAAAATAAAATTAAAGCTTCAGCTTTAACCTATTTAAGGGAGACTAAAATAGACAATGTAATATTTATGTGTAGCAAAATAACTTTCTAATGCACTTGCCTGTGCTTTGTGTGATTTTATTGAGAAAATTGTGTTTGGGGAGTTCATATTGCTTCCAGAGAGACTAGAGTACACAAGCTTTAGTAACATTCCGTACGGTTTGCCTAATTAATGTAGTAGGTCATTTATATAGTCTGCTGAAAAAGCAATATTAACCTTAATTTCAAAGACTGCTGCAGTGTTTGTTACAACTGTCTCATATATGTTCATTTAAAATAGTTTTTTTTTTATTTACAATCAGGTTTTTGCTATATATCATAATTGCTGCATATTTGCTTTACATTTTAATGCTAACTTTGTTTAAAAGTAATTTTACCTGCTTGTAATAGAAGTTGTTTTTCTTTTAAAAATTAAGCCAGTGCAAAATAAAATGCAACGAGGTAGCAGGCTTTTCACTGTAGCCAATATCTGTCTTAAAGGGACATTCTAATGGAATACAACAATCTAATTTGTTAGTTCTCTGATGCTGTTGATATGGGAAAGATTTTCTTGTGGTGCCTATTTTACCAATGTACCTCTCAGCAGGGTTTGAGACCATTCTTATGAAAGAGGGTAGCCTTTAATTTGAGGAGTCACATGTCCCTCCTGGTAGGCTGCAGGGAATCACTTTAAGGACACTAGGCACCAGGGATGTATTTGATAAAAGAGGAATTGGGCTCTAATGTACTCCCTTCCTTTCTCCTCCACAACTTTACAGTGATTGAGACCCTTCAAAACAAAGTCCTCTCTTACATCCACCCTTAGGATGTGCTTCCCTGCAACACTAAACACAATGGAGGTGTTATGGGTGCCTTTATCTCACAGCAACATGGCTTAGAGGGGTAGGAGATCCCCCTTATGGAAGATGGGAATCCTCTTTTCCAGTATGGAGACTCTAAAAGATGTAGATTATATGAAATGAAGCCTCACTCACCTGAACACAGCATACACACCACATACACAACATCCCTTGCCTGAAAGGTAAAGGGTTATGTGTTCCCTTTCAGTATCAGAAGATTAGCAAAAATGGCAATGACCTGTTAAATAATTGTAGGGTGCAGTTGGTTCCATGAGAAATTATAACACTCCCAAATTATTTTAAAATGGTGTTAGCTGAAGATTACAACTTTAGCAGGAAAATAATGTAATAGAGGGTGGGGGGTAGCTACCTTTGCCAACATGCATAACACGAACCTGCTTACAATCCATTGTTTACAAAGTGATTTTATTTTGTAGGTTGTGTGATTTTTAAGATCACGTGTTCACCACAATCATCTGGAGCAAACCTGTAGCATTTTTGCCATGGTTCACAGATCCTACTTTAAAGGGACAGTCTAGTATAAATTAAACTTTCATTATTCAGATAGGACTGTTAATTTTAATCAACTTTCCAATTTACTTTTATCATCAGATTTGCTTTTTTCTCTTGGTATTCTTAGTTTAAACTAAACATAGGTAGGCTCATATGCTAATTTCTAAGCCTTTGAGGGCTGCCTCTTATCACAAGCTTTTTAAATCTCTTTTCAACACAAAGAGACAGAAAGTACACGTGGGCCATATAGATAACACTGTGTTCAGGCACAGGGGGGTTATTTAAGATTTAGCACAAAACAATGCTAAATTTAAGACAATAGATAATAAACAATCACAGTCATGTGATCAGGGGGCTGGAAGAAGGTTCCTAGACACAAGGTAATCACAGAGGTAAAAAACAAAATTTATGCTTACCTGATAAATTTCTTTCTCTTGTGGTGTATCCAGTCCACGGGTTCATCCATTACTTGTGGGATATTCTCCTTCCCAACAGGAAGTTGCAAGAGGACACCCACAGCAGAGCTGTCTATATAGCTCCTCCCCTAACTGCCACCCCCAGTCATTCGAATAAAGACAAGCAAGAAAAAAGGAGAAACTATAGGGTGCAGTGGTGACTGTAGTTTAAAAATAGAAAACACCTGCCTTAAAGTGACAGGGCAGGCCGTGGATTGGATACACCACAAGAGAAAGAAATTTAGCAGGTAAGCATAAATTTTGTTTTCTCTTGTAAGGTGTATCCAGTCCACGGGTTCATCCATTACTTGTGGGATACCAATACCAAAGCTTTAGGACACGGATGAAGGGAGGGACAAGGCAGGAACTTAAATGGAAGGCACCACTGCCTGCAAGACCTTTCTCCCAAAAATAGCTTCCGAGGAAGCAAAAGTATCAAATTTGTAGAATTTAGAAAAAGTATGAAGCGAAGACCAAGTCGCCGCCTTACAAATCTGTTCAACAGAGGCCTCTTTTTTAAAAGCCCATGTGAAAGCTACCGCTCTAGTGGAATGAGCTGTAATTCTTTCAGGAGGCTGCTGGCCAGCAGTCTCATAAGCTAAACGGATTATGCTTCTCAGCCAAAAAGAAAGAGAAGATGCCGAAGCCTTTTGGCCTCTCCTCTGTCCAGAGTAGACGACAAACAATGCAGATGTTTGACGAAAATCCTTAGTAGCTTGTAAATAAAACTTTAAAGCATGAACCACGTCAAGATTGTGTAATAGACGTTCCTTCTTTGAAGAAGGATTAGGAAACAGTGAAGGAACAACAATCTCCTGATTGATATTCTTATTAAATACCACCTTAGGAAGAAAACCAGATAAGGGGAATCACACTGTAAGGCAGATAACTCTGAAACTCTTCGAGCCGAAGAGATAGCTACCAAAAACAGAACTTTCCAAGATAAAAGCTTGATATCTATGGAATGCAGAGGTTCAAACGGAACCCCTTGAAGAACTTTAAGAACCAAATTTAAACTCCATGGTGGAGCAACAGGTTTAAACACAGGCTTGATTCTAACTAAAGCCTGACAAAACGCCTGAACGTCTGGAACATCTGCCAGACGCTTGTGCAGAAGAATAGACAGAGCAGAAATCTGTCCCTTTAAGGAACTAGCTGACAATCCCTTCTCCAATCCTTCTTGGAGAAAGGATAAAATCCTAGGAATCCTGACTTTACTCCATGAGTAACCCTTGGATTCACACCAATGAAAATATTTACACCATATCTTATGATAGATTTTCCTGGTGACAGGCTTTCGAGCCTGAATTAAGGTATCAATGACTGACTCGGAGAAACCACGTTTTGACAAAATCAAGCGTTCAATCTCCAAGCAGTCAGCCGCAGAGAAATTAGATTTGGATGTTTGAATGGACCTTGGAGTAGAAGGTCCTGCCTCAGCGGCAGAGACCATGGTGGAAAGGATGACATGTCCACCAGATCTGCATACCAAGTCCTGCGTGGCCACGCAGGTGCTATCAAAATCACCAAAGCTCTCTCCTGCTTGATCTTGGCAATCAGACGAAGGAGGAGAGGAAATGGTGGAAACACATAAGCCAGGCTGAAGGACCAGGGCACTGCTAGAGCATCTATCAGTGCAGCCTGGGGATCCCTTGACCTGGACCCGTAACAAGGAAGCTTGGCGTTCTGATGAGACGCCATCAGATCCAGTTCTGGTTTGCCCCATAGTTGAATCAGCTGGGCAAATACCTCCGGATGGAGTTCTCACTCCCCCGGATGAAAAGTCTGCCGACTTAGAAAATCCTCCTCCCGGGTCTCTACTCCTGGGATGTGGATAGCTGAGAGAAGGCAAGAGTGAAACTCTGCCCATAGAATTATCTTTGAAACCTCCATCATGGCCAGGGGACTCCTTGTTCCCCCCTGATGGTTGATATAGGCTACAGTCATGATATTGTCCGACTGAAATCTGATGAACTTGGCCGCAGCTAGTTGAGGCCAAGCCTGAAGAGCATTGAATATTGCTCTTAGTTCTAGAATGTTTATCGGAAGGAGGGCTTACTCCTGAGTCCACGAACCCTGAGCCTTCAGGGAGTTCCAGACTGCGCCCCAGCCCAGAAGGCTGGCATCTGTCGTCACTATAGTCCACTCTGGCCTGCGGAAACTCATTCCCCTGGACAGATGGACCCGAGATAACCACCAGAGAAGAGAATCCCTGGTCTCTTGATCCAGATCTAACAGAGGAGACAAATCTGTGTAGTCCCCATTCCACTGGGTGAGCATGCAAAGTTGCAGTGGTCTGAGATGTAGGCGGGCAAACGGAACTATGTCCATTGCCGCTACCATTAGGCTGATCATTTCCATACACTGAGCCACTGATGGCCGAGAAGTGGAATGAAGAGCACAGCAAGAGGTTAGAAGCTTTGAAATCCTGACTTCTGTCAGAAAAATTTTCATTTCTACTGAATCTATCAGAGTTCCTAGGAAGGAAACTCTTGTGAGAGGAGAGAGAGAACTCTTTTCTATGTTCACTTTCCCCCCGTGAGACCTCAGAAAGGCCAGAACAATGTCCGTATGAGACTTGGCAATTTGAAAAGTCGACGCCTGAATCAGAATGTCATCTAAGTAAGGGGCTACCGCTATGCCCCGCGGCCTTAGAACCGTCAGAAGGGACCCTAGAACCTTTGTAAAGATTCTTGGTGCCGTGGCTAACCCAAGGGAAGAGCCACAAACTGGTAATGCCTGTCTAGGAAGGCGAACCTGAGGAACTGATGATGATCTCTGTGAATTGGAATGTGGAGATAAGCATCCTTTAAGTCCACGGTAGTCATATATTGACCCTCCTGGATCATAGGGAGGATGGTTCGGATTGTCTCCATCTTGAAGGATGGGACCCTGAGAAATTTGTTTAGGATCTTGAGATCCAAGATAGGTCTGAAGGTTCCCTCTTTTTAGGGAACTATAAACAGGTTTGAATAGAAACCCAGCCCCTGTTCCTCTCTTGGAACTGGGTGGATCACTCCCATAACCAGTAGGTCTTGAATGCAACGTAAGAATGCCTCTCTTTTTATCTGGTCTACAGATAGTTGTGAGAGATGGAATCTCCCCTTTGGAGATGAACCTTTGAATTCCAGAAGATATCCCTGGGAAACAATCTCTAGCGTCCAGGGATCCTGGACGTCTCTTGCCCAAGCCTGGGCAAAGAGAGAAAGTCTGTCCCCTACTAGATCCGGTCCCGGATCGGGGGCTACTCCTTCATGCTGTCTTAGAGGCAGCCGCAGGTTTCTTGGCCTGCTTCCCCTTGTTCCAAGACTGGTTAGGTCTGCAGACTGGTTTGGACTGGGCGAAATTTCCCTCTTGTTTTGCATTAGAGGAAGTGGAAACGGCGCCACTCTTGAAGTTTCGAAAGGAACGAAAATTATTCTGTTTGGTCCTTAACTTATTGGACCTATCCTGAGGAAGGGCGTGACCTTTTCCTCCAGTAATATCGGAAATGATCTCCTTCAGACCAGGCCCGAATAGGGTCTGTCCCTTGAAGGGGATGTTAAGAAGCTTAGACTTTGAAGTAACGTCTGCTGACCAGGACTTAAGCCATAGCGCCCTACGCGCCAAAATGGCAAAACCTGAATTCTTAGCCGTTAGTTTGGTTAACTGAAAAGCGGCATTAGAAATAAAGGAATTAGCTAACTTAAGAGCTTTAATCCTGTCTAGAATATCGTCTAACGGGGTCTCTACCTGCAGAGCCTCCTCAAGAGACTCGAACCAAAAAGCAGCTGCAGCAGTAACTGGGGCTATGCATGCAAGAGGCTGGAGAATAAAACCTTGATGTATAAAAATTTTCTTAAGGAGACCCTCCAATTTTTTATCCATAGGATCTAGGAAAGCACAAATGTCCTCAACGGGGATAGTTGTACGCTTAGCTAGGGTAGAGACTGCTCCCTCCACCTTAGGGACCGTCTGCCACGAGTCCCGTATGGCGGCATCTATGGGAAACATCTTTTTGAAAGCAGGAGGGGGAGAGAACGGCACACCTGGTCTATCCCATTCCTTAGTAATAATTTCCGAAAACCTCTTAGGGACTGGAAAAACATCAGTGTAAACAGGCACTGCAAACTATTTGTCCATTTTACACAATTTCTCTGGAACCACAATGGGGTCACAGTCATCCAGAGTCGCTAAAACCTCCCTAAGCAATAAGCGGAGGCCTTCCCTGAGTCTGAAATGTCACCCACAGATAGAATCTCACCTGCCGCGGCTTCTGAGTATTGTGAGGGTATATCGGACACAGGCATTAAAGCGTCAGAAAGCTCTGTATTAGTTCTAGCCCCAGAGCTGTCTCGCTTTCCTTGTAACCCTGGCAGTTTGGACAATACCTCTGTGAGGGTAGTATTGATAACTGCCGCCATGTCCTGTAAGGTAAAAGAATTAGACACGCTAGATGTACTTGGCGTCACTTGAGCGGGAGTTATAGGTTCTGACACATGGGGAGAGCTGGATGGCATAATCTCCCTTCTTTCAGTCAGAGAATCCCCTGGAGATAAATCTTTAAGCGCCATAATATGGTCTTTATAGTTTATAGAAATTTCAGTACATTTGGTACACATTCTAAGAGGGGGTTCCACCATGGCTTCTAAACATATTGAACAAGGAGTTTCCTCAATGTCAGACATGTTTAACAGACTAGTAATGAGACAAGCAAGCTTGGAAAACACTTTAATAAAGGTGAAACAGCAATTAAACAAAAACGTTACTGTGCCTTTAAGAGAAAAAAACTAACACTTAAACTGCAAAACAGTGAAAAAATATAGTAAAGTCTTTGAAATTTTTACAGTGTGTGTAAGGGACTAAAGAAACATTGCACCCACTTGCAAATGGATGATTAACCCCTTAGACCCCAAACCGGATTTAAAAACGTTAAAAAACGTTAAAAGACAGTTGAACACCCAGCCACAGCTCTGCTGAGGCTCCTACCTGCCCACAAATACGATTTTGTGCAGAAATAAACCCCTTGTAATGGTCCTCAGGTGTCAGAGGACTCCTCTAGGGAAGCTAGATGTCTCAGTCTGAATTAAAACTGCGCATTTAGAGTGCTAAAATAGGCCCCTCCCACCATGTACTGGATGCCAGAGGGGCCTTAAGAAAGTACTCCTAGGAGTATCTGATTAACCATGTGGAAACTAGGCCCCAAATAAAGAGTTATTTCCCTCAGAGAAAAAACGTCCTATTTATGAAATCATGTAAACGTTTTGTCACTAAGTAATATAAGCATTAACATGAGTATTACCCTGTTCTGTAAGCATGATCCCAGTCGCTGTTAAATCACTGCATCAGGCTTACCTCAAGTACACAAGGCTCTGTCAGCATTTTCTAGAACTCATTTCATCTCTCTAGAAATAAAAATACTGAACATACCTCAAAGCAGGTAATCTGCAGACCGTTCCCCCAACTGAAGTTGTCCCATACTCTTCAGTTATGTGTGAGAACAGCAGTGGACCTTAGTTACAAACCGCTAAGATCATCAAACCTCCAGGCAGAACTCTTCTTCTAATTTCTCCCTGAGAGTAAAACAGTACAACGCCGGTACCGTTTAAAAACTCTTGATTGAAGGTAAAACTACACTAAGTCACCACATATCTCTTGATACTTCCTTTCTTGTCGAGAGTTGCAAGAGAATGACTGGGGGTGGCAGTTAGGGGAGGAGCTATATAGACAGCTCTGCTGTTGGTGTCCTCTTGCAACTTCCTGTTGGGAAGTAGAACATCCCACAAGTAATGGATGAACCCGTGGACTGGATACACCTTACAAGAGAAAGTATATTAATATAACTGTGTTGGTTATGCAAAACTGGGGAATAGGTAATAAAGGGATTATCTATCTTTTAAAACAATAACAATTCTATGGTAGACTGTCCCTTTAATACTATACATATTTGTGTGTCTTTAAAATGGTAAAGGGGGGTCAAAAATTAGACACTATTTTATGGAAGGCCAATACAGGATGCCCATGCACATGTTGTTAAAATTAGTTGTCATTCCTTTTCAGTATTTATGTAGCATACCCCTAATTATTTTCAGTATGATGGCACAAAATAACAATGCATTTCTGTAGGTAATTTTGAGTAGAAGACGTACAGACATGGCCAAAAATGGCACCCCTGCATTCCTGTCAGATAATGCACCAATTCACCCAGACTATTGTTGCAATTACAAATGTTTAGGCATTCTCATGTTTATTTCTTTTGTTTGTATTGGTATGGCACAAAAAAGTGGAGAAAAAAAAGCCAAATCTGACACATTCCACGCAAAACTCAGAAAATGGACTGGACAAAATTATTGACACCCTCAATTTAATATTTGTTAGCACGCCACTTGGAGAAAATAACTGAAATCAATTGCTTCCTGTAACCATCAATACATTTCTTACACCTCTCTACTGGAATTTTGGACCACTGAGTGCATATTTCACCATTTTAACTGGATGCCAGTGTGATTTCTATATTGTCAGTAGCTGTCAATTGATACAGGTGAGTTTAATGACAAATTACAGGAGCATCACAAACTTGGAATTCAAATATTTCTTACAATTTTGAGAAGGTGCCAATAATTTTTCCAGTCCATTTTTGGAGTTTAGTGTGGAATGTGTCAGATTTGGCTTTTTTTTCTCCACTTTTTTGTGTCATACCAATACAAACAAAATAAATAAACATGAGAATGCCTAAACATTTGTACTTTTCTGGGCAAAGTGGTGCATTAGCTGACAGAAATGCAGGGGTGCCAATATATTTGGCCATGACTGTATATGGAGAATGTTGGTGTTATGATTAATGTGGAGTCATAAAGTAAAAAATCACATTATTTACATTGTGGATGGTGGTATTACGTATATCACGCATATTGTGAAAGCATATGGTCTGCTCATGGCGAACTACAGATTTTATTCTTACAAATACTATGTACTAAAAAAAAAATTAAATTGCTCTAAATATAGGCGATTGTGTGTGTATATAGAGAGATGTGATAAGGAGGGATTTGTGTTATGTACATATAGAGATAAAGTTAGGAGTTTTCTCTTCCTGCAAGTTCAGCCAATATAAATGTGCATGTTCTTGTAACTATAAATTCACATTTCAATGGGCAAAAACAGTTGGATCATATTTAAAAAAACAAAAAAACAAAAGAAGCAAGTTTCCATACATTTGATATGTTACTGCTAACATTACAAATCCTTTAGAACCATTAAGGGGTTTACAGTACAGTATCCCTTTAAGTACTGGGTGAGAAATGCCTCAGTAGTGAAAAGGTAAAATCGGATCTTGTAAATGCATGCTAGATATGTTTAGACATTGGCAAGTCTTTAAATGCTGTAGTCTTGGGATCTCTGTCACTTTCTCACTCTCTATTCTCATCTGCAACCTTTTTCTCAGAGTGACATTTCCATAATTAGCCCCAGAATAAACTCCAATCGAACCTGCTTTATCTGCCTGTTGAAATTAGCTTGCTGGATATTTATTCAGCTGTTGCAACAATCAGGGATGCAGCCAGCAGACCTTGAGAGGGCCAATGGACTTTGCTTCTAGAATTAAGTCACATTACCTCCTCTTGGCAGATCCCCATTTATGCTATTTGTGGTCATTTCTACTTGCGTATTGTGCATCAAATGCATAGATTAAAGGCCTAAAAAAGTAACATTTAAAAACGCACTACAATGGCTTTCAGATTTCATTTCAAGCAGTTTTGCAAAAGAAAAAGAAAAAAAAAGAGAGGAAAAAAAGTTACCAGCAGTGAACCAACATCCAAATATTTATTTGTGATTGAAACAGCAATACAAAAGTTTACAATTTACTCCTATTATAAATTTGCTTAGTTCTCGTGGTATTTTTTGTTGAAGAGATACCTAGGTAGGAAGCGTGCACATGTCTAGAAAACTACATAGCAGGAAAAAGTGCTGCTATCTAGTGCTTTTGCAGATGTATAACATTCATTTAAAGCTGCTGCCATATAGTGCGGAATACACGTGCACGCTCTTGAGCTTACATCTATACTTTTCAACAAAGGGATAACAAGAGAACAAAGAAAATTTGATAACAGAAATAAACTCAAAAGTTTTTTAAAATTACCCACCTATATTAACCCCTAAACCTAACACTAACCCTAACGTAACCCTAACCCTAACCCTTACAGCCCCTAACTTTAACATAATTAAAATAGAGCTAAATTAAATTTACAATTATTAACTAAATAATACCTATTTAAAACTAAATACATACTTACCTGTGAAATAAAACTTAAGCTTGCTATAATATAACTAATAGTTTTATTTTTATTTCACAGGTAAGTTTGTATTTATTTTAACTAGGTAGACTAGTTAGTAAAGAATTATTAACTATTTACTAACTACTGAGTTAAAATAAATACAAAACTTACCTGTGAAATAAAACCTAAGCTGCCTTACACTAAAACCTAACATTACAAAAAATGAAAAACACTAAAATTACAAAAAATAGAAAAAAAACTACCATTACAAAAAATAACAAATGAAATTATCCAAAACAATAAAAATTATTCCTATTCTAATACCCTTTAGAATTTTTTTTTTTAAAAAATCCCAAAATAAAAAATCCTAATCTATAATAAACTACCAAGAGCCCTTAAAAGGGCCTTTTGTGGGCCCTTAAAAGTGCCATTTGTAGGGCATTGCCCCAAAGTTAACAGCTCTTTTGCTACAAAAGAAAATCAAACACCCCCTAACAGTATACAAACCCCAAACTCACAAAATAAAAATAAAGTAAAACCTAATCTACCAATTGCCCTGAAAAGGGCATTTGTATGGGCATTGCCCTTAAAAGGGCATTCAGCTATTTTGCTGCCCATTAAAAATAAAAAAGTCTATTCTAAAAAGAAAAACCCACCCCAAAACGAAAAAAAGATTACACAAAATAACAAACGAATTATCAAAAATAATAACAATTATTCCTATTCTAATACCAATTTAAAGAAAAAACACCCTAAAATAAAAAAAACCTAATCTATAATAAACTACCAATAGCCCTTAAAAGGGACCTTTTTAGGGCATTGCCCTAAGTTAAACAGCTCTTTTACCTGAAAAAATTTACAAAGACCCACTAACATTACAAGCCCCCACCCCCCAAACCCACAAAATAAAAAAAACTATATATAAAAACCTAATCTACCCTTTGCCCTGAAAAGGGCATTTGTAAAGGGCATTTAGCTCTTTTGCATTACCCTGAAAAGGGCATTTAGCTCTTTTACGAAAAGCCCAAACCCTAAACTAAAAAAAAAAAAAAAACACCCAAAAAAGTTTAAAAAATCCTAACACTAACCCCCCGAAGATCCACTTACAGTTTCTGAAGTCCCGCTTGAAGGATTTTCATCCCGGCGGCTCCATCTTCTTCAAGGCAGCAGGCGGCTCCATCTTCATCCAGGCGGCTCCATCTTCATCCAGGCGGCATCTTCTATCATCATCCCGGCGGCGCGGGTCCATCCTGAAGACATCCGGCGCAGAGCATCCTCTTCATATGGTCGCCGCTGTATACTGAATCTTCAATGCAAGGTATGCTTCAAAATGGTGTCCCTTGAATAGCCAACAGAATTTCAGTAGCTCTCATCCTATTGGCTGATTTGAACAGCCAATAGGATTTCAGTAGCTCCAAAATCAAATCAGCCAATAGGAATGCAAGTGACGCCATTTTAAATTGCATACCTTACATTGAAGATTCAGTATACGTCGGCAACCGTATGAAGAGGATGCTCCGCGCCAGATGTCTTCAGGATGGACCCGCTCCGCGCCGCCGGGATGAAGATAGAAGACGCCGCCGGGATGAAGATAGAAGATGCCATCTGGATGAAGATGGAGCCACCTGCCGCGGGGATGAAGATGGAGCCGCCTGGATCCTTCAAGCGGGACTTTAGCAACTGTAAGTGGATCTTCGGGGGTTAGTGTTAGGATTTTTTAAACTTTTTTTTTTTAGTTTAGGGTTTGGGCTTTTCGTAAAAGAGCTAAATGCCCTTTTAAGGGCAATGCATAAAGCGCTAAATCCCCCTTTAAGGGCAATACCCATACAAATGCCCTTTTCAGGGCAATAGGTAGCTTAGGTTTTTGTTAGAGTTAGGTTTTTTTATTTGGGGGGGTTGGTTGGGTGGTGGATTTTACTGTTGGGGGGTCTTTGTATTTTTTTTCACAGGTAAAAGAGCTGTTTAACTTAGGGCAATGCCATTTAAGGGATATTGGTAGTTATTTTGGTTTTTTTTAATGTGTAATATAGTTTATTTAATTGGTAGTTAGTTTAATTGTTAGTTTATACTTAGTTTTTTTCAATTTGACAGGTAAGTTTTGATTTAATTTAAAGGATTCCAAAACTTTTGTTTTTTGTTCATACCTGGACCACAAATTTCATAATAAAACATTTATATATTATAAATTACCTACTTTTAAACTCCAAGGATGTTTCCTGACATAATAAAATTAAACTTTAATTTTCGATGCTGATGTCATCAATCCCCACCCTCCAATATGGGTTGTGCACGATAAGAATACATTTCCAACCGGATTGCGCTATCATGCATATAATTAAGTGACAATTTCGTCACCATGTGCATGCGTACTGTGATCCCTAAACTCGTGCATGCATACTGCGACCCAAGATCGTCCAAATCGTAAGCAAAATAAATGTTTCAGTAATTATTTGTTTGTAATTAATGTAAATAGGGTATTAATGCTCGTTATTTGTAGGGAGATTCTCGCAGCGCACCGCTCTTACCTGCTCTGTACAGCTCCGTCATCCGCTCTGCTATTGATACAGCGGGTCTGCGCATGCGCATCATGGCAATAAGTCGCCATTTGTATAACCTGGGTTATCGGTCGGGATTAGACAATGCAAAAGCATAGCCGGCGGTGGGTTTGGAAATAGTTTAATTTTACTAACAGGATTTCTACTAAACTGTAGTTATTTGAAACAGAATGTACATTACAAAATGATGTAACATTTATACATTTTGCAATTGCATATAACTTTTTTTGTGGGTTTAGTGTCCCTTTAAGATAGGGAAATTGTAATTTTAATATAAAGTTAGGGGGGAGTTACTAGTTTAAATTAGTTTATTGCGATGTGGGGGCTTTCGGTTTAGGGGTTAATAGTTTAATTTAGTATATTTCGTTGTGGGGGGCTTGCGATTTAGGGGTTAATAGGTTTATTATAGTGGTGACGATGTCGGGGGTGTCGAAATAAGGGTTAATAAATGTTATTAGTGGTGGCGATGTCGGGAGCGGCAGATTAGGGGTTAATAACTTTAATATAGTGTTTGCGATGCGGGAGGGCCTCTGTTTAGGGGTTAATAGGTAGTTTATGGGCGTTAGTGTACTTTAGTTATGAGTTTTATGTAACAGATTTGTAGCGTAAAACTCATAACTACTGCTCTCAGATTGCAAAACGGATCTTGGGTAGGGTAGGGATGCAAGCTTTTTAGCCTCACCGCAAAAATTGTAATACCAGCGCTATGGAATTCCCATGAAAAAACAAAATTTTTACGTGTGCGGGACTGACGTTGCGTTACAGGCTAAAAGGCTTGCGGTACAGCTATACCGACAAGAATTGTAATGGCTGCGGTGCTGTTTTAACTATTGTTTCAGCAGTAAAACACGAACGCACAACTTGTAATCTAGGTGTTTGTGAATTAAAGGGAGGTAGATGACAGCACTAAACTATAGCTGTTCTGCCCCAGCATATTATCGTTAGCACCACCTTGTTTTTTATTCATATGTTTTGTTATGGCTTTTTAACATTTTTGTGATGCCAGTATCCTCGACAGTGGAAGAAGTTCTATGCTGCACAAAGTTAACAGATAGCTGTATCTCCATTTATTTCCAGCTGATCTCGTCATGGGCCAATATGACAAGGGGAGGGTACAAATCTCTTTGATATCTCACCATTTTCCAGCTGCCAAGTTGTGGCGAGTTTATATTTAACAAATGAGTTTTATGTGAATCTAAAGCAATTACTAAAATATATATGAGCTGCATTTACTGTTCTACCATGGTCTATCACTTTAGTTATGCACTGTGCAAAATTCTCTGCATTCCACTGATCTTCCTGCAGTTAAATAATCAAAAATGAACAACTAAGAAATGAAGGACTCCTGACAAGGGTGGTTCTAGACCAAGCATCTGGGGTGCAAAAAGCTAAATAGTCCTATCTTTGAGAGTATATATACATAATTATATATATAAAACAATCCAAATGTGAATCCGCCCTCCTGGGGTCAACCACCCGGTTCCTTCGTGTAAATATCACAACTCAAACAGAATCAGAAGTGAACCAGGATTTCTTCAAATCAACAAGTCAAATTTATTGACGTTTCGGGGAATAAATGGGTTCTGAAGAAGGGGAGTTTTATTCCCTGAAATGTCAATAAATTTGACTTGTTGATTTAAAGAAATCCTGGTTTGCTTCTGATTCTGTTTGAGTTGTAATTATATATATATATATCTACATACATACATACATACATACATACATATATACATACATACATACATACATATATACATACATACATACATATATACATACATACATACATACATACATATATACATACATACATATATACATACATATATACATACATACATACATACATATATACATACATATACACACACACATACATACATATATACATACATACATATATACATACATACATACATACATATATACATACATACATACATACATACATATATACATACATACATACATATATACATACATACATATATACATACATATATACATACATACATACATATATACATACATATACACACACACATACATACATATATACATACATATATACATACATACATACATATATACATACATACATACATACATATACATACATATATACATACATATACACACACACACATACATACATACATACATATATAGATACATACATACATATACATACATACATACATACATATATACATACATACATACATATACACACACACATACATACATACATACATACATACATATATACATACATATACACTGTGTGCAGAATTATTAGGCAAATTAGTATTTTGACCACATCATCCTCTTTATGCATGTTGTCTTACTCCAAGCTGTATAGGCTCGAAAGCCTGCTACCAATTAAGCATATTAGGTGATGTGAATCTCTGTAATGAGAAGGGGTGTGGTCTAATGACATCAACACCCTATATCAGGTGTGCATAATTATTAGGCAACTTCCTTTCCTTTGGCAAAATGGGTCAAAAGAAGGACTTGACGGGCTCAGAAATGTCAAAAATAGTGAGATATCTTGCAGAGGGATGCAGCACTCTTAAAATTGCAAAGCTTCTGAAGCGTGATCATCGAACAATCAAGCGTTTCATTCAAAATAGTCAACAGGGTCGCAAGAAGCGTGTGGAAAAACCAAGGCGCAAAATAACTGCCCATGAACTGAGAAAAGTCAAGCGTGCAGCTGCCAAGATGCCACTTGCCACCAGTTTGGCCATATTTCAGAGCTGCAACATCACTGGAGTGCCCAAAAGCACAAGGTGTGCAATACTCAGAGACATGGCCAAGGTAAGAAAGGCTGAAAGACAACCACCACTGAACAAGACACACAAGCTGAAACGTCAAGACTGGGCCAAGAAATATCTCAAGACTGATTTTTCTAAGGTTTTATGGACTGATGAAATGAGAGTGAGTCTTGATGGGCCAGATGGATGGGCCCGTGGCTGGATTGGTAAAGGGCAGAGAGCTCCAGTCCGACTCAGACGCCAGCAAGGTGGAGGTGGAGTACTGGTTTGGGCTGGTATCATCAAAGATGAGCTTGTGGGGCCTTTTCGGGTTGAGGATGGAGTCAAGCTCAACTCCCAGTCCTACT
Source organism: Bombina bombina (assembly GCF_027579735.1). NCBI lineage: Eukaryota > Metazoa > Chordata > Amphibia > Anura > Bombinatoridae > Bombina > Bombina bombina. The sequence goes on from NC_069499.1 coordinate 1,145,138,257, forward strand.
GCCAGTTTCTGGAAGACACCTTCTTCAAGCAGTGGTACAGGAAGAAGTCTGCATCCTTCAAGAAAAACATGATTTTCATGCAGGACAATGCTCCATCACACGCGTCCAAGTACTCCACAGCGTGGCTGGCAAGAAAGGGTATAAAAGAAGAAAATCTAATGACATGGCCTCCTTGTTCACCTGATCTGAACCCCATTGAGAACCTGTGGTCCATCATCAAATGTGAGATTTACAAGGAGGGAAAACAGTACACCTCTCTGAACAGTGTCTGGGAGGCTGTGGTTGCTGCTGCACGCAATGTTGATGGTGAACAGATCAAAACACTGACAGAATCCATGGATGGCAGGCGTTTGAGTGTCCTTGCAAAGAAAGGTGGCTATATTGTCACTGATTTGTTTTTGTTTTGTTTTTGAATGTCAGAAATGTATATTTGTGAATGTTGAGATGTTATATTGGTTTCACTGGTAAAAATAAATAATTGAAATGGGTATATATTTGTTTTTTGTTAAGTTGCCTAATAATTATGCACAGTAATAGTCACCTGCACACACAGATATCCCCCTAAAATAGCTATAACTAAAAACAAACTAAAAACTACTTCCAAAACTATTCAGCTTTGATATTAATTAGTTTTTTGGGTTCATTGAGAACATGGTTGTTGTTCAATAATAAAATGAATCCTCAAAAATACAACTTGCCTAATAATTCTGCACTCCCTGTATACATACATACATACATATATACATACATACATATATACATACATATACACACACACATACATACATACATATATACATACATACATATATACATACATATATACATACATACATACATACATATATACATACATACATACATACATATATACATACATACATACATACATACATACATACATACACACACACACACACACATACATACATATATACATATATACATACATATATACATATATACATACATACATACATACATACATATACACACACACACATTCTAACTCCTCTGGTGAACATGTAACGCTCTACATTGCATATTGAGGTTTGGGGGTAAAACAGTAATAAATGGGGGAGCACAGAAACACCCAGCACCACAAAGAACCACCGCTTGCTCCTGTGCATTTTTTATCCCTAATTTTGTGTATTTTCTTACGAGTGTTCTACTGTTTCAGATCCCTGGCATAATAGCTCACAGTTATTGCATTAGACGTATTTGAACAGTACAGGGACAAGGGAACACTGGAAAAACAAATACAATGTGACGATAGCTAAGAAGTGACCCATATAGCTGACTGCAAAACAACTCATCTATTTAGTTTTTTTCCTTTTTTATAGTTGAGGTGGCCTCAGGGGAATAATTATAAGCTCTAGTTAAAGGGACATGAAACCCAGTTTTTTTTCTTTCAGGGGTCAGATGGAGCATGTCATTTTAAATAACTTTCCAATGTATTTATGTTATCTCATTTGTATCCTTTGTTGAAAAGTATACCTAGGTAGGCTCATAAGCTGTTGATTGGTAGCTGCACATACATGTCTCTTGTCATTGGCTTTAAGCTAGCTCCCAGTATTGCATTACTGTTCCTTCAAGGATTCCAAGAGAATGGAGCAAATTAGATAATAGAAGCAACAAGGAAGTTTGTTTAAAATTGTACGTTCTATCTGAATCATGAATGAAAAATATTTGGTTTCAATCATGTCCCTTTACCTCTTCTCATTCTGCACAACATTAGGGTATATACAGGACAATGTTATTTTTATTGTAAATACATATTTTTTTTATAAATATATATATATAGTGTATATACCTGTATATCTATTCCTATAGATATACTGTACAGGTATAGATATCTTTTATACATTAACGTTATCAGTTATATTTAGAAATATTTATTTAATAATAAAAAAATAATAATTTCAATGTGAAGAACATAGGAATGGAAAATATGCGTAATGTGATGCATGTTTTTGTGATTTAGGTCTAACGTGGTGTTGGGTTCACGCACATGAAACTTTGTTATCTTAAGGTGCGTTATTGAAATACTACATATAAAATATCAAAACATATTAATTAATTATTACAAATTATTTTAGATCCTTTAAAAAATAATATATATATATATATATATATATATATATATATATATATATATATATATATATATATATATATATACTATAACTACATTTTCATGTGCACAAACCCGACCTAAATCGTGAAACACAAATCGCGTTACACATATTTTCCATTCCTCTGTTCTTCACATAGATTTTTTTTTTAATTTTTATTATTAAATATAAATTTCTATATATATCTGAATATTTTAATGTAAAATAAATATCTGTACCTATATATCTATTGGAATAGATATACAGGTATAGGTATATACAGATATATATATATAGAAATATGTATTTACAATAAAAAAATAACATTGTCCTGTATGTGAAGAACATTGGAATGTGAAATATTAATAACTCCTGTTGGGTTAGTGTGTGAGCGATAGGTGTTAGATGTTTTGTTCTACGCTCTCCATAAAAGTCTATGAGGCAAATGTCTATGAGGCATGGTCACAATATCCGAAGTCTGCAAGTTAGCGTGCATCGGGTTTTTCTCTCACACAAACTTTTTACTTTCAACTTGTAACACTCGCGCTACCCGACGCACGCAAAGAGCTTACTTTTATTACACTTGAGCGGGAGCAATAAATAGTGCACCATTTGTAATCTAGCCCTATATGTTTTAGATACAGATGTAGTTTGAAAAACAATTTTCAGAATATGTTTTTGAGGGTATCAGGAATCCAGTGTACAAGCAGTAACTTATGACTGCTCACTTAGAGTCATGGGATGCTTAGACAATTATTGCATTTCACAAAGTCTTAAAGGGCTGGCCCAGCTGTGCAACTACAATTGCTGATTAGCTCAGCATCAGCAGTTCTCTGTTACTCCCCAGCAGTATATATCTATGTGTTTAACACCTTTGCAGGGGTAAAGCACATAGACTTGCAGGGTCGGTAGTGATAACATTAATTTCTCTGATGAACAAGAGAGTGTATTTTTTTACCTGCCATTTTCAGGGATAGGATTCTGCTTCAAACCTACTTGCATGAGTACCTTACTCATAATCTCTGTAAACTTTATGGAATCTATTTATTACATTAGTAGAATCGATAGTGTTTGGGGCTGCACATAAAACACCAGAGTATAGCATTGGGACAAACATACAGTAAAAGGAAATTACAAAGCAGAGGGGGCTGCGATCACCCAAATGATTCCATTGGATGCTGAAAATGGCTTTTGACTCCCTACTACTGTTACACCTCCCTATAGCAGCCAATCTAATCCAAAACAGAGGTCACCACCCTGCCTTACCCACTGCATCACTGAACTGAGTCAGTAATAAATCCTTACACAACACAGCAGCTGCAGAACTAGCAGTAGTGATGTGTGATGCTTGTTTTTTAATGTACAAGTGCACAGAAACTTGCAGTTAATTCTTTAGTTATTTTGCCGTTACTGTGCATAACTTTGCATAGTTGAATATTCTCATTATACATACAAATACACACACAAACAAAAAGAAATGAAATATACAGTATATATATATATTACCATACTATCGGCTAGATTACGAGTTTTGCGGTATGAGTGAAAAAGCAGCGTTAAGGTATTATGAGTCTTGCATGTTTAGTTGCACCGCACACTTTTTTGGCCGTAATGCAACGTAACTACCGCAGCTTTCAAAAAGTCCTTTTTCAATGGGACTTCCACAGCGCCAGTATTACGAGTCTGCCTGGGAGGCCAAAAAGTGAGCGGTACAGTCAGTAGTTATGGGTTTTATGCTACAAAGCTGTAACATAAAACTCATAACTAAAGTGCTAAAAAGTACACTAACACCCATAAACTACCTATTAACCCCTAAACTGAGGCCCTCCCGCATCGCAAACACTAAAATAAAAATATTAACCCCTAATCTGCTACTCCGGACATCGCCGCCACTATAATAAACATATTAACCCCTAAACCGCCGCACTCCCGCCTTGCAAACACTAGTTAAATATTATTAACCCCTAATCTGCTGTCCCTAACATCGCCGCAACCTACATTACAGTTATTAACCCATAATCTGCCGCCCCCAATGTCGCCGCCACTATACTAAAGTTATTAACCCCTAAACCTAACCCTACAGGGAGTGCAGAATTATTAGGCAAATTAGTATTTTGACCACATCATCCTCTTTATGCATGTTGTCTTACTCCAAGCTGTATAGGCTCGAAAGCCTACTACCAATTAAGCATATTAGGTGATGTGCATCTCTGTAATGAGAAGGGGTGTGGTCTAATGACATCAACACCCTATATCAGCTGTGCATAATTATTAGGCAACTTCCTTTCCTTTGGCAAAATGGGTCAAAAGAAGGACTTGACAGGCTCAGAAAAGTAAAAAATAGTGAGATATCTTGCAGAGGGATGCAGCACTCTTAAAATTGCAAAGCTTCTGAAGCGTGATCATCGAACAATCAAGCGTTTCATTCAAAATAGTCAACAGGGTCGCAAGAAGCGTGTGGAAAAACCAAGGCGCAAAATAACTGCCCATGAACTGAGAATAGTCAAGCGTGCAGCTGCCAAGATGCCACTTGCCACCAGTTTGGCCATATTTCAGAGCTGTAACATCACTGGAGTGCCCAAAAGCACAAGGTGTGCAATACTCAGAGACATGGCCAAGGTAAGAAAGGCTGAAAGACGACCACCACTGAACAAGACACACAAGCTGAAACGTCAAGACTGGGCCAAGAAATATCTCAAGACTGATTTTTCTAAGGTTTTATGGACTGATGAAATGAGAGTGAGTCTTGATGGGCCAGATGGATGGGCCCGTGGCTGGATTGGTAAAGGGCAGAGAGCTCCAGTCCGACTCAGACGCCAGCAAGGTGGAGGTGGAGTACTGGTTTGGGCTGGTATCATCAAAGATGAGCTTGTGGGGCCTTTTCGGGTTGAGGATGGAGTCAAGCTCAACTCCCAGTCCTACTGCCAGTTTCTGGAAGACACCTTCTTCAAGCAGTGGTACAGGAAGAAGTCTGCATCATTCAAGAAAAACATGATTTTCATGCAGGACAATGCTCCATCACACGCGTCCAAGTACTCCACAGCGTGGCTGGCAAGAAAGGGTATAAAAGAAGAAAATCTAATGACATGGCCTCCTTGTTCACCTGATCTGAACCCCATTGAGAACCTGTGGTCCATCATCAAATGTGAGATTTACAAGGAGGGAAAACAGTACACCTCTCTGAACAGTGTCTGGGAGGCTGTGGTTGCTGCTGCACGCAATGTTGATGGTGAACAGATCAAAACACTGACAGAATCCATGGATGGCAGGCTTTTGAGTGTCCTTGCAAAGAAAGGTGGCTATATTGGTCACTGATTTGTTTTTGTTTTGTTTTTGAATGTCAGAAATGTATATTTGTGAATGTTGAGATGTTATATTGGTTTCACTGGTAAAAATAAATAATTGAAATGGGTATATATTTGTTTTTTGTTAAGTTGCCTAATAATTATGCACAGTAATAGTCACCTGCACACACAGATATCCCCCTAAAATAGCTATAACTGAAAACAAACTAAAAACTACTTCCAAAACTATTCAGCTTTGATATTAATGAGTTTTTTGGGTTCATTGAGAACATGGTTGTTGTTCAATAATAAAATTAATCCTCAAAAATACAACTTGCCTAATAATTCTGCACTCCCTGTATGTCTAACCCTAACACCCACTAACTTTAATATAATTAAAATAAATCTAATTAAAAATTCCTATTATTAACTAAATAATTCCTATTTAAAACTAAATACTAATAGTTACATTGTAGCTATATTACACCTAGATTACGAGTTTTGCCGCCATCTTCTAGACATCCGGTGCAGAGCATCCTCTTCCAACGAAGTCTTCTTACTAAATTATGGTTCCTTTAAGTGACGTCATCAAAGATGGCGTCTCTTAGATTCCGATTGGTTGATAGAATTCTATCAGCCAATCGGAATTAAGGTAGAAAAAAGTTCAATCCTATTGGCTGATCCAATCAGTCAATAGGATTGAGCTCGCATTCTATTGGCTGATTGGAACAGCCAATAGAATGCAAGCTCAATCCTATTGACTGATTGCATCAGCCAATAGGATTTTTTCTACCTTAATTCTGATTGGCTGATAGAATTCTATCAGCCAATCTGAATCTAACGGACGCCATCTTGGATGACATCATTTAAAGGAACCGTCATTTAGTAAGAAGATATCGATTGAAGAGGATGCTCCATGCCGGATGTCTTGAAGATGGACCCGCTCCGCGTCGGATGGATGAAGATAGAAGATGCCGTCTGGATGAAGACTTCTGCCCGTCTGGAGGACCACTTCGCCCCGGCTTGGATGAAGACCTCTCCTGGCTTCGTTGAGGACTTTGGCCCGGCTTGGATGAAGACTTCTCCCGGTAAGTGAATCTGCGGGGTTAGTGTTAGTTTTTTTTAAGGGTGTATTGGGTGGGTTTTATTTTTAGGTTAGGGACTTTGGGCTTGCAAAAGAGCTAACTGCCCTTTTAAGGGCAATGCCCATCCAAATGCCCTTTTCAGGGCAATGGGGAGCTTATGTTTTTTTAGCTAGTATTTTATTTGGGGGGTTGGTTGTGTGGGTGGTGGGTTTTACTGTTGGGGGGTTGTTTGTATTTTTTTTCAGGTAAAATAGCTGATTACTTTGGGGCAATGCCCCACAAAAGGCTCTTTTAAGGGCTATTGGTAGTTTAGTTTAGGCTAGGGTTTTTTTATTTTGGGGGGGCTTTTTTTATTTTGATAGGGCTATTAGATTAGGTGTAATTTATTTTAGCTAGGTAGTTATCAAATAGATAATAACTATTGTACCTAGTAAAAATAAATACAAACTTACCTGTAATATAAAAATAAACCCTAAGCTAGATACAATGTAACTATTAGTTATATTGTAGCTATCTTAGGGTTTATTTTATAGGTAAGTATTTAGTTTTAAATAGGAATAATGTAGTTAATGATAGGAATTTTATTTATACTTATTTAAATTATATTTAAGTTAGGGGGTGTTAGGGTTAGGGTAAGACTTAGGTTTAGGGGTTAATAAATTTAGTATAGTGGCGGCGATGTTGGGGGCGGCAGATTAGGGGTTAATAATATTTAACTAGTGTTTGTGATGCAGGAGTGCGGTGGTTTAGGGGTTAATATGTTTATTATAGTAGCGGCAATGTCCGGAGTGGCAGATTAGGGGTTAATAAGTATAATGTAGGTGTCGGGGATGTCGGGGGCGGAAGATTAGGGTTTAATAAGTGTAAGATTAGGGGTGTTTAGACTCGGGGGTTCATGTTAGGGTGTTAGGTGTAAACATAAATTTAGTTTCCCCATAGGAATCAATGGGGCTGCGTTACTGAGCTTTACGCTGCTTTTTTGCAGGTGTTAGGCTTTTTTTCAGCTGGCTCTTCCCATTGATGTCTATGGGGAAATCGTGCACTAGCACGTAAAACCAGCTCACGGCAGCTTTCAGCAGCGCTGGTATTGGAGTGCGGTATGGAGCTCCATTTTGCATTACGCTCACTTCTTGCCTGTTAACGCCGGGTTTTTGTAAACCTGTAATACCAGCACTGTAGGGAAGTTAGCGGTGCAATAACTTGCAAGTTATTACCGAGCAGCTCTTACCGCAAAACTTGTAATCTAGCTGTTTAATTTGTATTACAGGTACAAATCCCCAAATCCGGAATTCCAAACCTATCCTGAAATCCAAACTTTTTAATATTTTTAAAAAAAATTAAATGATCAAAATGTACTTTTTTATTGTCTTTAAGTTACAGTTTTGTACTCTCTTTCTGAGGGTACTATGTATACAAAAGTATTCATTTAAAAATGAAATAAAACTACATTAAGGTTGCATGTATAAGCTGTATTATGACCTGTAATTATTGCCTAAATGACAAAAGATGTTGTTTACACTTCACCTCTCCAAACTGTCCCATTTTACAAATGCAAATATTCCAAAATACAAACTAATCGAAATCCAAACCTTTTCCAGTCCCAAGCAGTTTGGATAAAGGGTTTTCTACCTATAGTACTTTGCACCTAACCTCATTACACTACCACAAAGCACTTAAATGTGGGGAAAAAAAGTTAGAAAGCAGATTAATAATGTTTGGATTATCTGGCATACTGGAGCCACCTGGAAAATTGACTGTTTGCAAAAACAAAATGTATGCTTACCTGATACATTTATTTATTTCCAGGCATGGAGAGTCCACGGATCATTCTAATTACAAGTGGGAATTCAACTCCTGGCCCGCAGGAGGAGGCAAAGAGCACCCCAGCAGAGCTGTCAAGTGTCACTTCCCTTACCCATAACCCCCAGTCATTTGGCCGAAGGAAAATGGAAAAAAGATAACACAAAGGTATAGAGGTGCCTGAGGTTTTAACAAAACAACTGCCACTTGAACATAAATAAGGACGGATCATGGACTTTCCATGCCTGGAAAGAAAGAAATCTATCAGGTAAGCATGCATTTTGTTTTCTTTCCTAAGGCATGGAGAGTCCATGAATCATTCTAATTACTAGTGGGAACCAATACCCAAGCTAGAGGGCACAGAATGAAATGGAGGGAGAACAAGACAGGTGGACCTAAACCCGAAGGCACCACCACTTGAAGAAGCCTCAGCCAAGGCAAAAGTATCAAATTTGTAGAATCTGGAAAATGAATGCAATGAGGACCAAGTGGCCACCTTGCAGATTTGCTCCACAGATGCTTCATCTTTAAAAATCCAGGAAGAAGAGACAGCCCTAGTGGAATGAGACGTAATTCTCTCAGGAGGCTGATGTCCAGCTGTCTCATATGCTTATAGGATAACACTTCTCAACCAGAGAAAAAAAGCAGTAGAAGTGGCCTTCTGAATCTTACGCTTACCAGCGAAAACAACGAACAGGGCAGTAGACTGCCGGAAATCTTTAGTTGCTAGTAGATAAAATTCTTAGAGCATGCACAACATCCAGGTTGTGTAACAGGCGTTCTTTCTGAGAGGAAGGATTCAGACAAAAATGAAGGAACAACAATTCCTTGATTGATGTTGCGATCCGATACCACTTTGGAAAGAAATACCAATTTAGTATGAAGGACCGCCTTATAATAAGGTAAGGAGAATCACATTGTAGAGCCGAAAGATCAGAGACTCTACTAACAGAAGAACTAGCGAGGAGAGATAAAACTTTCCAGGATAACAACTTAATATTAACTGAAAGCATTGACTCAAACTGAGCATGTTGAAAAACTCTAAGAACAAGGAGAAGACTCCAAGAAGGAGCAACCAGATTAAACACAGGCCTGATTATGATCGAGGCCTGAACTGAAATTGAACATCTGTCAGATCTGTCAACCGTTTGCATAAAATAGTACAGAATCTGTCCCTTCAGAGTACTGACTGACAAACCTTTCTCCAGGCCATTCTGAAGAAAGGTAGAAAGGTGATTAATCTCCAAACAGTCAGCTTCAGAGATCTAGATTTAGGTGAAGGAAGGGACCCATAAGTATGAGGTCCTTCCTCAGAATAAACCTCCAAGGGGAAAAAGATGACATCTTCACCAGATCCGCAAACAAGATCCTCCGAAGCCAGGCAGGAGCCAATTGAATCATAGACGCTCTTTCCTGTTCGTTACGAGCTATTACTCAAGAAAGGAGGGCAAACAGAGGGAACAGGAATGCTAGATCGAAGTCCCAAGGAACCTCCAAAGCATTGATCAGAACTGCTGGAGGATCTCTTGATCCTGACCCGTACATAGGAACCTTGGCATAAGACGAGATGCCAAGAAATCCAACTCCAGAACCCCCCACATGAGGGATATTCTTGTGATACTTCCGGATGGAAGCCCACACCCCTGGATGAAGGGCCTGCCTGCTCAGAAAATCTGCTTCCCAGAGTCCACCCCTGGGATGTGGATGGCAGAGAGGAGACAATTGTGAGATTCTGTCCACTTGAGTCACCTCCTTCAGAGCTAAGGAACTCAGAGTTCCTCCCTGGTGGTTGATATACGCCACTGAGGAGATGTTGTCCGACTGAAAATAGAAAAATCGGACCACACCTAGATGAGGTCAAGCTGAAGGGCATTGAAGAATGCTCTTAGTTCCAAAATGTTGATTGGGAGAGAAAACTTTGCTCGGGTCCAAAAACCCTGAGTCCTTTAAAGAACCCCAAACTGTTCCCCAGCCTGAAAGGCTGGCATCCATGGTCATAATCTCCCAAGATGATCTCAGGAAGCAAGTTCCCTGAGATATATGATCCTGAGAAAACCACTAAGATAGAGTCACTCGATATTGAATCTAGGAATATCTTCTGAGAGATCTGAGTGGTCTCAATTCAATGTCTGAGCATGCACAATTGTAGAGGTCTCAGATGGATACGAAAAAAAGTAATAATGTCCATGGAAGGGCATGCTGGACTTCCTGTGGGAGTGGCGTGAGAGGTGCACGCCAAGAGCTCTGTGAGAGAGAGACGGTTTTCCACCATACCCCGCTAAAACTGCTCCTATTGCTGGGGGTGAGAGCCCTGCCTGGGGAGGAAAGAATACACCTAGCTGGAAGTCTAAAACTGACTGAATTTGTGGCCGGTCGGTCCCGGCCCGGGACACGCATCACAGCGCTCTGAAAACTGGGACCCAGACAGCAGAAGACGAGCGGTTCTGAGACCGCTGTATACACGAAAATCGCCTGGGCAGTGAAGAAAGACTGCCACCGCAAAACAGCATCAGAGCACGTAACCTGCACGCATCACCCGGCGTAGATGGGAGGTATCTCAGCTGTTGCCGGGAAGGTGGAGTAGCAGGAAAGGAGCCTGGAAACAGCGGCCTGGTACGCTGAACAAAGTTTGATGGCGACACGCAAGTATGGTTTTCTACTACGCTAATAACATTCTAAACCTGATTTTTATGCAATAAAGGCTGTTATATCTTGCATGACTGGGTTCACTGGAGATACGCTAGTATGGTTTTTTACATTAACAGTCTGACATACTAGTGGAAAAAGGTCATTATAACTTACTGGTCCCTATTTCAAAAGTGACAACAAATATATTGTAAAGCTCAGTAAAAGGGGCTGCAGTGACAGTAAGCCTCCAGTTTTACGGTGGTGGAATAACTATAAAGGGAGCACTGTGATGTGATGTGGGTGAATAGACTGTAATCTTGCTGGTCTGAGTCAAGCCGCAAAACTGTGGGGAAAAGTGGAAAACACCCTTCTGATTTGTACTAGTCAGTGTGAATGAACATATTTGTCTGAGCCTTTAAAAAAAAAAAAAAAAAGGAACAGAAAAATTTGTGCTGGGGTGCAGAAGAGTAAAAAAGGAGTAAAGCAAAAAGAGATATAAGTATTGTCTAAATTTGACGGGAACCTGGTTCGTTGGGAGAGGAGAAGGAGGAAAGAAAAGAGAAAGAAATGGGAAAAGAACTCTCGATTAGGTGGCTATAGAGCTAAATATTAGAAGACAAGTGGGGTTTGTGAAATCGAACTTTCAATCTGGAAAGAGGAAGAAGGAGAGAAAAAAAAAAGAGAAAAAAGCTTGATATATTAACCCCTGGGGAAATCTCAAGAACATTATTTATAGTGTTAAAAGCACCAGCTAGAGGAAGCTGAAAGGCTAACGTTGTTGAAAGGCTAATGGTTATGACTTGAGAGATGTTTGTCTTGTTCCAATATTGATAGAAGTGGAGGAGTAAAGACTATTTTTGGTGATACCTTATCAACTGAGGACTACAAATATTGAGGGACTGCTTTTTTTTACATCTGCTTTTTTTTTTTTTTTTTTCTTTTTTTTTGCTGTTTCTGATTTTTTCTTTTTTTCTTTTTTTTTTTTTTTTTTTTGTTACATCCGTGGGTTGTGAATTGGCAGAGGCAGAAATGCAATGATTTATGAAATATTTGATTTAGGTATTAGGATACAGTTCTCAGAGTGACATAGTGTGTGTCAGACTTTCTGTGTGCATTGATAGTGAACAATTTAGGTTAAACACATTGAATGCTGATATACACCCACTGATGCCATATATTGCACGCAACGTTACTAAGGCTCTCAGATTGTTTGGATATGAGATGGGGCATAAGCTTTAACGGCTGATTAAAATTAATAAGGCTGAAAAACAGGCTACAAATATACACGTGCAGAGTATCAAACCAAAAAACAAAAGCAAAATAAGCAGAACTCATACTGAAGGTAGAAGTACAACAATATCTATTCTGGCAGGGCGATTTCTTTAACACACAACTATATAGGTACATAGTAGTCTATTTAGATAGCTCAAGGTTTTTAGTGAGTGTATCTACATACATTTTTTTTTCTCTTTTTTTTTTTTTTTTTTTGTTCTCTTTCCCCCCCTCACATATAAGCACTTTTATTAAGTAGTATTATACACAGCGGCACATCGCTACAATATATTATAGACACCCAATCTCATCTGATCTTGGAAATTAAGCAACAATAGGCCTGGTTAAGATCGGACGACGAATTAAGACTAGGTTATAGGGAGAGTCACAGCACTATCTCTCCTGTTTACACGACTTTCACTATATAGAAGTTTACACACACAGTAGTATATATAGACCAAGCTAGGCTTATAGCTAGCTTGGTAGATCACTTACACAACTGTTTTTTTCTTCTTTTTTTTTTTTTCGCCCCCTCCACTTTTTCACGGTCCTCTCTTGTTTACACGACTTTCACTATATAGAAGTTTACACACACAGTAGTATATATAGACCAAGCTAGGCTTCTAGCTAGCCTGGTAGATCACTTACACAACTGTTTTTCTTTTTTTTCTTCCCCCCCTTCACTTTTTCACGGTCCTCTCCCCTGTCCCTTTTTTCATATTTTTTTTTTTTACAGCAGACCTAGTATAGCCTTATGGAAAAATTTATACCGAACCTCAAAATAAGGTCTCCTGCCATGCCCCCCAAAAGAGATAAGAGAACCAAGACGTCGTCAGATATAGGAACAGAGTCCCTTAATGAAGATCAGGGGGCCTGCCAGGAAAAGCAATTAACATTAAACCAACTAGCCGATATGATATTACCCCAATTTGAAGCCGTAAAAAGTGAAATTGCCTCCCTATCAGTAGAAATTAGATCATTCTCTAATAGAATATTGGAAGTAGAGGAGAGAGTATCAGATATAGAGGACAGATTAAATGTGAAAGAAGCAAATTGGTCAAATTATGAGGATAAAATAAAAATAATGCAACTAAAAATAGACGATCTTGAAGATAGATCGCGCAGGAATAATATACGAATTGTAGGGCTACCAGAAGGGAGAGATTATGAAGATCTGATACTTTTTGGTGCAAATACGTTACCACAAGCTTTAGGAATGGAAATGACAGGAAAAATCCAGGTTGAAAGGGCACACAGAATAGGCAATATTAAAAAATTCCCTGATGGCAGTGTAAGACCGAGGATGATACTCATAAAATATCTTAATTTCCAGGACAAATTGCAGTTAATGAGATGCTATAGGAAAACACCAGCACTTATAATTGACACAAAACAAATATACATATTCCAAGACTTCTCAGTAGAGACCTCCTCAAAAAGGAAAATGATGGCACCTTTTTGTACGGGCTTAATTAAAGCTGGAATCAGGGTGAATTTGAGATATCCGGCTAAAATTGTAGTGTTGAATCCAGAGGGAAATATGACCGTGCTAAATACAGTAGAAGAAGCAAAAAAATATTGTTTAGAGAAAGGAGTAGAGGTGTAATTATAGAAATGTTAGTACTGTTTTTTATTTGTTATTTATAAGCAAGCATATGATAAAGTTTTTAGTTGTTAGTGATAGGGGTGGAGGTTTTTTTTTTTTTGTTTTGTTTTTTTTGTTTTTTTTGTTTTGTTGTTTTGTTGTTATTATAGTTTTCTGGCAGTCAGGACGCTGCGGCAGTGGAATGAGCGTAGATAAATTTTTTAACATAAGATTTTATATCATTAAAGGAGAAAGATGTTGAAACTAATTTCATGGAATGTGGGTGGGATCACATCCCCCATTAAAAGGAAAAATATTTTAAAAATGTTGAAACGCCATAAGGCTGATATCATGTTTTTGCAGGAATTACACCTTAAAGAGGTAGAACTATCCAAATTAAGGGCCAACTGGATTGCGGAAGTTGTGGCCACACCTTGTAATAGCAGGAAGTGTGGAGTGGCGATATTATTTAATAAGACTTTGGGATATAAGATTATAAAGCAGGTGAGAGACCCACAAGGGAGATTCTTGATTGTGCAGGTGGAAATTAATAAGGAAATCTGGACATGGTGTAATATTTATGGCCCGAATGAAATTAATATAGAATTTTGGGGAAAAATTAAACATAAACTGGCATCATATCTAGGGCAAAATATAATCATGGCGGGAGATTTCAACGCTACTATGTGTCCAACAATTGATAGGTTCATGTCTAGAGCCATAAATAAGCACAATAAAGAGGCAAAACTTTTTAGAGAATTTGCAAAGACATTAAAATTAAAAGACATATGGCGATTTCAGCATCCTGATAAACGCAAATTCTCGTGTGAATCTAAATCACATAGAAACTTTTCGCGGATAGACATGTTTCTGATAGAAGAAAGTCTAATGGCCCTAGAATTGGAGACGCATATAGCAGAGATAACAATATCTGATCATGCGATAGTTAGTCTCAAGATAGAAGCGGGGATTAAAAAAGACCCAAAAACAAATTCATTTAGTTTTCCTAAACATATGATACATGATGGCAAATTTTACAACTTTTTGGTGAATAGTTGGAAAGAATATTACAGGCAGAATAGTTCTTACAAGGGTCACCCAGAAATACTCTGGGAAGCGGGCAAAGCGGTTATAAGGGGTCAAATAAAAGGTTATATGATACAAAGAAAACGTAAATATAAGGGGAGAGAGATCCATTTGGCAAATCAACTAAAAAACGCTTATACCAGATATATGAGTACTCCTAATCCTTTTAATTGGAACAGATATAGGGCAGCGAAAGCAGAAAGAGAAAGCTTTATGCGGGAAAGTTGGGCGAGGGAGGACATGAGAATTAGAGCGTATTGTGCAGGATATCAGGGGATTTCTGCGAAACATTTAGCAAAAATAATTAAATTCAGGAAAAAGAATAACATGATTTGCTTAATCAGAGAAGGTAATAAAACATACATTAAGTCTGCAGAGATACGGGATGCTTTCTATAGGTATTATCAGAACCTATATACCGGAGAAAAGATAGATGAGATTAGGAAGAGAGAATTTTGGCAAAAAATTAAGGTACCTAAAATAACTCAAAGCGAACAAGAGCAGATCAATTTGCCGATTACAGAGGAGGAAGTTAAAAAAATGATAGACCGTAGTAAAACTAATAAAGCTGCAGGACCAGACGGCCTGCCTGCGGAATTCTATAAGATTATTAAAGAGGAGATTACGGGCACACTGGTTGAGCTATATAACAGCTATTATGTTCAGGGGAAATCCAATTCATCTTATTTTACAGACTCTGTTATATCTTTAATACACAAGAAAGGTAAAGATCCGGAAGAAATGGGTTCATATAGACCGATCTCGCTTTTAAATCAAGACTATAAAATATTCACGGCAATAATAGCAGACAGAATGAAGAAAGTAATTGGGAAGTTGGTCCATGAGGACCAAACTGGATTTATTCCGGGCAGGAATCCGGTACGTAATATGCGGAGGGTCCTTGTGGCACTAGATTATTATTATAACAAAATACAGGACTCGAGTAGTAAAAGTCTACCTGATCTGGCGCTACTCACATTAGATGCTGCAAAAGCGTTTGATGCCTTCGTATGGGAGCACCTATTCACAACTCTTAGGGAATTCGGTTTTGTGGGGAATATAATGGCTATGATTAAAAGGATCTATAGCTTTCCAAGATCCCAATTATTGGTAAATGGTGAATTATCCCAACATATAACATTACAAAGAGGGACCAGGCAAGGTTGCCCGTTATCCCCGCTCCTGTTTGACATTGCCTTGGAACCGCTTGCGATTATACTGAGACAGGAAGTTGAGGGGATGAGAATCGGAGGTCAAAAATTTCTGCTTTCACTTTATGCAGATGACCTTATGTTATTCCTACAGGATACCAGGACTAGCATCCCCAAAAGCTTAGAGGTGATCAATAATTATAGTCTTTTTACGGGATACAAAATTAATGCACAGAAGTCTGAGTTACTGTGGGTTAACAAAACATCATCTAGTATATGTAATCATGGGCTAAGGGAAGTGAAGGCCCTTAATTATCTGGGAATAAAACTAGGGAGCGACCCTAAAGACTGGTACCATCTTAATTATGCAGAGTTCTTTGAGAATGTGGAAGGGATGCTAGGAAAGTGGAATATTCACTATCTATCGATATCGGCCAAAATTATGCTGATCAAAACAATCGTTTTCCCCAAACTATTGTTTTTAATGCAAAATTTACCACTGTTCATTACTAAACGAGATGTCAGAAGGTATAATAGAGCCTGTACTTTTTTTATATGGGGTAAAAAAAGGCCGAGAATAGCATTAGATAAACTCACACAGAATAAAAGATTTGGTGGCTTTGCATTACCGAATATTGTTAAATATAACATCGTTTCAATAGTCAAGTTCAGTATAGAATGGCTCACGGAGACTAATTATGTGACGTATTTCGAGTTAGAATCAGAAATAGTTAAGCCTTTTGACCTTAAAGCAATCTTGCACTATCCGTATGGGAAACTACCGAGCAATGTCTGTTCCCTATTAACCTTTCTAAATGTGGTATGGGCATGGCAGGTGTATTGTGGCCATTTAGGCCAAGAATTTTGCTTAACCAAATTTCTACCGATTGTTGGTACACCAGACTTTCTGCCTGGGTTAAATAATCCGGTCTTCAGAGAGTGGAAATTGAAAGGGATAATTTACTTTGCACAATTATTAGAGCCAGATGGGCAAGTGGTACAGGTATATGAGAGATTGGCTAATCAATACCACTTGTCGGCAAAACACTTTTTTGCATATTTGCAGGTTAGAAGTTATCTAACAAAGTTGTTGAAATCGCAGAGGATGGTATGGGATCCGGGAATTGACTCCGGAGTGAAATTATATAGTGCGGGCAAAAGGGCCATATCTTATTGGTATGGATTATTACAAACTATTTCTGGGAAAGAACATTTGAACAAAATAGAAGAGGCACTTAGGAAAAACCACATTGTTTCCCAGGTAGAGGAAATAGAAAAGAGTTTAAGCTAGCAGAGGGGGCGACAGTACTAGTGAGTTGGAAGGAATCTCAAATTAAATTAATAAACAATTTCTATTTAACACCGATGAGGATCAGGAAATGGTCACAAGTGGGGGACAAAGGAAACTGTTTCAAATGTAACAGAGAAATGGCAGATTTGAGCCACTGTTTATGGGAATGCCCAAAAATTAGACAATTTTGGAGCAAAATTCAGTATTGGATCAATAAATATATGCAAGAAAAATGCTCTTTACAGTGGAGGAACATTCTCCTCTTGAAAGATGACGGTGGCTCAAAAGCAGATAGACAATTAATAAATATTCTAGTGGCCAGATTCCTGATCTTCCTGAAATGGAGATCCCCTGCAGTGCCCAGTCTATCGGAGTTTATAAACAATATAAAAATGCAAATGTGCATAGAAAGACAATATTTAGTGTGGGCCTCAGAAAGAGAGTGCAGAATGTTTATCAATAAATGGAAGAGAGTAATTCTGGCTTGGCTCAGGGTAGAACAGATCCAATTTATGGCTCCCTTAAAAAACATGCCTTTCTTGTTAACGATGGTAGTAGAGGACGCGGCTCCCCCTCACTGGGTATGAGTAATCTGTAGACTTTGTACCGGAGCGTCTTGGCTGCCAGAGATTACGTTTTCAGTTGCTGGGTTTTTTTTTTTTTTTTTTTTTTTTTTTGGTTTTTTTTTGGTTTAGCTTTCAATAAATATAATTGTGGAGGAATGGAATATCATTGGTAAGAAGATATGGAAATGAAGGAAAAGTTGTATTATGATTAAAGGCAAAACATGCAGATGATTAGGTAGAAGGAGATTTATTCTACTGTTCAGTATAGTTTGTTACTATTATTATGTATGTAAGATAAGGGGAATTGCATCCCCAGTACAGATTATAACCAAAGGAGAAGCTGTGTCTTCCATGGGAGGGTTGTTTGAAATTTCTTGGATTTAGAACAGGATGAGCATGTATTATATGGAAATAATAACAAAGGGGTAAAAAATAATAAAAAAAAAAAATAATTAAAAACTAGGGAACACAGGTGCAATAGGAGATAACCAGCAACTAATTATGATATAATCTTTACTGTATGGATTAGCCCACGTTATCATAATGTTCTGACCACCAAACGGGCAGTTGGTATACGTGTTATAAGTATTATTTTTTTTTTTGGTTATCAAATGTATTAGTACGGATACTGTATTGTAAATCAATCTATATGCGGTATTTAATCCATGGTATGAAACGCAATGTTGTTGTGATTTGACATGTCTATATTCGCACTTGATTAACTGTACCTGTGTTTCTTCAATAAAAAGAATTATAAAAAAAAAAATAATGTCCATGGAAGCAACCATTAGACCAAATACTTCCATACACTGAGCCACTGATGGAAGAAAGAGAACTAAAGAGAAAAACAGGAAGCAAGAATTTTGGATACTTTGGAGAGTCTATGATCGTTCACAAAAAGCATAGCCTGGCATTTGTACCAGGGAATTCACTTCCAGACTCACCTTCTACCCGAGGGTATGAAGAGCGGACAACAGAGAATCCCAAAAAAAATCTTGCTATATAAAAAATGGCGCCTGGGGGGCGGAGCCAACCGCCAAGACAACAAGACGTGTTACTGAGGAGCTCCTGAAGGCTCATTCTTAAAATTTATACTTATGACGCCCTAAAACCCTAAACAATTGATATCTTGCTCTGGGCATAACACTGGGTTATGATTTCTACACCTGATGTGCAAGTGACAACTTAATGGATATACTGCCGACACGGGAGCTAACCAGTAGAAGTGATAACAGGGTATACAGCTCTACGACTGATGGCTTCCCGCCTAGCTGAGTAACAGTGTCTTTCATTATTCTCAACATGGAGGGGGACTCAACATCTCTTATTTCATTACTGGAGGGTCTGAGTAATAAAGCAGATAACCACTTTCATGATCTACGGGCCTGTATCTTAGAACTGCACAATCAAGATGGCGCCTCTCCTATGCCCTACTACGATACTGTTGTGGAGAACTGGATGGAGGACTTCTCATTTGCTCAGCACTTTCAACTGTGTACACAAGAAGAGTCAGTGAGTTGCGACTTGATGCGCCCACTACTTGCTGCTCCGATCTCTGATGCGGTTGCTATATCGGATCCCACAGAACCCGACATGATCATTACAGAGTACCATCTCCAGACTCTCTTATATGCTGACCAGCACTCCCAAACGGATTTAACATCTGACATCCGGCAATTGCCACACACCCCATTCAAGCACACGGAGGGAACCGGTAATGCCGGTCTAAGACCAGTGAAGGACACAGCCTCAGCAATCCTTGGGACTCAGCCTGCCGACTTGATGCGGCAACTGCGCAGACCATTCTCCATATTGCACTCTCTGAGTTTGCCTGGTAACATCCCCACCCCTCTCTCTGAAGTACCGATATTTTTCTACTTACAACTCCTAAGCAGTCTGGTGACTGTGCAAGTTTCTACACCCGATGTGAGGGACCATATATATCTCAAAAGAACCGGAGTAGGGTAATCTATCTCAGACTTCAGCTGGGTGATGGGCTAGCTGTTAGATACGCTACACCTCAATACACCATTTACATGTTGGGACATTAGTCTTTATTCTCAGCAACTCTATATCTATATTATTCTCAGGACTTTATAGTGCCGGGTGACACTCTGGGAACTTGGGCATGTCAATCTGTATCAGAACTGAGGACAATTTAATGTTAGTTATGTTTCACCTGTTATAATGCTATAATATGTTGAGTAACCGAATTCCTCCTATAAACTCTAGCTGCATAGCTCATTTGGTTTAGTTTATGCCTCATATTTACTCACTTGAAGTAAGCTCCCTTCTATAGTCAAACTTAATATCTGAAGCTAGAAAGACAAGTGCTGTTGTTAGCTGCCTGCGTCACATATCTATCTAATGCTTACACAACGGTACTTGATGCCGAATATGTCATTCCTATACCTAATAGCTTATACAGACTACTGCACACTGAGGCCAATCAGTTTATGCATATCTCTGTTGTCTGATCTCGATGTCACCCCTGTGTAGCTAAGAGTGGATACTTTCTTTAGTGTCCATCCCTTCTGAGGATGTTTAGACTTTTGGTGCAAATGTTTGTGGTATGTGTGCAGACAGCCCCCATCTCTGAGGCTTTAGCTAGCTCTTTTTTATGCATGTGTATCTAGTGGTACTGGTTATGTTTATTTTTGTGCATCTCAGTTAGAGTACCCCTTATCCACTTCCCACCCTATCTATCTGCCTCTTATTTACCATGATTCACTCTGAAAGATAGATATCTTCTCCTCCCTCAGCATAGGCTATTTTTTTTTTTATATATAGTTACATCTACTTCCTTTAATGAAACACAATAGAGCTATGTCACCTGATGTTTCATGATCTCTGTCATTAGACCACACTGAGTGTTCAGACAGCCCCCATCTCTGAGGTGTTAGCTAGTTCTTTTTTGCGCATGTGTGTTACAACATATGACCGGGGTATTACGCATCGCCATTAAATCTCTCTTTAAAATTACCTTATGCTGACATCTCTGCCACAACACACTACCAGAACTAAATCAGACCTATTTGTCTTACAGGCTAGCTGATCCAGCTTATTTTGTTCATCTCCTAACTTTGCATAATTAAGCTCTCTCCAGAGAGGTAACCCTACAAGTAGATCTTATTCTGCTCTTCCTTACCTCTTAGATCAATATCATCCTTTTGATCCCTAATATTGCAGTGTCCTTTAAAATAACAATTGAAGATTACATATTTGTTTACTGCGAACAAAACTACCCATAGGTCTCAAGTTAAGTTAGGCCTAGGCGAAATAGTTATATGCTCCTCATATCTACATGACCGAACCTGTGAGCTCTGCACCTATACGCATAGAGTACACACCTACTGCTGCCCTCCAGTATATTCCCTCCTGAACACACAGAATTATATTCCCTTTGCGCTAGACTAGGACTATAGTTAAATGTATTTGCATACCTTCATGCGAATACCTGTTACTATTTCATCTTTATACTAGACTCCCTAGCCATACACAGCTTGCATTTCGAGTTCTCATGTAGTCCATAATAGAGATTCGAGCACTAAAACCTCCCCCTCTTATCTATGTAAGAGACTTGCAACCAGTATCTGCTTCTATTCCTCAACGTCTGTAATATAGCCACCTTTAAATTTGTATCCCTATCTCTGCCATATTGTTAGTCTCTGGTTTAATGTCCTGAATGGATCCATAACGCATACCTTAAGGTAGTTCCAATATAACTGGCTAGCAGACATAAATCAGTTCTCTTATAGTATATATCCTGGGGCTACCCCAAATATTTAAACCTATCTTTGAGGTTGGGTATGTTTATACTTGTTTGAAAAGTGCACTACTTAAATATCCCCAAACTATACTTTTCAGTCTGAGAGCCTGCACTGGTCCTACTGGGGTCTCTCAACACATTTTATAAAGGTCACGGCTGGGCTGTGTTAACTGGGAAGGCACGGCTCAGCTTATTAGATAAATTAATGACCTCAGTTTGGATATACGTGTAGTAACCAACATTATACATGGTTTGGGAGATATCTGATTGTATGGGTGCTTTATTTTTTTATTTATTCTTTTTTACCTCTGTTTCTTGATATACTTAGTTATCCCCTCCTGTTTGTATTCTTCTTAGGAAACTTTACTTATTTTTACATACCCCAGCTTAAAGCTATCCACGATGTGATTAGAAGATAATCATATTACATAGTGTACACTAAAGATATGTGCTCTCAGAATAGTTATGACTTTGACATATTAACTAGCTCCGCCCCATCCATCCCCCCCTATTATATTTTGAGCGGCTCTCGCCCGCTGTACTCCCCTTCCCCATAAAACCATAGAGTTACCTCCTCCCTAGCCTTACCCCTATATGAATTGATACCTCACTCTTTTTCTTATATAGCTAGGAGAGGACCATTCTTGTGCATATAACATTTATAATACTCTATAACAAAAATGAAGTCTCTTTATGATATAACCCACATTTTATAGCAATGTTTGAGTTACAGAAATGCATTACTTTGCTACTTATGTTGTGTATACATTGATCTGTAATCGTTTTGGGACATACCAGATATCTTGTCTCTGTTTATGACTTCAATAAAAATTATTTAAAAAAAAAAAAAAAAATGGCGCCTGAAGGAAGATATCATCCAGGAGCCACTGCAATGCTCTAAGATCTGATCACTGCCAGAAGAACCCCTAGAACCTTCGTAAGGATTTGAGGTGCAGTGGCAAGACCGAAAGGAAGGGCCACAAATTGGAAGAGTTTGTCCTGAAAGGCAAACCGAAGAATTGGAAAAGTTCCTTGTGAATAGGAACCAGAAGGTACACGTCCTTCAGATTGATGGAAGTCAATAGAATAGATAGTCTCCCTTCTTAAGGATGGAACCTTGAGAAATGTCTTAAGACCTTTGAAGTCTAAAATGGGTCAAAAAGTTCCCTCTTTCCTGGGAAACCACAAATAGTTTGGAAAAACCTATTTACCCTGTACCGCCAGAGGAACTGGAATAATAACTCCTAGAGAAGCAAAAACCTTTACGCAGTTTAAGAAAGCATCTTTCTTTAACTGGATAGTAGATAATATAGAATAGGAGAAATCTGCCTCTGGAAGGACAAGATTTGAATCCTATACAGTATGCCTGGGAGACTACTTCCACTGCCCAGGGATCTGGAACAACTCATCCGAGACTGGATTGGGGGCGAACCCTTCTTGCTGATTTAGACTCAGTGGAAGGCTTCTTGGATTGCTTGTCCTTGATCCAAGGCTGGTTCTAAGAGGTCTTGGCTTGCTCCGATTTAGAAGATGAGGAGGATTTTTGTCCTTTCGATTTATTTTCTATTTATTATATTTATATTTATTAAATTATAAATATTATAATTCGATTTCTGTCCTTTTTTACAAAAAATAAAATAAAAAAGTCACAGACAGTAAAAGGACATCTAGTAAAGTTAAAAGGCATTCTGCCTAACAGGGCTAAGGGGGATCTGAACCCGTGGCTCTGTGCTTTACTACTCTGTATGTTTATGTGATATGCCACAGTCATTTCTTCCCAGCAGCTGGGAACGAACCAACAACCCTATAGAGGCAAGACAAACCATAAACAATAGGGAAAAAATTAATAAATAATGTCCATTCAACAACATAGGTTAACAAGGACTTAAACACACTACAGAGGTATAAAGAATGCAAGGGACAAGGAATGTCACAAGCATTAGAAAAATATAGTTTAAAACATCTGGTGAGCACACAATCAAGATGCAAGTAGCTGCAGCTGGATTCAAACTGCAAACCTTCTGCTTGATAAGCAGCTAAACTTGCCATCAAGCTGCTACAGCTCGCTTAAGAAAATAGATTAGAGAATTGGTGTCACAGACATTAGTGATATATCCCTCATTTATGAAAATTAGGAAAACAAACCCTTATTCAAAATAAGCCTGTATGCATGTCGCAGGTACTAGAACATTCACTTCATTATGAGAGAAAAAGTCTTACGGAGTTCCAGTAGAAATCATTATAAGGAATAATTATGTATCGCATGGAGAAAAGAAAAAGATCTTCATTCTTCAATAGGAGATTGTCAAGCACCTATGGGGTCAGGAACTCTGGTCTTTCATGAGTATCTCAGAGATTCGGCAGAGAATTTTCATAAGATAAATAAAATATGTACGCATAAAACATATTAGAGTCTTAACAAAGCATTTGTAAATTAAGCCTTTTAGAAACCCTTAATAATAAATGTATACGACATATGAATAAACAAATTAGCTCTTTAGATGAGGGAGAAAGGTATTGAATTTCATTTATGATCAAATAGAAATTAAGATGCATTTACAGTTAATTGCCACCAGATGGCGGCAAATACTAAGGAAAAACTTTCTTTCAAGACAAAACATGTCTAGAAAATAAAAGTACAGAGACAAAATGGAATATTATAAAAATTATTACAAAATGAATACACCTTGAGTCCCTATTAAAACACTTCAGATTAAACACTTAATCCAGCAGAAACATCTGCAGTCTGCGGATCCCTATTCTAGTAAACGGAGAAGCCGCATGAAAGGTAAAAGTAAGGCAGGGTATGATGCAGTCCTAACTGCTTCTAACAATGAAAAAACCCATTACAATCTCTATGTCAGAGATCTCTTACTAGCTGCAGATCACATCTCTTGTGAAAAAACATAGCGGCGCTATAGAAAACCGCCTACAATGGTGGATCTTCTTATAAACATACCGGAAGACTTCAAGGCTAGCCAAACGAACCACATGAAGTGACAATCAGACCAGTTACCCCCAAATATGCAAAGCGGTCTCACTGCCACGATCGCGAAAATACAGAGGGAAGACAGGATTTTTAGCCTGGACACTTAATGTACAAACGGCTATTCTGTGAAATATCTAAAGCTCGAGAAAATAATCCAACTTGTCTGATCCCTCATAGGTAGTAACGAACAAGAAAAAGTCACACAAACCATAAATGTAGTGCCCATACCATAAATAAGCACCTCAATAACCGAAAAACTGACTTTACATGGAATACAAAGTAACAGAGATCGTATCTCCTTCCTTGATACCCAGTTCTCACAAACCAAAAAGCCAGGGTCCTATAATTAAAATAGACTGCCAATTGAGGCGGCAATCCCTGTCCCTTGTCTAAAACAGATATTTGCTCAGCCGCGATATATCTCAAAGTTAACAGATATATATTAAAAAGTAATATCCTAGTCCTCTTCCACTTAATCCAGCATTTCCTGAGAAATATATATGAAAGGACTTACACTCCAGGGTCTTCTGTTGTTGAGCAGTCACAGCAGCTTCAAGTGTGTCAGCCTTATCCGTCTGCTGACGGGGACCTGAGGAGAAAGAAAAGCAGAGTAACCAACCCTGGTTTTCTATACAAGGCGTAGCATTGATGTTAGAAGGTACGCAAGGACCACCTTGCGGTCTTCTAACTGCTAAAAGTCACCACTACTCTTACTAAAGAGATTGCCATGGACACAGCATAACTCCAATCCTTGCTTGCAGAGAAAAGTACCCATAAAAGGATTAAAATCTTCAGATACCATCTTCGTACATCCTCCCTTGACAGAGGCAAAGAGAATGACTGGGGGCTATGGGTAAGGGAAGTGACACTTAACAGCTCTGCTGGGGTGCTCTTTGCCTCCTCCTGCTGGCCAGGAGTTGAATTCCCACAAGTAATTTGAATGATTTGTGGCCTCTCCATGCCTTAGGAAAGAAATATATTGTGATTTGGAGGAAATAGAGTTGTTTTCAAATGATTAGGTGGTAATTTTCAAGGGTAACCCTATGGTGGTTTAAATTATATGATGACCATTTCAGTCCCATGCCTCACCCCTATGCTGAATTTTGAGCTATGCATTTCAAAGCCAGTTTTAAGTAGTTTATTTGAATTACTTGCCAATAAGAAAAAAAAGGAATATGTACTTAGCTGCCCATGTCCATCTCAGGTGTGGACATTTTTTTTTTTAATGAAATAATTTTTTACTGCAATTTTTATATTGCAAAAAAAGGGGGGAAAGAATAACAGTTATTCAACAATACAAAGAATATTGTCACTTTAACAGTATACAAATATGCATATTGTAAGAAAGCGTAACAAAACATTCCTTTTAAGCCAGTTTGTAACGCGTCCGTCGGTGTCGCCAGTTACGCACGCATCCTCAAAGGAATGTTGGCAGCGTGAAAATGGCAGGGTGGTGAAAGAATCCACCCGGGATGCAGCAAAGGCAAACGGAGCATTAAAAAAAAAAAAAAAACTAACCACCCGCAATAAGTATTCAAAAAAAAAACTAACCGTCCACAATAATTATTCAAAAAGAAAAACCTAACCGCCCGCAAAAAGTATTAGAAATAAAGAAATAACCGCCCGCAATAAGTATTAAAAAAAAAACTAACCGCCCACAATAAGTAATTTTTTTTACAAAAAATAACCAACTACCTAATAAAATTATTAACCCCTAAATCCGCCAACCCCAACATCGCAAACTACCTAATACATCTATTAACCTCTAAACCGCCATCAACCCACATTGCTAATTAACCTAATAAATCTATTAACCCCCAAACCGCCATTAATCCACATCGCAATTAACATAATAAATCTATTAACCCCTAAACCGCCAAACCCCACAACGCAAATAACTAATCACTAAGCCCCCTAACCTAACACCCGCTAAATTAACCCCATAACATAAATTAAAATAATCCTAAATTACATTTAAAATAAAAAAACTAACATTATTTTAAAAATAAAAAAAAACTAAGTTTAAACTAATCTAAAATTAGAGAAAAGAAAAAAAGTCTGACATTACACAAAATAATAAACCACATTATCCAAAATAAAAAAAATTAAACTTAATCCCTATGAAAATAAAAAGCCCCCCCAAAATAAAAACACCCCCTAATCTTAGAATAAACTATTAGTAGTGCATTGCCCTAAAGAAATCAGCTTATTGACATTAAAAATATACTAAGCCCCCCCTCTAACATTAAAACCCTCCACCCACCAAACCCCTAAAAATAAAAAAACCTAACACTAATAACCCTAAACTACTCCCCCCCCCCAAAAAAAACCCTAAAAAAAACTAACATTAAAGCCCCAAATAGGTACTCACGGTTCCGGCGGAGAAGGTCTTCTTCCAGGCGGGTGCATCATCTTCATCCACAGCAAAGGCGGCGCGGATATGCGGTCCCCGGCAGCGGCGCTTGTCGGCAGCGTGGAGGCTCTTCTTCATGCGATTGTCCACCGCACACTGAAGATTTAATGCAAGGTACCCCATATTTATTGTTACTGATGTGAAAATGTCAGCCAATAGGATGAACAGCAACTGAAATCTTATTGGCTGGTGAACAGCCAATAGGATGAGAGCAACTGAAATCTTTTTGACTGGTGAACAGCCAATAAGATTTCAGTTGCTCTCATCCTATTGGCTTTTCACCAGCCAATAAGATTTCACTTGCTCTTGGTTTCAGTATGCGGCGGACGATCGCATGGGGACCGCCGTCGAGGTTCGCCACATCTGGGAACAATGGGTAGTTTAGGGGCAATGGGTAGTTTAGGTTTATTTGTGTTAGGTTTTTTTTTATCTTTGGGGGTTTGGTGGGTGGGACGTTTTAATGTTAGAGAGGTGATTAGTAATTTTTTTAGGTAAAAGAGCTGTTTAACTTACAAGGGGGTTAATAGATTAGGAATATTTATTTTTTATTTTGTATAATGAAGATTTGTTTTTTTAGTTATCTTAGCTTTTTATATTTTTTGTAATTTTAGTTATTGAAAAGGGGGAAGGGACAGGGGGATTGGGGGAAAGGGATCGGTGGATAGGGACAGGGAGGTGGGGAAAGGGGGATGGGGACAGGGGGACAGGGGGATAGAGACAGGGGGGATAGATGAATAGAGGGATATGGATGGATAGGTATATTTTTTCATTAAACATTTCGGCCCATGTACACGGGCTTTACCACTAGTTTTAACATAATGTGGTTTTTCCAACTGAAGGGTTTTTGTTAATGTTTCCATTCGAGAGAGATGGGCAAGTAGTTCTCTTCTGATAACAAAGAATCAGACGATTAGCACAGTTTAACATAATTTTCAAATTGTATTTGTATTTGCATATAATTTGAAGGGGTAGTTGAGTAAAAGAACCAATGGGGTAGAGGCAATGGAACAACCTAATCTTGATTCAATAAAACATAGTATTTCAACATTATAATATATTTTAAACTCCTGCTATTAAATGTGGAAATATAGAGTTCCTGCCACCCAATAGAAGTGTAAGGGAAGATGGAATTGAAGAAAAAAAGTGTGGAAAAAAAAAGGTTGTTAATTTGTAGTAAATCCTCCCATAGGCATAGGCATACCTACAATTTGTCTTTCAAGCGGAAATTCCATTATAAAATATAGATAAGTGGGTAGCATAATAATAAAATATGTTTGGGGCTCCCAATCCACATCTTTCTTTAGATTTATAGTAAATATAGTAAAGTATTTTTAATTCTATAGTCTTAAAAGTACACCCTCTTTGAATTTTATGGTTTTATGTATCAGGACATATTAACAATCATCTGGTCCTTCGCAGGTTTTAAAATAATTAAAATACAACCTCAGATTAACAAAAATAAAGCCAAAATGGAGACGCCATGTGTGAAAAGCTAAGTACACCCTTACTGCTTCCTCACGGCTAGATTTAGAGTTCTGCGGCCAAAGGGGTGCGTTAGCTACGCATGCTTTTTTTCCCCCGCACCTTTTAAATACCGCTGGTATTTAGAGTTCACAGAATGGCTGCGTTAGGCTCCAAAAAAGGGAGCGGCCAGCTTCAAAAACGTGCTCGTGCACGATTCCCCCATAGGAAACAATGGGGCTGTTTGAGCTGAAAAAAAACCTAACACCTGCAAAAAAGCAGCATTCAGCTCCTAACACAGCTACATTGTTTTCTATGGGGAAACACTTCCTAAGTCTGCACCTAACACTCTAACATGTACCCCGAGTCTAAACACCCCTAACCTTACACTTATTAACCCCTAATCTGCCGACCCCGCTATCGCTGACACCTGCATATTATTATTAACCCCTAATCTGCCGCTCCGTATACCGCCGCTACCTACATTATACCTATGTACCCCTAATCTGCTGCCCCTAACACCGCCGACCCCTATATTATATTTATTAACCCCTAATCTGCCCCCCACAACGTCGCCTCCACCTACCTACAATAATTAACCCCTAATCTGCCGACCGAACCGCACCGCTACTATAATAAATGTATTAACCCCTAATCCGCCTCACTCCCGCCTCAATAACCCTATAATAAATAGTATTAACCCCTAATCTGCCCTCCCTAACATCGCCAACACCTAACTTCAAACATTAACCCCTAATCTGCCGACCGGATCGCACCGCTACTATAATAAATGTATTAACCCCTAAAGCTAATTCTAACCCTAACACTAACACCCCCCTAACTTAAATATAATTTAAATCTAACGAAATAAATTAACTCTTATTAAATAAATTATTCCTATTTAAAGCTAAATACTTACCTGTAAAATAAACCCTAATATAGCTACAATATAAATTATAATTATATTGTAGCTATTTTAGGATTTATATTTATTTTACAGTTAACTTATTTTAACCAGGTACAATAGCTATTAAATAGTTAATAACTATTTAATAGTTACCTAGTTAAAATAATTACAAAATTACCTGTAAAATAAATTTTAACCTAAGTTACAATTAAACCTAACACTACACTATCAATAAATAAATTAAATAAAATACCTGCAATTACCTACAATTAAACACTACACTATCAATAAATTAATTAAATACAATACCTACAAATAAATACATTTAAATAAACTAACTAAAGTACAAAAAATAAAAAAGAACTAAGTTACAAAAAATAAAAAAATATTTACAAATATTAGAAAAATATTACAACAATTTTAAACTAATTACACCTACTCTAAGCCCCCTAATAAAATAACAAAGCCCCCCAAAATAAAAAAAATGCCCTACCCTATTCTAAATTAAAAAAGTTCAAAGCTCTTTTACCTTACCAGCCCTTAAAAGGGCCCTTTGTGGGGCATGCCCCAAATAATTCAGCTCTTTTGCCTGTAAAAGAAAAATACAACCCCCCCCCCAACATTAAAACCCACATACCCCTAATCTAACCCAAACCCCCCTTAAATAAACCTAACACTACCCCCCTGAAGATCATCCTACCTTGTCTTCACCACACCGGGTATCACACCGATCCGTCCTGGCTCTGAAGTCTTCATCCAAGACCAAGCAGGGGCTGGCGATCCATAATCCGGCTGAAGTCTTCTATCAAGCGTCGGCTGAAGAGGTCCAGAAGAGGCTCCAAAGTCTTCATCCTATCCGGGAAGAAGAGGCGATCTGGACCGGCAACCATCTTGATCCAAGCGGCATCTTCTATCTTCATCTGATGACGAACGGCTCCATCCTGAAGACCTCCACCGCGGATCTATCCTCTTCTTCCGACGTCCAACTGAAGAATGAAGGTTCCTTTAAGGGACGTCATCCAAGATGGCGTCCCTCGAATTCCGATCGAATTCCGATCAGCCAATAGAATGCGAGCTCAATCTGATTGGCTGATCTAATCAGCCAATCGGATTGAACTTGAATCTGATTGGCTGATTCCATCAGCCAATCAGAATTTTCCTACCTTAATTCCGAGTCCGGACCGACCGAGTGCCGGTCCGGATCACCTCTTCTTCCCGGATAGGATGAAGACTTTGGAGCCTCTTCTGGACCTCTTCAGCCGACGCTTGATAGAAGACTTCAGCCGGATTATGGATCGCCAGCCCCTGCTTGGGCTTGGATGAAGACTTCGGAGCCAGGACGGATCGGTGTGATACCCGGTGTGGTGAAGACTAGGTAGGATGATCTTCAGGGGGTAGTGTTAGGTTTATTTAAGGGGGGTTTGGGTTAGATTAGGGGTATGTGGGTGGTGGGTTTTAATGTTGGGGGGGGTTGTATTTTTCTTTTACAGGCAAAAGAGCTGAATTCTTTGGGGCATGCCCCACAAAGGGCCCTTTTAAGGGCTGGTAAGGTAAAAGAGCTTTGAACTTTTTTAATTTAGAATAGGGTAGGGCACTTTTTTATTTTGGGGGGCTTTGTTATTTTATTAGGGGGCTTAGAGTAGGTGTAATTAGTTTCAAATTGTTGTAATATTTTTCTAATGTTTGTAAATATTTTTTTATTTTTGTAACTTAGTTCTTTTTTATTTTTTGTACTTTAGTTAGTTTATTTAAATGTATTTATTTGTAGGTATTGTATTTAATTAATTTATTGATAGTGTAGTGTTAGGTTTAATTGTAGGTAATTGTAGGTATTTTATTTAATTTATTTATTGATAGTGTAGTGTTAGGTTTAATTGTAACTTAGGTTAGGATTTATTTTACAGGTAATTTTGTAATTATTTTAACTAGGTAACTATTAAATAGTTATTAACTATTTAATAGCTATTGTACCTGGTTAAAATAATTACAAAGTTGCCTGTAAAATAAATATTAATCCTAAAATAGCAGCAATATAATTATAATTTATATTGTAGCTATATTAGGGTTTATTTTACAGGTAAGTATTTAGCTTTAAATAGGATTAATTTATTTAATAATAGTTAATTTATTTCGTTAGATTTAAATTATATTTAAGTTAGGGGGGTTTTAGGGTTAGAATTAGCTTTAGGGGTTAAAAAATTTATTAGAATAGCGGTGAGCTCCGGTCGGCAGATTAGGGGTTAATGCTTGAAGTTAGGTGTCAGCAATGTTAGGGAGGGCAGATTAGGGGTTAATACTATTTATTATAGGGTTATTGAGGCGGGAGAGAGGCGGATTAGGGGTTAATAACTTTATTATAGTAGCGGTGAGGTCCGCTCGGCAGATTAGGGGTTAATAAGTGTAGGAAGGTGGTGGCGACGTTGGGGGGGGCAGATTAGGGGTTAATAAATATAATATAGGTGTTGGCGGTATTAGGGGCAGCAGATTAGGGGTACATAGGGATAACTTAGCTGGCGGCGGTGTACGGAACGGCAGATTAGGGGTTAAAAAATTTAATAGAGTGGCGGCGATGTGGGGGGACCTCGGTTTAGGGGTACATATGTAGTTTATGGGTGTTAGTGTACTTTAGAGCATAGTAGTTAAGAGCTTTATGAACCGGCGTTAGCCCAGAAAGCTCTTAACTACTGACTTTCTTTTGCGGCTGGAGTTTTGTCGTTAGATTTCTAACGCTCACTTCAGCCACGACTCTAAATACCGGCATTAGAAAGATCCCATTGAAAAGATAGGATACGCAATTGACGTAAGGGGATCTGCGGTATGGAAAAGTTGCGGCTGCAAAGTGAGCGTTAGACCCTTTCCTGACTGACTCCAAATACCAGAGGGCGGTAAAAACCAGCGTTAGGAGCCTCTAACGCTGGTTTTCACGGCTACCGCCCAACTCTAAATCTAGCCGATAGGAATTAAGAGGCTAAGTAATGTGCTGTTCAAAGGTGCTGCTAATCAAATGCTCTTGATTAATCGATCATTAAGCAAGTGTGACCACCTCTATAAAAGCCAAAGTTTTAGCAGTTTGCTGGTCTGGAGCATTCAGGTGTGTGTTCACACAATGCCAAGGAGGAAAGACATCAGCAATGATCATAGAGAAGCAATTGTTGCTAAAGCCAAAATACCTCTCATCTGTTACTTACACTTGATACAATTGAATGGCAATCCAACTATTGTTGGGTTACAGCAGATATTACATCTTTGTATACCAGCATATCGCAATATTTAGGCATTAAAGCTGTTGAATACTTTTTGGAGAAAGAATCAGATTTCGAACTATGTAAAGATGTTTATGTTGGTGAAGTTTTACAATTCTTGCTTTCTCATAATTATTTTATGTTCGACAATGAGTACTTCTTGCAAGTAAGGGGGATTGCCATTGGATGCAAAAGTTGGCCCGGCATTTGCAAATATTTTTGTTGCTTGGTGGGAATTGTCACATATTTACACCATATGCAACCCCTGAGAGAAGTTTCTGGCATATCTAAATTTGAATGATTTGGGTTTACAGTTTACAGGAGAATATAGTAGACATCAGATTAACTTTTTAGATATTACCATTCACATTGTCGATAATCACCAAAACTTTTAGAAAACCCATTGCCAGCCTCACAGCATCCTAAACATTTAATTAAGGCCAAACCAAGAGGTAAATTTTTTAGGTTACGCAGAAACACCAAATCTGACAACAGTCAACAGAGCTGAAAGAAAGAGGGGTTATGATTCAACCTCATTAGAACATTGTAGAATTTCAGTCAGAAACTTTGAGCGTAGACTTAATTGTACTAAAAGGCGTCACAATATATGTGTTATGGATAGGGGCAGCGAGGATACAGTGGTATTTACTACTGAATATTCACAACAATATAATGATGTGGTAAAGATTCTTAAAAAAACATTTACATATATTATCAGGGGCTGAAATTCTTAAACCCCTTATTAATATATGTAGGTTTGTTCCCAGAAGATCGAAAACCTTGGCAAGATCACTTTCCCTAAGTTTAGTAAAAAATAATGGAACTCCTGGAACTCTTGCTTGGTTATCTAGGAAAGGTAACTATACGTGTGGGAGTAGAGATTGTACTACATGCTCTCATTGA
Source organism: Bombina bombina (assembly GCF_027579735.1). Lineage (NCBI taxonomy): Eukaryota > Metazoa > Chordata > Amphibia > Anura > Bombinatoridae > Bombina > Bombina bombina. The sequence continues at coordinate 1,145,171,803 of NC_069499.1, forward strand.
TTATAGGGGACTCCTTTGTTTCAAGTTTTGATAATGTACAACACAGTATAAAATTGTATGCCAATTGCAAAACTAAATACGCCGTTTATCTTCTAACCTGCAATATATGTAATTGCCAATACGTGGGTAAAACCTCACGCGAGGTCAAGACTAGATTTGGTGAGCATGTCAGGGATGTTAAGAATTATCGCAAAGACTCAGCTGTAGCGAACCATTTAAATTGTTTTAATTTTTCACATATTGCAGATATGTCTGTGCACATTATAGACATAGCTACTATTCCACCTAGAGGAGGCAATAAGCAAAAAATTCTGGATAAAAAATAATTATTTTGGATCCTGAAACTTCATTCACGCCAACCAAATGGCATGAACAAGGAGTATGACATTACTTATTTCATAGATGATTAGTTTCATTTTAGATTGTTAAAGTTTGGCTATCACACCTTGTTCATTCCATCTAAATGCATTATGACCTGTCCATTATGACCTGTTACATATATCTTAATAAATTTTCTTGTTTCCTTATTAATTTTTGTATAAGTTTAAACATATTTTGCAAAAGTGTTATTTATCATTATTTTTCTTATATGGTATCTATTAGTTTTGTTTTTATATATATCTGTACTGGTGTTCCGGTTACAATGTTGATGCTTTCCATATGTTTAAAGATAGTTTTTGGATATTCTGACAAATTGATCCTGATGTTTGATTTTATATTACCAATCGCCTAGATTTAGAGTTTTGTCGGTAAAGACCCGCGTAGCTAACGCTGCTTTTTTTCCCAGCGCACCCTTTAAACAACGGTGGTATTGAGAGTTGTCTGAGTGGCTCAGAAAAGGGAGCGTTGAGCATAATTTAGCTCCACTTCAACCCTCAATACCAGCGTTGCCTACAGTAGCGGTAAGCTGGCAAAACGTGCATGTGCACGATATCCCCATAGGAAACAATGGGGCAGTTTGGGCTGAAAAAAAACCTAACACCTACAAAAAAGCAGCGTTCAGCTCCTAGCGCAGCCCCATTGCTTCCTATGGGGAAACACTCTCTAAGTCTACACCTAACACGCTAACATGAACCCCGAGTCTAAACACCCCTAACCTTACACTTATTAACCCCTAATCTGCCGCCCCGGCTATCACTGACACCTGCATTTTATTATTAACCCCTAATCTGCCAACCGGACACCGCCGCCACCTACATTATACTTATAAACCCCTAAACTGCTGTCCCTAACATCGCCGAACCCTACATTATATTTATTAACCCCTAATCTGCCCCCCCAACGTCGCCGCTACCTAACTACAAGTATTAACCCCTAATCTGCCGACCGGACCTCGCCGCCACTATAATAAATGTATTAACCCCTAAACCGACGCACTCCCGCCTCGCAAACACTATAATAAATTTTATTAACCCCTAATCTGCCCTCCCTAACATCACCACCACCTACCTACAATTATTAACCCCTAATCTCCTGCCCGCAACGTCGCCGCTACTATAATAAATGTATTAACCCCTAAACCTAAGTCTAACCCTAAACCTAACACCCCCTAACATAAATATAATTGAAATAAAACGAAATATTCCTATTATTAAATAAATTATTCCTATTTAAAACTAAATACTTACCTATAAAATAAACCCTAATATAGCTACAATATAAATAATAATTACATTGTATCTATTTTAGGATTTATATTTATTTTACAGGCAACTTTGTATTTATTTTAACTAGGTACAATAGCTATTAAATAGTTATTAACTATTTAATAGCTACCTAGTTAAAATAATTACAAAATTACCGGTAAAATAAATCCTGACCTAAGTTACAATTAAACCTAACACTACACTATCATTAAATTAATTAAATAAATTACCTACAATTAGCTAAACTAAAATACAATTAAATAAACTAATCTATAATACAAAAACCCCCACTAAATTACAAAAAATAAAAAAATATTACAATAATTTTAATCTAATTACACCTAATCTAAGCCCCCTAATAAAATAAAAAAGCCCCCCAAAATAAAAAAATTCCCTACCCCATTCTAAATTACAAAAGTAATCAGCTCTATTACCAGCCCTTAAAAGTGCTTTTTGCGGGGCATTGCCCCAAAGTAATCAGCTCTTTTACCTGTAAAAGAAAATACAATACCCCCCCCAACATTAAAACCCACCACCCACATACCCCTATTCTAACCCACCCAAACCCCCCTTAAAAAAACCTATCACTAACCCCCTGAAGATCTCCCTAACTTGAGTCGTCTTCACTCAGCCGAGCCGAAGTCTTCATCCAATCCGGGCGATGTGGTCCTCCATCCAGTAGAAGAATTGATCCAAGCGGCAAAGAAGAGGTCTTCCATCCGGGCGATGTCTTCTTCCAAGCGGCATCTTCTATCTTCTGTCTTCCGGATCCATCTTCATCCCGCCGACGTGGAACATCCTCCTTCCCCAACGGACTAACGACGAATGAAGGTTCCTTTAAGGGACGTCATCCAAGATGGCGTCCCTCAAATTCCGATTGGCTGATAAGATTCTATCAGCCAATCGGAATTAAGGTAGGAAAAATCTGATTGGCTGATTCAATCAGCCAATCAGATTGAGCTTGCATTCTATTGGCTGATCGGAACAGCCAATAGAATGCGAGCTCAATCTGAATGGCTGATTGGCTCAGCCAATCGGATTGAACTTCAATCTGATTGGCTGATTGAATCAGCCAATCAGATTTTTCCTACCTTAATTCCGATTGGCTGATAGAATCCTATCAGCCAATCGGATTCGAGGGACGCCATCTTGGATGACTTCCCTTAAAGGAACCTTCATTCGTTGTTAGTCCGTCGGGGAAGGAGGATGTTCTGCGTCGGCGAGATGAAGATGGATCCTGAAGACAGAAGATAGAAGATGCCACTTAGAAGAAGACATCGCCCGGATGGAAGACCTCTTCTTTGCCGCTTGGATCAAGACTTCTACCGGATGGAGGACCATATCGCCCGGATTGGATGAAGACTTTGGCTCGGCTGAGTGAAGACGACTCAAGGTAGGGAGATCTTCAGGGGGTTAGTGATAGGTTTTTTTAAAGGGGGTTTGGGTGGGTTAGAATAGGGGTATGTGGGTGGTGGGTTTTAATGTTGGGGGGTATTGTATTTTCTTTTACAGGTAAAAGAGCTGATTACTTTGGGGCAATGCCCCGCAAAAAGCCCTTTTAAGGGCTGGTAATAGAGCTGATTACTTTTGTAATTTAGAATAGGGTAGGAAATTTTTTTATTTTGGGGGGCTTTTTTATTTTATTAGGGGGCTTAGATTAGGTGTAATTAGATTAAAATTATTGTAATATTTTTTTATTTTTTGTAATTTAGTGTTTGTTTTATTTTGTATTATAGATTAGTTTATTTAATTGTATTTTAGTTTAGCTAATTGTAGGTAATTTATTTAATTAATTTAATGATAGTGTAGTGTTAGGTTTAATTGTAACTTAGGTTAGGATTTATTTTACAGGTAATTTTGTAATTATTTTAACTAGGTAGCTATTAAATAGTTAATAACTATTTAATAGCTATTATACCTAGTTAAAATAAATACAAAGTTGCCTGTAAAATAAATATAAATCCTAAAATAGATACAATCTAATTATTATTTATATTGTAGCTATATTAGGGTTTATTTTATAGGTAAGTATTTAGATTTAAATAGGAATAATTTATTTAATAATAGGAATATTATTTTGTTTACTTTAAATTATATTTATGTTAGGGGGGTGTTAGGGTTAGAGTTAGGTTTAGGGGTTAATACATTTATTATAGTAGCGGCGACGTTGCGGGTGGGAGATTAGGGGTTAATAATTGTAGGTAGGTGGCGGCGATGTTAGGGAGGGCAGATTAGGGGTTAATAATATTTATTATAGTGTTTGCGAGGTGGGAGTGCGGCGGTTTAGGGGTTAATACATTTATTATAGTGGTAGCGAGGTCCGGTCGGCAGATTAGGGGTTAATACTTGTAGTTAGGTAGCGGCGACGTTGGGGGGCAGATTAGGGGTTAATAAATATAATATAGGTGTCAGCGATGTTAGGGGCAGCAGATTAGGGGTTCATAGGTATAATGTAGGTGGCGGCGGTGTCCAGTCGGCAGATTAGGGGTTAAATTTTTTTATTATAGTGGCGGCGATGTGGGGGGGCCTCGGTTTAGGGGTACATAGGTAGTTTATGGGTGTTAGTGTACTTTGTAGCACAGTAGTTAGGAGCTTTATATTCCGGCGTTAGCCCATAAAGCTCTTAACTACTGACTTTTTTTGTCGGTAGGAGTCTTGTCGGTAGAGGGTCTACCGCTCACTTCTTCCAAGACTCCAAATACCGGCGTTAGGCAGATCCCATAGAAAAGATAGGATACGCAATTGGCTTAAGGGGATCTGCGGTAGCTTGGAGTCGTGGTAAGGAAGTGAGCATTAGACCCTTTCCTGGCTGACTCTAAATACCAGCGGGTGGCCAAAAGCAGCGTTAGGACCCCTTAACGCTGCTTTTGACGGCTAACGCAGAACTCTAAATCTAGCCGAATGTTTTTAATAGTTTTCTTCAGATTTGTAAGGAAGGGGTTAATGATTTGCCCTATAAATGGGTATCCCTTCTTACCTACTACAGCTTATGATTAAGTGCCACTAGAGGGAGCGCGAAACGCGCCAGACCATTACTTTCACACACTCCCTTGTATTGTGTTTTGCCATTTAAAGTTGTTTTTAACTAGTTTTTCATTAAAGTATGTTTTTATTTTGTACCCGCTGAAGTAGTGGTGAAAAACTATCAAAATGCATTTCAAAATGCATTTTGATTTGAGGCAGCCTTCAAGGTCTAAGAAATTAGCATATGAACCTCCTAGGTTTAGCTTTCAACTAAGAATACCAAGAGAACAAAGCAAAATTGGTGATAAAAGTAAATTGGAAAGTTGTTTAAAATTACATGCCCTATTTGAAACATTAAAGTTTTTTTTGGACTTGACTGTCCCTTTAAAGGGACATGAAACCCAAAAAAATGATTTCATGATTCAGATATAGCATACATTTTTAAACAACTTTCCAATTTGCTTAATTCTTTTGGAATCCTTTGTTGAAGGAGCAGCAATGCAATACTGGGAGCTAGCTGAGCAGAACGGTAAGCAATAACAAGAGACATATATGTGCAGCCTCCATTCAGCAACTAGCTCCCAGCTCCTGAGCCTTCCTAGCTTTTCAAATGTTTCAAGCAGTCTTGGTATCACCTTTTTCACAATAGGAGCTGTATAGTGTACATGTCTTAAGAATGAATAGAGAAATGTGTTTTTCTCTGTAATTATTAATATTATTATATTTTATTTATGAAGCGCCAACATATTCCGCAGCGCTGTCCATGGATACAATTCATTTAAATAAAACAATACAAGACTTGTAAGAGACAGGACAAAATTTACAAACACATACAGGAGGGATTGAGGGCCCTATTCCCGTGGGAACTTACAATCTAGAAGAGTAGGAGGTTGAGAAACAGGAGGTGAGGACTGCAAGATTGAGAAAGATGTTAATACAGAGTTAGATGAGGGAAATGTTAGGTAAGTGAAATTAACTTATTATTGAGTTGGGTGGTAGGCTTCCCTGAACAGAAAAGTCTTCAGGGAACATTTAAAGGAAGAAAGATTAGGGCAAAGCCTGACAGCACGAGTAAGAGTGTTCCAGAGGGTAGGTGCTGCATGACAGAAGTCCTGCAGTCTAGCATGAGAAGAGGTGATAGTTGCGGATGCAAGGAGCAGGTCATTGTTGGATCTTAGTGGACGGGCTGGAGTATACTTGTGTATTAGAGAGGATAGGTAGAGGGGAGCGGCGTTGGTGAGAGCTTTGTATGTAAGGGTGAGAATTTTGAATTTAAAATTCTGCTGTGAATGGGGAGCCAATGAAGGGACTCGCAGAGAGGTGCAGCAGATACAAATCGACGGGAAAGGTGGATCAGCCTGGCAGAGGCATTTAGGATGGATTGAAGGGGGGGAGAGGCGGGAAAGAGGAAGGCCAGCGAGTAGGTTATTGCAGTAGTCAAGTTGGGAGATAACAAGGGAGTGGATTATTTGCTTTGTGGTGTCAGCGCTCAGAAAAGGGCAAATTTTGGAAATATTGCGTAAATGGTTGCGGCAGGATGTAGAAAGCGATTGGATATGGGGGACGAAGGATAGATTTGAGTCAAGTGTGACTCCGAGGCAGCGGACTTGGGCCGATGGGGAAATGGTGATGCCGTCAACAGGGATAGAGAAGTCAGAAGTTGGTGTAGAGCTTGAGGGGGGGATAAGAAGGAGCTCAGTCTTTTGTACATGTTAATCTTTAGGTGATGAGAGGCCATCCAGGAAGAAACCTGGATAAGCAGTCACTGACATGAGAAAGGACAGAGGGAGAGAGAGCAGGGGTGGAGAGGTAGATCTGGTTATCATCAGCATAGAGGTGATATTTGAAGCCATAACTGTTGATAAGTTTACCCAGCGAAGATGTATAGATGGAGAAGAGTAGAGGACCCAGAACAGATCCTTGAGCTACTTCAACAGACAGAGGCATAGGAGAGGAGGAGTCGCCGGCAAATGACACAGAAAAGACCTGTGAGAAAGATAGGAGTGAATCCAGGAAAGAGCAGTGTCACAGAGGCCAAAAGAACTAAGGGTCTGTAGGAGGAGCGGGTGGTCAACTGTGTCGAAGGCAGCTGAGAGGTCAAGTAAGATGAGTATAGAGTAGTGGCCTATATTTTTAGTAGAGAGAAGATCGTTTGTAACCTTGGTTAGAGCAGTCTCAGTTGAGTGTTTTGGGCGGAATCCGGATTGCAGTGGGTCAAGCAAGGACAGGATCGAATCTACAATTAGCCACTTGAAGATTTCATTGGGCATCTTAGACAAAACAGACTTTCAGAATAGTGTACTTCTATTCTGAATAGAAGCATTCTTGTCATACATTTTAGTGATTATAGATGCCTACATTTCAAAAAGATTCCCGAGACCCTTAGCAGCAGAGCAATCAAGTTACAGAATTATTGCCACACCCACTCTGTTTCCTAAACCCCTTCCACTCCAATAAAACCGTTTAAATGTCTCAAAATATGCAATATAAATTATAGATTAGATTGAATATTTATTACAATATTTAAACTGCATAATATTCAAAAATACCAATTCACTTAATGCGATTCTTTATTATTCTGCTCTAATTGCCAAGTAAGAGTGAGAAAAGCGTCCCCAGCTCTCTGAACAAACACACTGTTAAAGAAAATGGTCTGTACACAGTAAAATATCTCATTGAAATAGCTTTTACTATAATAATTTTTGCTAATAAAAGTCTATTACAAAAAAAATGCTTTTATTTTCACTCATTTTCTCACTCACTTCTTCTCTGGTATGTCCCTATAAATAATCAAACTCCCATTTTATGTGGAGCTTAAAGGGTCATTCTGATGCACAAAATGATATGCTCCAATTTTTAAGGACAATTATTTTTTGCATTACTGATCCTAGCTATGTGTTTAACCATTACAAACGGGTTGAACACATCACATAAGTAAAATGTTGCTTGTAGCTGGAGAGCAATAGAATGCCAATTAAAAACAGCAGTCACACATCTGCCTATCACTGGTAGGCACCTGCTAGGAATGCTCTGTGGTGAATAAATACATAATTAACTAGGATCAACAATGCAAAAATAACATGTTTCCTGGTTGTATAACAGCTTTAGGTACAGCCAGAAATAATTTCAGTTCTAAGCTTCAAAGCTATGATTAGGGTTACGGAAAGATGATAGTTCACAAAGCGGTGAAATCTGACCCTGTAACATATCTCAAGATTATAGCATAGATTAGATCTGCTTGATCTTTAACTAGTTTGTTCTTTCCAGCTGTAAAGGGCCATACTGTATAATATTTAAATGTATCTTTTATCGATGAACATCATTTATTTTTCTCACATCATTGCATATACTGGTATTATCAAATGCATAATAGATGATCATGTATTTCATAAATAATAATAGTTTTAGTTGAAATAATCTTTATTGTACAACATATATGAACAAAAAAAGTAAAGAATGCAACACATCTCTTACAATTTCCCTTAAAGACACCCCTTCCCCCTCTCTTATAGAAAGAGTCCTTTTTTTTTTTTAGGAGTTTAGCATACTAGTTCTGGATTAACCAACCAAGTTTAAAGGATGAACCGTCTCTTTCTTTAAGCCGCATGCTTCAACTCTTCGGGTTTGGAAAGTGGTCTCGGTCTGTGTGTCTAGCAATCCTTCTTTGATATTAATTGAGAGTAGAGGATATGATTTTGAAGCTGCAGAAAAAAAGTTCAGACTCCCTTGTTTTCCTCTCTTTCTCTAATTTTGTTGTTGCATTTTCTTAAAACAAATAACTCATTTCCCTTCTCCCTCTAATCTTTCCTCTCTCCATATCATAACGTTAAATCTTATGTAATCAACATTAACCCATACAACACCCCCATCCCTCCCCCCCTTAAACTTAATTTCAAACAAGAACTTGCCTGTCTTCATTCTGCACCTGTTGCCGATCCAGGGAGAGAGCCCCACCAAGTTCAAACCTGCAAACGTCTGTTAATGTCGCCCTTCGTCTCTCGTCTCCCTGTATATTTCCTAGGTCTTGACTGTCTATGTAAATATCTTCTCTTTTTTGTGTGTAAGACTTAGTGGCCACTCAGTATCCAATAGTTCCAAACCTTAAGGAACTGTTCATGGTTAGCCTGTATAAATGATGCTGACTCAGATAGCGTATATGTGATCTTAATTTTTTCCATTACCTCCCCCCACGAGGGTATCCCCGTTTTCCAATAACGAGCTACACTTATCCTGGTGGCTGTGCAAAGAGTGCGTATGAATGTATTGGTAGCTGAGTTGAATGGTTTCACTCGCTCGTTTAATAGAGCCTGAGTTAGGGTTAGATTAATATCACCTCACTCAATAGTCTAGATAGATTGGTCCAAATGTGCTGTATCTGTGGGCATTCCCACCACATGTGAATATAAGTTCCCACTTCCCTGCACCCCCTATAGCAGTTCCTACTCCTGTTTTGGCTGTAGTGTGAAGTGATAATTGGAGTTAGATACCATCTAAAAACTGTTTTTATACAGTTTTCCTTAAAGTCAGCACTAACCATACCCTTACCTGAGTTCTGAAATATCTCTTCCCACTCTTCTTTTGTGTGTGTGATGTTAGTGTCTCGTTCCCATCTGTCCATCAAAAGGGACTTTGTAGCAGCTTTAGTTGTTTGTAGAGTGAGATAGATAGTGGAAATTAGTTTTTTGTGTCTAGATTCAGTGCTACAAAGTTTTTCCATTGTAGTCATGTTTGTCTTCCCAGTGTGAGGCAACACCTTAGTGACAGCTGACGCCACTTGCAAGTACAAAAACCATTGCAATTTGTCTGGTAGTATTTTTTCCTGTATCTGTTGGTATGTAGCTATTTTACCCCCATGGAGGAAGTCCGCTACTCTGTATAGCCCCTTATTCTCCCATTTTCCTAACTGTCCATGATAGTCTTGACATAGTAGTGTCCTGAGTGGTCGTATTAGAGAGTCTGATGGCATCAGCTTCAAATTAGTAACTAGGGAATGCCACATTGCCATCATTTCTGTTATTGGATTAGGGGCTTTTGTCAGTTTTTGTTTGTATTTCGCGTGATCCCACAGTATATCGTCTGAATGGTTGTACCCAGCCATCAGAGTTTCCATTTTAACCCATACCAGTGTGTTATTTTTTTGGCTCAGAAGTGTAGCTTGCGCCAGTCTCGCTGAGTGATAATAATTAGTCAAATTTGGCACCCCAACCCCCCCCAATTGTCTATGTTGCATTAATATCTGTGAGGGTACCCTAACCTTCTTGTTCAATCTCAAAAATCCTATTAGATCTGTCTGAAGTTTGGCTAGCTCGGGTAAGGGGATCTTTATCGGTAAAGCCCTAAAAAGGTATAGTAATCTTGGGAGAATATTCATTTTAATCGCCGTCAGTCGGCCATACCATGAAAAGCCCCCCCCTCTCCATTTTGTAATCTCCTTTCTAATAGCTTTGTATAAAGGGATATAATTCAATTTATAGAGTTGTGTATGGTCATTTGAGATGTAAACTCCTAGATATTTAATTGCCTCTTTGGCCCACATGAAGGAGAAGTTAGTTTCAATAAGTTTTTTAGTGTGGGTTGGAAGGGCTATAGGTAATGCTTCACATTTGTCTTGATTAATCCTGTATCCTGAGATACACGAGTAATCTTGTAATATTTGATATAGGTGGGGCAGGGATATAATAGGTTTAGTCAGTGTGAGGAGTACGTCGTCTGCAAATAGAGAGATTTTGAATTCTTCTCCCCCTATTGAGACCCCATGGATTTCTGGGGCAAGGCGAATCCTTGCCGCTAGAGGCTCTATGCAAATTGCAAAAAGGAGTGGCGATAAGGGGCATCCCTGTCGTGTACCGTTTCTAATGTCTATTCTTTTGGATTGGTAGCCTGCTGCTCTTATGTGCGCTGTAGGGTGTGAGTATATGCTTTTTATTGCTTGGAGAAACGGTCCCTTAAATCCCATCTTATCCATGACCTCCAACATAAAGTCCCAGTCTATTCTATCGAACGCCTTCTCCGCGTCCAACGAGAGGACCAGAGAAGGCGTCCGCATCTTGCTGAGGTAGTCTACCAGGGAAATCGTGCGTCTAGTGTTGTCTGGGGCCTCCCTGTCTAAAATGAACCCTACCTGGTCCGGATGGATCAAGGTGGGTAAATGTGTCTTAAGTCTGTTTGCCAGAATTTTAGTAAATATCTTTATATCTTGGTTGATTAAAGAGATGGGTCTATAGCTCTGGCATAATTTTGGGTTCCGTCCTGGTTTGGGAATTACGATTATCTTAGCTTGTAGTATTTCCTTCGGGATCTCCATTCCTTATAAAATGTCATTACAAAATTTAACTATATGGGGAGTGAGACTTGATTTAAAGAGTTTATAGTATTCCCCTGGGAATCCATCCGGACCAGCCGCCTTTCCTGGTTTAAGTTCCTTAATAGCTAAAAGGACCTCTCTAGCCGATACCTCTCCGTTTAGCATATCCCTAACCTCACTATCTATTGGTGTGAGTTTGGCATCATTCAAGAATGTATGTAATAGTTGTCTGTTCTGGTCATTCTGAGTCGTCTTTTTCCCGTCATATAGGTGGGCATAGTAGCTGGCAAAGTCATCGGCTATCTCCTGTGGGTTTGAGGTGCATGTACCGTCCTCCCTCTGTATAAGTGGTATGGAGAAAGCTTTTGTTTTCTCTCTAAGCTTGTGCGCCAAGTATTTGTCTGGTTTGTTGGAATAAAGGAAATAGTGTGCTTTTAATTTATGAGCTGCTCTAAGAGATGCCCTATTCATGATCGTTGACAATTCTAGTCTCTTGGTCTGTAATTCTTGAAATGTTGTAGCTGATAAATGTTGTTGGTGTAGTCTAGTAAGTGCATCTATTTGAGTCTGTAAGGAGTCTATTTGGTTTCTGTTAGCTTTGGTCAGGATTGCTTTTTCTTTGATGAGTAACCCTCTGAGATAGGGCTTGTGTGCTGCCCATGTGTAAATAGAATTAGACGTAGAATCTGTATTCAGGGTCCAGTATTCTCGCATAGCTTGGGTGGTGGAGTCCAGTATGTCTGGTTTCTGTAATACTCTAGGGTCATAGTTCCATGCCCTCGCTGAACTAATATAAAATGTATCTTTTATGATCACCTGAACAATGGAATGGTCAGACCATGCACATGCGTGTATCGTAGATGATATTAAGTCAGGGATCCATATCTGGCTCAAGTAAACATAATCTAACTTTGAGTATTTTTTATGCACATGTGAGTAGTAAGTGAAGTCTAATGTCTTCCCATATAGGGTGTCCCATGAGTCTATAATGTTTTGTGTTAAAAAGATTTCTTTAATTTTCTTAATCATGGAATTGTGTCTCAGTTGTTTTTGAGTCAGTCTTAAGTTATTCGTTGGTTGGTGTGCATACGTTTCCACCTTAAAATCCCCTCCCAATAGTATCCTACTCTGCGACCACTGTGTCAATAAGTAAGAAATGTGAGAGAAAAATGAAATCTGTGTCTCGTTGGGTGCGTATATGTTGCATAGAGTAACGTGCTTATCTCTTAGCCGTCCCCTCACTATTAAAAATCTCCCTACTGGATCGCTAGTCATTTCCTCCATCACAAAACCTAGGGATCTATGAATTAGAATTGACACCCCTCTCTTTTTTTTATCAGTTGTTGAATGATAATTTTGAGTAAAGTCCTTCGTCCAGTATTTTGGGACTACATCTTTTGTGAAGTGCGTCTCTTGCAGAAATATTATGTTAGCTCTAAGTCGTAAGTATTGGGTCAATGCAGTCCTGCGTTTAGGATCTGTGTTAAGGCCCCTCACATTATGTGATATTAAACGTATATCCCCCGTCATTACTTACAGTTTGATGTCTGGGGCTCTCCCCCCTGGATCCGCCGCCTCCACGTATTCTGTATTTCTCTCTCTGGGCTGATAGATATATATCTCTTTCCCTTTTTCCTTCCTCTTTCAATCTCCACACATATCTCGGATAAATGACATAAACAATCAGAAACAAGCAAGTAGACAAACAGGTTACATAGTAATCTCATCTTAGCATTTCCTCCTCTATAAATGAAGACAGTACAAATAATAAAAAACAAATTTCTCTCACAATTCCCAACTGTTTGCAAAAGAAAAACCAGTAAAATATAAACAAAAACTTTACCCCCCCCCCTCTCCCCTTTCTCCCCCTTTAGAAATCTTAATGTTAAAACATTATACTCCCACTGCTAGTGGATAGTCATTAGGCAAAGCAAATATTTGTATTTGTCCTAGATAGTCTATATTTTGGGTGGCTTCCGGCCTATTCTTCAGCTAGCTTATTATGGCGAGTCAAACATTCCAAGGCTGTGTATCTTAGGAGACAAATTGAATTATATCATATTACCTCTTGGATTTGTGGCTCTCGTAGACTAGAAGGAGAAAGTTCACTCTCTTTGGGAAGTTATCTTTGTATATTCCCACATTGTGGAATAGACAAAACTTAGCTCACAGTTATATGTTGGTTTGAGGTATCATATCTTGGCTTTTTTCTTTGCTACCCTTGTCCATTTTTGTCTTTGTGATTGGTGAGCTCCAGTGGATGATTGCGGCATATCTTCTTTTTGCTCTGTATGTGGTAGTTCAGGAGTTTCCAAATTGAGTCTATTACAAATCATTGGTATCTCTGCCGGTTCTCTGAGGCTCATAGCTCTCCCATTGTGCATGATGTGTAGATTAAAGGGGAACCCCCACTTGTATCTGATCTGATGTTTCCTCAAGATTGAAGTGAGAGGTCTTAGACAACTCCTCCGCTGCAGTGTCTTGACGCATAGATCCTGGTAAAATTGGATCACCGATCCTTGAAATTTGAACGTGGGATTCTTTCTCGCTGCTGCCAGCACATCTTCTTTCTCTGGAAATCTAGAGAATTTAACCACCACATCTCTTGGTGGAGCTTCCCCCTTTGGCTTGGCTCGTAGCGCTCTATGTGCTCTTTCTAATTGAAATTTTCCATCCTCCGTGTCACCTGTAATGGCCTGAAAGAGCTGGTATAAATAAATATTTAATTCCTCTGCTGAGATGGATTCAGGGATGCCTTTTAAACGCAGATTGCACCTGCGGCTTCTGTTTTCAAGATCTTCTAATTTGTCCTGCAATTCGGTGATCTCTTGTTGCTGTGCAGTTAGTTGTTGGTTAACATTAGTAAGATCTTCTGCTACTGAAGTTTCTGCTTCTTCCAGGGCCATAACTCTGGAGCCTAGATCAGTGACATCTTGCTTTATTTCCATTAGGCTATTAGTCACTGTATTTTGAAATGCATCAAACTTATCCCACAGTTTCTCAAAGTTTTTATTGATATCTTGTTTAGATACCAGGGTTCTCAGATCTGCTTTAGTTGCAGGAATAGAATCATCTTCATTTGTCTGAGAATCTGTTTCAGAGTCTATATCTTCTTCTAAGACATTATTCGTTGGTTCTAGCATTTTCTCTTTTATAGGCTTGAAAAACAAAGTAGCTGTTGGTGCTTTAGTTCCCTGAGAGGATTTAGTTTGTTTTCTAGCTGACATATTAGCGATGAAGGGTCAAAGTTAAGCAGAATGATGCTGTACTATTAGCAGTAAAGATTTGTGCAGAACCCACCAATTCTGTATAGTCTCTGATAGTTATGGGTATCTGTGTGCTATATTTCTGTACCTCAGTATTGTAGAGGGCTGTTTATGTCTTCCCAAGATCAAGTGTTTTTGATATTAACTGTTGCCAACAGAATCTTCATTTTGTGGCTATTATGATTTCTCTCATTTTATTGTGCACCCCTGTAGCTGTGCCTTAATTCAGTAATATGCTGTATTGGGGTGTATTCATATATGAGGCTGCATTGCTTTCTAACCGTTGCTTTTATGTGCCTATTATTGCAGTGTTGTTATTTTCTCCCCTGCCATAGGATATCCATATCATCGCTATTTTGCTTTTGGTGTTTTTGACTGATATTTCCCTGATTCTCTGTATGGGCTGTCACATTAATTGTAGAAAGCAGAGTTTTATCTCTTATCTATTTATTATACCCACTCTATTTCTGAGCATTAGTTGCATATTCAGATATCATCTATCCAATATTTCCTTTGGAATTACATGGCTTGGTTTCTTGCATACTTAATAGGCCATTGAGCATATAAGCACTATTATCTTATTGATTCGCACCCTTAAATTATCAAAAAGTTAGGTGAGTATTTTGCACAGTGTCTGTTCGGCGTGTCGCCGCTCACCTTATGCAGCCCTGACTTGAGTCGCTCAGTAGGTGTCCTGTTCCGACTTTTCAGAGTGTCTTATTGGATCTCTTCTCAGCTCTCTGTCGTCTTCGCTGTTATTTCTAATTAGTGCTGCTTACTTGTACGTTGGGCAGGGTTCCGATATCGATCACCGCTGTTTTGTTGCTCTCCGCTGTGAGTCTCTGGGTGTCTGACAGGTTCCGTCGGCTCTGTAAGTTAGTAAACCTCGTGGCCAAGATGGCGGATCACTCCGCATATTCCTCTATGCAGCCGTTGCTTTTCGGCACGTTCCGTGTCCCAAGTCTTCACCTTTCTCCTCCAGACATTTTCACAGTGACTTCATAGGTCTCTACTTTTATTTGTATTCAGCTGCTTGCCTTCTATGAATATATATTGAAGCAGTGGTTAGCGGAGCTCCTCTATTCCGCCACCATCTTTGTTGAGCTCCAGGCTCCGCCCTCAATAATAATAGTTTTAAAGGGACAGTCAAGTCCAAAAAAAACTTTCATGATTTAAATAGGGCATGCAATTTTAAACAACTTCCCAATTTACTTTTATCACCAATTTTGCTTTGTTCTCTTGGTATTCTTAGTTGAAAGCTAAACCTAGGAGGTTCATATGCTAATTTCTTAGACCTTGAAGACTGCCTCTAATCTGAATACATTTTGACCACTAGAGGGCATTAGTTCACATGTTTCATATAGATAACATTGAGCTCATGCACGTAAAGTGACCTAGGAGTGAGCTTTGATTGGCTAAACTGTATGTCTGTCAAAAGAACTGAAATAAGGGGGCAGTCAGCAGAGGCTTAGATACAAGATAATTACAGAGGTAAAACGTGTATTATTATAACTGTGTTGGATATGCAAAACTGGGGAATGGGTAATAAAGGGATTATCTTTCTTTTTAAACAACAAAAATTCTGGTGTTGACTGTCCCTTTAATGGTGGTGCTAATACACCTAATACAGTGAATACTTTATTTTTTTATAATTACAGCATTAAAAATATATTCCCTGCTATTATTCAGGGAATATGATTGCAAATAACTGTCCATTCACAGTTATCTTGGTTTTATTAATTAGGTTGGTTTCACGAACTGCAGCAGGGATATTAAAGTTTTTTTTGTATTATTTATGCACCAGAAACAAATCACTGCATTAGAAAATATCTGCATTCAAATTTAATGTTTTAAAAGCATTTAGGACTGTCATTTTGTTACTGAAAAAATGTATTGTTCTGCAGGTCCCTGGCACAACACCTTTTGAATATGATCTTATTCCTTTACTGTAGCCAATTAGAGAACTCTCCTGCACATATCAAGTAACCATTGCTAAGCATGTAGGAGGGTCAGAGTTCAGCATTCCACAGAATGCACTCTAGACACTCTGGGAGAGAGCAAACACTACATCGTTCACAATGAAATTACAGGAATAGTTGGCAAAATAAATAAGTGTATTGCAAAGTTGTTGTTTTTTTCTTACTTATGCATAATGAAATTGTATTAAATTATTTTAATGATGATACTATAGGTTATTAAAATTGAATCTTAATGAATATTATTGTTTTAGTTAGATATTGCTAACTAAATATATGCTATTTATATTAAAGTGATGGTTCAACGTTCAACAATATTAGTTAAAAAAAAAAGTATATAAAATCAATGTACATGCTAAAATATATAAATAATCAGTTTCATTTTCTTATACAGGGAGTGCAGAATTATTAGGCAAGTTGTATTTTTGAGGATTAATTTTATTATTGAACAACAACCATGTTCTCAATGAACCCAAAAAACTCATTAATATCAAAGCTGAATAGTTTTGGAAGTAGTTTTTAGTTTGTTTTTAGTTATAGCTATTTTAGGGGGATATCTGTGTGTGCAGGTGACTATTACTGTGCATAATTATTAGGCAACTTAACAAAAAACAAATATATACCCATTTCAATTATTTATTTTTACCAGTGAAACCAATATAACATCTCAACATTCACAAATATACATTTCTGACATTCAAAAACAAAACAAAAACAAATCAGTGACCAATATAGCCACCTTTCTTTGCAAGGACACTCAAAAGCCTGCCATCCATGGATTCTGTCAGTGTTTTGATCTGTTCACCATCAACATTGCGTGCAGCAGCAACCACAGCCTCCCAGACACTGTTCAGAGAGGTGTACTGTTTTCCCTCCTTGTAAATCTCACATTTGATGATGGACCACAGGTTCTCAATGGGGTTCAGATCAGGTGAACAAGGAGGCCATGTCATTAGATTTTCTTCTTTTATACCCTTTCTTGCCAGCCACGCTGTGGAGTACTTGGACGCGTGTGATGGAGCATTGTCCTGCATGAAAATCATGTTTTTCTTGAAGGATGCAGACTTCTTCCTGTACCACTGTTTGAAGAAGGTGTCTTCCAGAAACTGGCAGTAGGACTGGGAGTTGAGCTTGACTCCATCCTCAACCCGAAAAGGCCCCACAAGCTCATCTTTGATGATACCAGCCCAAACCAGTACTCCACCTCCACCTTGCTGGCGTCTGAGTCGGACTGGAGCTCTCTGCCCTTTACCAATCCAGCCACGGGCCCATCCATCTGGCCCATCAAGACTCACTCTCATTTCATCAGTCCATAAAACCTTAGAAAAATCAGTCTTGAGATATTTCTTGGCCCAGTCTTGACGTTTCAGCTTGTGTGTCTTGTTCAGTGGTGGTCGTCTTTCAGCCTTTCTTACCTTGGCCATGTCTCTAAGTATTGCACACCTTGTGCTTTTGGGAACTCCAGTGATGTTGCAGCTCTGAAATATGGCCAAACTGGTGGCAAGTGGCATCTTGGCAGCTGCACGCTTGACTTTTCTCAGTTCATGGGCAGTTATTTTGCGCCTTGGTTTTTCCACACGCTTCTTGCGACCCTGTTGACTATTTTGAATGAAACGCTTGATTGTTCGATGATCACGCTTCAGAAGCTTTGCAATTTTGCATCCCTCTGCAAGATATCTCACTATTTTTTACTTTTCTGAGCCTGTCAAGTCCTTCTTTTGACCCATTTTGCCAAAGGAAAGGAAGTTGCCTAATAATTATGCACACCTGATATAGGGTGTTGATGTCATTAGACCACACCCCTTCTCATTACAGAGATGCATATCACCTAATATGCTTAATTGGTAGTAGGCTTTCGAGCCTATACAGCTTGGAGTAAGACAACATGCATAAAGAGGATGATGTGGTCAAAATACTCATTTGCCTAATAATTCTGCACTCCCTGTACATTAATCCATCCGCAATGCATTGTCTATTTCAGTGTAAAATGACGCATCACGCTGTAGCCAATCGCAACATGCCTCCTTTGGCATCCAGCAAAGGGGGCGCTTTACGATTGACTACAGCGTGATTCATCAATTAACACTGAAATAGATTATGCTTTGTGGGCAGAAGAACGGCGGAATGTATAAGAAAATAAAATGGTGATTATTTATATATTTTAGCGTCTACATTGATTTTAATCAATGAAAATGTCCTTAATTTACTTTTTTTATTAGTATTGTTGAGCATAGACCTTAAGATTACAATCACTTTAAGATGCACTTGGCTATTTAAAATATATACTATTTTACAACACCCGTAAATCCTCCACATCAGTATTATATATATATATATATATATATATATATATATATATATACATATATATATATATATATATATATATATATATATATATATATATATATTAGAAATTAAGTACAAAGTACTTTCAAGATGGTACCTAAAACCTACACGTCTTAAAATGATATACCCTAGCTCCTCGACTAAGTGCTGTAGAGATTGCGAAATTGAGAAATAGAAATAGGTAATATGATCCATATATGATGGTTATGCCTCCACCTGAGCAATTTCTGTTACTCATTAGAAGTATTTTTTAAAAGCTTATGGGTGACTCATTCTTCCTCATGACTTTAATTGTACTGTTTAATAATAAACCTAAACATGGATGTAAATTTAAATTAGTCCTTCTTCTAATTTGCATAAATAGCATCCATTCCCTGATTGCTAGACATTGGAATTCATGATGATTCTTAAAGAGTATGCATACTTTAGAAAAACAGGCTATATTTCAAGACATTACGTTTTATTGGGAAACATTACAAGCACAAATAGGATTTTATTTTAGGGCCTGCCATCCACACAGAACTAGGGAATAGTCATAACAACACATCCCCCACTTGCAATTCATCAACTTCTTCATTTTCTCCCTTATACCTCTCTTTGGTCCGGTTTTCCTCTTTTCTTCTTATTCAATGTGATTTTTTTCCTTCTTATATTCCTTTCTAAAAAAAAGAAAGCATGGAGCGCAGAGGGGAAAACAGAAAAACCATCATGGTGCAGTATATCCAAATAAAACAAATACATTTATTGTATACACAAAAAAACAAACTCACAAGTGCGACCTCAAACAACGTGAGGTATGTATTAAGCGTTGGTACAGGTGACTCCTAACTCCGCACTGGAGCGCTCCTTATATTCCCAGACCTTCCTGTCTGCAGAAGCAACTGTCCAATGACACGTAGAGAGATATATGGGCGAGATCTATTACCCCAGAGCAGGTCCCTCATCCAGAATGGCAAACCCGTGTTGCTGGCAACGGTTCCTCACAGACCGGAAGAGGTTTAGTGTCACAGTACGTGTGTGTGGGCGTGGCCTTACGCGTTTCACTGGACTCCTCCCGCTTCGTCAGAGGCTGTTATATTCCTTTCTATTTGGTTAGAATAGTTATTGACAGTTGTACCCACTTCATGCATACTTAGGCTTACTTTGAACCATTTTGATCATTGTAGTCGTTTTAGCCCACAAGGCTTGACGGGACATCATCAAATGTATATTTCTACCTCCTACTGATATTACAGTTCTACACATCAAGCTACTTATTATTTTGAATGTTGTGTGTATCGGTTCACATGTATTGCAATAGTTAATGTTTTGTTTGAAAACTTGAATAAAAATCAGTAAATATAAAAATAAAAAAATAAAATAAATAAAAAAATATATACTTATAATTTATCAATATGATAAATGTAATACAGTTTATATAACGTTCATACATTACTTATTAAAAATGTAAACACATTATTATCAGAATAATTATAAAAAATGACAAAATAGTTGTAACCGTCCATTCCACTCAATAACGCTTATTAAAGGAACATGAAAGTCTAAATTAATCTTTCATGGTTCAGGCAGTGCAAGAAGTTTAAAGAGACATTTTTAATTTATTTTTATGATTAACCTTATTTTGTTCTATTTGTATAGTCGTACCTCTGAAATATTGCGGATTCGGTTCCAGACCAGTGCAATAAAGTAAATATAGCAACTACGTTTTTTGTTTCCCAGTGCATATACAATTTATATTTACACTGTACTGTAGTATATTAGGTGTGCATTAACATCAGGGTGGATTTGATTTAAATCAAATTTATTTTGATTTTTGGTGAGTAAATGTGATTCACAATTTACAGCAGAACTAAGGATTAGGTTAATGAGTGAGTTGATGTTTGAGCGTGTGCGTTTGAGAGTGTATAAGTATGGTGCATGTGTGCGTGTTGAGTGGGTGTAGGGTTGTATTGAATTTGTCGGTTTTTGCATGAGGTGTGTGTATATGGGTAAGGGTATAATGCAGTGTAGTTGTTATTTCAGTAGTGCTTCAGTATTAGATACAAGGTTATTATAACCAGTAGGTTATTGTTCTAGTACAAAAAGCTTTAAAAGGATATCATATGTTTCCTAAGACATAGTCCTTTCTTTGTGCAGTCTTGGCAAAACTACCAATCTGGAGGTTCAGGTTTCATCTGTAATGTCTGGGGTTGCAGCATGTGGAGTAGGGGGGTTTCTGTGGCGTTTTCTGTTGACCTTGTTCCATTGGGGTCTTTGAGGTTGTGGTTGATGTTCAGGGTATTGTTTGTTAATGGAAGAATTCCCATTTAGTTGTGGTAGAGAGGGAAGAGGTATTTCCAGAGTGGAGCAAAATTATTCTAGGTCTACTGTTGTTTTATATATGATTATCCTGTTGTTCTTGCTCACTTTTATGCTGAGCGGTATTCCCCAGCGATATTGAATCTTGTGTTCCCGGAGGTGGTGTGTGAGGAATCTAGCTTCCTTTTGATTAATGAGTGTCATTGGGCTAAAGTTTGCGTAGACTTGCAGGGAATGTCCCTCAAAGTACAACGGTGATATTTTTCTTGCGGCTTGCAAAATCAGTTCTTTATCCTGGTATTTATGAAATTTTAATATAATGTCTCTTGGCAGTTCTGTGTCCTTCGGTCTGGGGCGTAACACCCTATGTGCTCTGTCAAGTTGTAATGGAGGGAGCGTTGGGTTATTTAGTATATATTGAAAGAGACTTTGTAAATATTGTAGTAGGTTTTCCGTATTGATGGTTTCAAGAACACACCTAATTCTGAGGTTCTGCTTCTCCCCCTGTTGTTTAAATCTTCCAGTTGGTATTTGAGTTGCTGAATTAGGGAGTCCTGAGTAGAGAAGTATTTGGAGTGGTTGTCTACTATGGTTACTACGTAATTTACGATTCCACCTCACCTGTGTGTCCTAAGTGTCTACTTTGAGGAATTTGGTTATCGGCTGTCTAGAATGTTTTCCGCATTTGGCTGCTCACTCGATCGTGCCAGTGAAGGCCACAATCTTTTCTGTCCAGTTCGCAAGTTTTTGAGCTGTTGTGCTGTCGGTTCTGCAAGCTGTAATTTTTGAGGTGAGATGTCGCTAGGGTCCAGTGCAGGAAGGTGATCTATTAGAGGCAGAGCGTGTGTAGCGTTGATCGTTCTACATATAGTATTTAGCTTCCTTAGCTTGCTTAATCACGGAGCTCAGTTTAGATGCGACCGTCCATCTTGGCAGTCGGCTCTGCCCCCCTCCAAAAGCATTTTATTTAAAAAAAATCCTATTTAAATAAAAAATCTGATTTAAATCACATAAAATCACATAAAATCCAATTTAAATCTGGTTGGTTTATACAGTCTCTTGGCATTGGCTCACCAAATGAATTCGGCTACCTCTCAGTAGTGCATTGCTGATCTGAAGATGACGCTTAAAAAAACTAGTTAAATGACCACTCAATGCAGTAGAATTGCATAATTAACAAGTGCATAATAAAAAGGCAATCATTTAACACCTACTCTGAATTTCAACTAAGCAATAGATTGTTTCTGACAAATTTTTTTCTCCCGTTTTTCGGGCCCCTAGTAATCGTGTGACAGACATCAGCTAATCACAGACTAGTATACCCTGTGAGCTTGTGCACATAGGATTTTGTTTCCCAGAAAGTGTGAATATAAAAAGATTGTGCAAAAATTGTTAATGGGAGTAAATTGGAAAGTGTCTTGAAACTACATGTTATTTTTACTTGAGTGCCCCTTTAAAGGCTTTAAACACATAATTATATGCATGAAATTGTGTGAACATAAAATGTTGAAAGCATTAGATAATTTTCTTTTTTCTCTTTAACCTCCCTTTAAAAATAATAATAATAATAATTGCATTACAATGTATATAACAAAAATACTTTATTCTGGCAAACCTGCAAGAGACAACCGTAAGCGTTAAGACCCAGTAGAGCGCTACAATCTCTTGGACTGACGTCACGGTGGGTCGAGCGGTCCGCCCAGTTGCTAGGTAGTAGTAGTACGCCCCGCTCATGTGATCGTGACCTTGTAAAGTAAAGCTGCCGGGAGAAACCGGCTTATTACAGCAGGTGCCCGGTGTCTGAGAGCAACTTATACCACCAGCATATTAAGGTCATGGCCGGTCACTGCGGAAGAGGCACCTCAGTACTTCTCCGGGCTCTGCTGGAGGCGGAAACACGGCCAGGACAGATTCTGATACGGAGAGCTAAGAAACATCACGGAATTCGGTAAGAGACCTGGGGTACACGCGATACGGTGGCGACAGGGACAAACGTACGTAAGAAACGTTGCCCATTTCTTACAAATTCTTTTCCCCTTCCACACGTAAGAATTTGTAAGAAATGGGCATTGGGAAACGTTTACAATACGCATTTACGTTTTCTCAACTTTTAAAGATACGCGCATTCTTTATTTGACTTCCCATTACATTTGTATAATTTTGTATTAGTACCCGTATGTAGAACATTCATACATCTGACTTTCATAGAGAAACGTATAAAAGGGCAGCTAAATTCTTCCTTAGAGGGATCAATGCTTGTACGGTACCCAGACTAGTGATTAAGCAGGTGAGCAACTAACTCTGCTCTTACAACCTGTCACTTTATGGCCCGTGGGCCCTGTGTATTAGTTATTTATAGGCAGTATGGAGGGTCCCTAAGGTATGTACCGCAATGCTGTGTGGCCGCGAGATGTTGGGTTTTGAGTGTTTTCAGTGTAGCATTCATTATACTTTGCTCATGAGAGCTACAGGCTTTTCAGTTATATACAATGGAATAACCATTGTGTGCCACAGCATGACCTGCTTGTATTGTTAGGGTACCGAAATGAATTGTGATGTGAGCACTTTCTGGAGGTGATCCGCCAGCATCTAGTAGTAAATGATGTGATGTTAATGGCCTCCTGCTGGGGGGCGCTGCAAGGGATTCTTAGAATTTTGCCGTCAAGAGCATCTCGTGATCTGCACGTAGCAGACGTAAGAACAGTTTAAGGGGCTTTGTCTTTAGAAAGCTGTGATTGTTAACAATTGACTCACTTCTTACTGTAATATTCTTAAACTAATTAATTGTTTACATATCCCTGGGCAATGTAGGTTCAGCTACTCTACAGCTATTTAAACTTTACAAAAAGTGCTAATTGCATTTTGGAATGCTAGAACCTGACAACCACATTCTCCCCCCGACTTGCTATGATGTATTCTCGCTATGTCACAGCTATTTGCACTCACTGTTTCTCGTAAAGGGTGTGTGTTCCTTTTCAGGATACAGTGACGTATTGTAAAGACAATACTGCTCTCTTCACAGACATTCCTTGCATTGCACATTTAAAGGCATTTCCAAGTTCCTCTTTTAAAAGAAGAAACATTTTCCCCTTTGCACCATGCATTTCATGCTAGAGCTGTAAAGCTGTATAAAAGTGTTAAAAGAAAATGAGAACATTTTACTATTGCACAATTGCTTGCATATAACTGGTTTAACAATTGCACATTGAGTAAACAAAGTTAATGTTTCAGATAGAGAATACAGCTTTAAACAACATTCCAATTTAATTCTATTATCTAATTTGCATCCTTTGTAGAGGAAATAGCAATGCAAATGGGTGAGCCAATCGCACAAGGCATCTATGTGCAGCCACCAATAAGCTGCTACTGAGCCTATTTAGATATGCTTTTGAACATGATATAAAGAGATTGAAGCAAAATAGACAAAACAAGTAAATTGGAAAGTTGTTTAAAATTGCATTCTCTTTCTAAGTCACAAAAGAAAAAAGTTTCATGTTAGTTTCTGGGTAGCAATGCACTACTGTGAGCTAGCTGAACACATCTGGTGGGCCAATGTAAGATATGTACATATTCTTTTCAACAAAGGATACCAATAACACATTGTACATTTAATAATAGAAGTTAATTTAAGTGGCTTAAAATACATGCTCTATCTGAACATTTAATTTCGACCTTCCTATCATTTTAAACATGTTGGAGCTTAATTATAATTCTAAATCTTTGCATAAAAGGCACTGTTCACTTGGATCAGTAAGAGTAAGGTTTTATAGTAGACTTGTACATTTTTTTTTTTTTTTATTATAAAGCAAAGTTGGTGCAGCCTAAATTTTTATTATGCTGAGGTAAGTGGATGGAGAGTGATATCTGATTTTCTCAAGAGGCTTAGGTGTGGAAGGCAATGCTGAGATTTTGATTGTAACTCAGGAGAGACACTTTTACCTGATACAACTGGTCTGTCCTGGTTATATCCAAGCTGCAAGAGGTTTTGACAGGACACACTGATAGTGTAAATATTTCTAGGCCACAAGATATTTGCTAAATTATTACCACAACCAGCTTGAGGTATAAGATTCACCTTAGTAAACAGGGCACTTAAAACGTATTGACAATAGTGTACAAGTTGTGTGTGTGTGTTTTTTTTTTTTTTTTTTAAACTCTCTGCAGATCTATATAGACAAGTGTCATGCTAACCTTTTCAACTGTTATAACATACAACACGTTGATCAGAGGGACATTTTAATACAAAATTACATGTCATTTTTGCATATCTGACTAAAATGCTCTGTGTTTATACAAGAGTTGAACACGCAGATAAAGTCCTGCTCTATGAGGTTAGCCTTCCACAACTCCTCAATCTGTAATACAAAAGTTATAACCATTTACTAGTTAGAGCATGCAATGTATTCATTAGAACGTCGCTTAAGCTGCTATTGCGTGTTTCATTGTTAGAACTCACGTATGCAAATAAGAATTTTATTTTGAAGTGTTTGCAAAAAATGAGTTTTTGTTGTTCCTTGTCTTAGTAAATAGACATGATTACTGACAAACATTTCTAATGTCTATCACAGTGGGATATAAACAAATTGTTTTAATTTTTAGAACAATGAAAGTCTGTCAAGGAACTGGCATTCTATTCCTTTTTGGGTAGGGGGTTATTTTCTTGGAATTAATGTAATTTAACAATTCAATTTACCCATAATAGAAATGAAATTTAGAGGTAATTGTCATGGTCATACTTTTTTTTTTTTTTTTTTTTTTTATGTTTTTAAGAAAGATAAATTATTTGATTATTGACTTTACCTAACAGAAATGGTACTGGCTGTTTTTTTTTGGAAGATAAGAGAATGTGTGGTGTCTGAGGGTAGATATGAAACATAACAGAACTGATGAGTCATACAAATTCAAAAGAATACATTTTTGTCAGCCATCTATTTATGGGACTTCATACATAGCTACACTTGGGATTTTTTCAATTTTGAATTCTCTCAAGAAATCCATCAGGATTTCCCTGCTTGAACACCATCAGTGGCAATAATTGAGCTGCTGATTGACTTCAAAAGGGATGTTGTAATAAAATATCACTAACACTGCATATTATATAGGAAAAGAGAATTGATTATGTATTTTTTCCACTACAGACCACTGAGTTAGCTGTGACAAAAGTTTTTCTTTTCATTTTTAGTCACTTGAGCTCTTGTGGAATTCTTTCTCCGCAATGCCAAAAGCTCCCGCTGCCATCTGTAAATCATGAGCAGACAAGAACGTTCCTGAACCTTGCAGTACCACTCTTGGGGAACAAACGCATAGACTACTCTGAATCCCGAGTCCTGGGGTAAGTAATATTTAAACTTTGTTCAGTTATACAGTAGAATACTTTCTTTAAAGGGATACTAAACCCAAAAATGTTCTTTCATGATTCAGGTAGAGGATACAATTTTAAACAACATTCAAATTTACTTCTATTATCTAATTTGTTTCATTCTTTAGCTATCCTTTGTTGAAGAAATAGCAATGCACATGGGTGAGCCAATCAGACGAGGTATCTATGTGCAGCAACCAATCAGCAGCTACTGAGCCTATCTAGATATGCTTTTCCGCAAAGTATATCAAGAGAATGAAGCAAATTAGACAATAGAAGTAAATTAAAAAGATGTTTAAAATGGCATGTTCTTTCTAAATCATGAAAAAAATGTTTTGGGTTTAATGTCCCTTTAAATATGAATCAGACAATCACTTTGAGCTGGGACAAGTGGATGATAAATAGTAAAGCGTTACTGCGCACAAATCGATGCTACTAGATGTGTTAAAACAGACCATGTTAATGAGAACAAAAGTTGTATTCCATGTGAAAGTTCTCATGTTCTGACTAGAGGTGTCCTCATCCTAGTTTGGTATTATTGTATCTGTCATTTACGGCTTCCTTTAGAAATAGTGGGAGAAATACAGTAATAATATTACAAAATGAATAACTGTGGACTGTTCGTCTGTTTCAGTAGTCCTGGTTTTAATTTCTCACTTTGCTTACCTACAGCTATTCCATGGACCAGATGTTTGATGTTGTCGCTAATGTTGGTGACTACAAGATTTTCGTGCCTTGGTGCAATAAATCCAAAGTTTTGTCCTGCCAAAAAGGTCTGATCAAAGCCGAGCTTGAAGTGGGTTTCCCACCTTTTGTGGAGCGCTATGTGTCAGAAATCTCCATAATCCCAGGCCATAAAATCAGGGTAAGTTGATTTTAGGGGATAACAGAGGTACTAGGGACAGCCAACTTTAACGGGCCACACATCACATATAATGTAAAACATTTTTTTTTCGTACTATGTAAGAGGGGATTTTTTTTTTTGTGTGTGTGGCTCTCAAGTACTGACAACATACACCAAGGGGATTAACAATGAGTGGATTTATACATATCCTAATTCAGGATAGACTAAATATTAACACATTCTGTGTGTAGAAGGAAGTACAGCTCTGCCATGCCATATTTATACAATAATTACCCTTTAGAAAGGCACTAGACAAGTAATTCTAGTGTAATTTGTCACATGTGGGAATAGCTTTCTTTGGCTTGCAGAACTGTAATGCAGGTGTTAATAATGCAGTTGGGGAGGGTTCTGCAGGCCTCTTGCCTTGCTGTGTAATTCCCCTTAGTAATGTGTGAGTACATCAGCAGGCGGCCTCTGTAGTCCTGGCACTCCTCTACTGGGTTAGATGGCAGGTGTGTAGAGGGAGTTGGCAGCAGCCTACAGCTGGATTTATGCCAGTGACGTAAAACAGTGACTTGTAATTGGCACAGATCCTTCACTCCCTCTACAGTTACAAAGGTCACAGTCTAGAATCTGCTTCAGACATTCTTAGTCATTTTCATTAGACATTAACTACACTATGCATTCTAGATTCAAATACATTCCTGTTCTACCTTTTTATAAAAAGTCTTTTTTAATGTGTGCTATATCCACTTATCCTGTTATACATCATATGATCGGTTTGTTTCCCAGTGAGTTATAACTATTTGACTATACAATAATTACTCATGTCATGCAGAAAAGTTACTTGGCCACTAAATGTTAATAAGATAAAGTTCACTTGTTTTAACACTAATGGAAATTTTGTTGTTGTATAATAAACTTGTCTTTGTAGTGTTTACAGCTGACTGTGAAACTTGATCTTCATTTATTTTAATTTCAGGCTGTCTGTAATGATGGGAAACTTTTCAGTCACCTGGAGACTGTATGGAGATTTAACCCTGGGTTAACTGGACGGCCTGACACCTGCACATTAGATTTCTATGTAAGTAAACTGCATTTTATATCAGTTTTATGGAACAGTGTTTAATAATTCCATCTTCTAGATTAGCTTTTAAAGGGACATGAAAACCAAACATTTTATTTTGTAATTTTCCCGATGGGCCTTGCACCTAGATTTGTCTGGGGTTAACTGCCTGTGACTCTGGAGACAGCACAACTTCATGAGAGAGCTATTAGCACCCAAGGCTGATCATGTTGCAGGCTCATGGGATGTGTACCCAGTCCAGTCTGAGAGTGCAGTACCATTCCGCGCTTTGTATATGTCTACTCTAGGGTGATTACATAAGTCTGAACCCAGACTTGTTTCCAGTTAGTTTGATTGAGAGCTGGCATTTGTATGGCTGTATTAGGGACCCAGGTTTTGGAAGAGACCTTGACTTGGTACCTGGGCTTGTCCCATTTGGCCAGATGCGGTAACCAACTCTTCCAGTTTTGCTTTTACTCTTAGCTGAGAGCTTGTGAGTGCTGGACTTTCTCTGTAATATCTATATAGTACACTACTACCTACTTCTGCAATTCTAAACTGCAGATTACAGCTCAAAATTCAAGTCACTGACCCAATTTTAATATGGACCTAACAATTCCTTCTTTTCACCTTCCAGGTATCATTTGAATTCAAATCCCTCCTCCATTCGCAACTCGCTACACTCTTCTTTGATGAGGTGGTCAAACAGATGGTGTCTGCATTTGAGCATCAGGCATCTAGGATACATGGCCAGCAAGCAGTTCCTGTGCAAGGCCAGAAAGCACGGGCTGTGCGTTGATAGTATGAACTATGTCACTGTGAACTCTTAGCATCCTTATTGGATACCTTTATCCTCCGGCTCTGCTTCCATAACCCTGGAACTTATAGCAAACCTGGATGCATTATTTCTCCTTCGGGAGAGGCTCTTGGATGATCAGTGATAGGCACATCCTGCATCTAAGAAATGGACCAACTACACTCACTTTGCACATCTGTTCCTTATTTATGTTTATTTAAACAAAGTGTCACCTTTTTGTGAGAGCTGTTAAATTATTTTTTTTAAAAACTATTTTGTCTATTTAAATTGTTTATTAGAAA
Organism: Bombina bombina; assembly: GCF_027579735.1. Taxonomy (NCBI): domain Eukaryota; kingdom Metazoa; phylum Chordata; class Amphibia; order Anura; family Bombinatoridae; genus Bombina; species Bombina bombina. The sequence goes on from NC_069499.1 coordinate 1,145,200,973, forward strand.
CAAAACCAATGTATTTATAAAAAAAAAAGATGGGACCTATTTTGACTATTTTATTATATTTTCAGAACACCATTTTGAATGTAATTTATAATATATTTTAGTAATATTCTAATTTTATTGACAAAGTATATGCAAAATAAAAATTATTCAAATTCGAGGTTTGTTTAGAGGTCTTTTAAACACAACCTGCCAGACCATTTTATATGTAATGAGCATTTATGTGGAGCCGTATTGAAAACCAGTTTAGCATGTTAGAATGTCTTATTAAATGCTGCAGTCAGAAGCATGGTGCAAAAGATTCTAAATAGAGAATAGAACTATCCACACTGCATTGTTTGTCAGGGAAAGAAAAAATGTGCTTACCTGTTTGTGCACTTCAGCACAAATGAGAGGGGGGAGGTGTACTAGGTTACGCTCACCACAATAAAAGTAAATCCATGTTTGACTGTAGTAAATACTCTTCAATATAGACTTTTATTGCGGTTGTTCTGATGATGGTTATGACATGCACATGTGGTTCTGTCTCCAAATCCATTTATCAAGAATTTTGGAATCTGTGCTTGAATACAAATTGATTAGGTTAACATGATTGTTTTAAAAAAAAAAGTCAGCACACTGTAGGGTTTTTCAGATCTACAGACACAAAAGGGATGTGTCCTTTTAACCCTTTCGAGTCAGGGCTAAAGTGCCTACATTGGAACAACTGTTCCGATGTAGACAAATTGAAACCACGTGATTGTGCACACGATCGCAAGATTTCAATTATTGGATCGCGTCTGGGGGGCGTCCCTACAACCATAGGAACGCCCCCAAGACTGCGATCAAGTCCTGACAGCACCGTTGGCTATGACGTTCTATTCCATCATAACGGCTTTAAAGCCCAGTCTAATTATGACGGAATAGAACGGCATAACAGCTTTAAAAGGTTAAAACCTCTACCTTCTCTGCTGCAGTCATTTTGTAAGCCAGATATTGCCTAACGATCTTGTGCCCTGTTAGTTGATATTTTAGATTCACTGTGTATGTCGCCTTCTCTTGCATGCTCTCGATCTGGACTTTTCTCCATGCTCCAGTATGTGGACACCTCATTCCTTGGGGAGTGGAGAAAATCATTTGATGTAACTTACAATAAAAGGATGCAATTTAAAAAAATATGTTGCATTTTGTTTTAAATTTAGCGTGATAAAGCATTTGTGCGTAAAATCAACTCTCCTATAATGCCTCGTTTTTAATGGGTCATAAAGGTCAATAGTAAACTAACCAGTTTATTTGGTATCCTATATTAAATATGCTTGCTGCTGTTTTCCACCCTGCTTAGCAGGATTTACTCATTGGATAAGGGCACTGTTCAATATAGAACCATTAAAGTTAAGATAGTCCTACAACTGACTTTACGTATTAAAGTATTGTACGTTATCTATTATAATACCACCGATCCAAAATCATTTTAGCAAAAACTTGCATTTCATTCCTGTGTTTTAATCACTGCCTGGCCACTTCCCTATTAAAAAAAGTATGGTGGGAGGTACAACAAACACATACCATACCATGTCCTGTGTATTTCTATAATGGCTGCAGCTTTTACTACCAAAATAACAATCCTTGTGCACTTAAGTAAACAGTCCAGCTTAGCTCCTCTAAATAGGGTAAGTGGTGAGGTGAGTTTGGCTATTAAAAACAAATGTAGCAAACAAGGTGTTCTTGCATTCCAAAAAAACCCCATCACACTTAAGTATTGATTGTAAGACTACAAAAAAATCTAATTACAAGGTATTTGCTGTCCCTTTAGGAAAGCAGTTTCTTTTAGAATGTATTCATTTAAAACGTGCAACCTGACTAATTGAGTGCATATATTAAAGGGACACATGACCCTACCCGAGGGTGTATATTAAGGGATAGTCTAAGGCAAACACTATAATCTGTTAGAGCATGCTATTTTGCTTTAGTGTGTCCATTGTAAACTATGGGCAAGATGTTAGGTCACGTATTGTAGTCTCAAATACAAAAGTAGGAGTTTTGGGGTGCACCAAAATTGTAGCCTTTTGGAGTTTTTGTCACATTTTCAGAGTAGTTTTACTATCCACAGTACCCTATTAGACAGACGCTTCCGATTCATTCCTCCCCCTTTGATCGTCTTTAGAGGGATAGAAACAGGAGTTTTATAGTGTGAGCACGATAAGTGTTTTTTTTTTTTTTTTTTTTGTATGTGTGATTTTGTGAGTTTTGGTCTGTTTTAATATTTCACTTCTGTATTTTACTTTTATTAGTTTTATACAAAATCACACAGATAAACATACATACACCATATGCTACCCCTATTTTTATGCCATAATTGATCATTTCCCTATTTAATATTTCCATTTTCTTAACAAAATCTTGAACTACATATCTTCCCCACTACATTTTACAAACCCTGCTGATGCATTGCCAGTGACTAAATCCCTACTGCATTTTCCACTTTCTGTACCACTCCCAGAACCCTCTCCTCCTTTCCCAAATGCAAAAAATGCATTTTTGTTATTAGTGGCATTAATTTGTTGGGGCTTGTTTTATGTGTGGCCATTTGTGTGTTTGTTTTTTTTCCTCGGTGTCTTGTTTGTGTTCTGTTCATTTTCTTTCCTCATGTTGTGGTATTTTTTTTATTTTACTAGGTTAGGGTTTGGTTATTTTAGAGTTAGCAATAAGTTTTTATATTTTATTTTCTGGATTGTCTTCTGTGTTTAGATATGGAAAAAGGTAAAGTATGATCGGGAGGAGTGGACAGATGAGTAATGAGGCAGAGAGGGGACAATAGAACAGCGATTAATATAAGATGTGTTAAGGCAGAGGAAGGTGGTCAGAGAGGGATGGAAGGAAGGTGTAAGTGCCGCCTGGGGGGAAAGACCAGAGGTATTAGAGAAAAGAGGGTGTCTTACCCCAACGCTGGTTGTACTAATGCAGGTGCGTAGCAGGGGAGACCTGGGCTAGATCTGTGTACAATGATTGGTTAGGAAAAATAAGGCAGTATGGCGAGAAGACCTGGTGGTCCCTCATCATAGGCAGGATGGCAACAGTCTACAGGCCTTTCAGAAGGACAAGAGCAGGGAAGAGTGGTACAGTGAGGAGAAAAATGAGTTATTGTATTGAACTTAATTTGCAGCCCTCGTATCCATTCCTGGCTATGGTAGGGGATAAGGGAGTTATTGCTGTTGTGGCCAATAAAGGTAAATATCAGTACCACTACTGTAAGCAGGTTGTGAAGGATACGCTGGCCATGGAAGCATATCGCACAATGGAAACCTGAGGAGGCACACTACCAAGGATAGTATCCACCAGACTGGAGAAGTTGCTGCAGCACAGGATGCCCACACCGGTTGCAATGAAGATCTCAAGACCTATGTAAGTATAATTAGTGTTTTACAAATAGAAATAACTGTAAGGGTGTAGTGTAAAAAACAAAATTACCTGTGTTTTTAGAGAATTTCTTTAACTTTGTATTGATTCCCTGCAAAGATGTTAAAGGGACACTAAACAGATATCATGCAACTACGTCTAAGTATGGGTGCCTCTATTTTGGAGGGACACAAAATCTTTGGGGGATTTTTAGAGCATTATAGTGGAAGGTATGTGACTGCTTCACATCTAGACCCCTGCATAGCTAGATAAACAGCTCTGATAATAGGAGTAAATTAGAATGTTGCTTAAAATTGCATGCTCTATCTGAATCAAAAAAGAAAAATGTTGGGTTCAGAGTCCCTTTAAGGCTTCTAAAATATCAGAGCCGTCATGAGCACTCTCCCACCTTGAGGGAGATCTGGGGCTCCTTACTGCTCCTACCCCGGCGATCGTGCCTGTAGAGTGACAGGCATCGCCGGGGCTTCACGTGATGCGCAGTGACGTCACGCGCAATTACGTGATGTCACTGCGCAACTTTATTTATACTTAACAATGTTAAGTATAGGAGGAGGGGGCATGCTGCTTAGAAGCCTGTATTTCAGGCATCTAAGCAGCTACAGACCCCCAAGACCCACTGTTGGAAAGGTAGTCGCCTAAGTAAAAGTTTTAAAAAAAAAAGAAAATATTAGCACCCAGGTGGGAAATGGCTTAGCAGCCAAAGGGTTAAAGGGACATGAAACCCCCAAGCATTTTTCTTTTGTGTGTGATTCATGTAGAGAATACAATTTTAAACAACATTCCAATTTACTTCTATTATCTAATTTGCTTCATTCTTTAGATATCCTTTGTTGAAGAAATAGCAATGCACATGGGTGAGCCAATCACACGAGGCATCCATGTGCAGCCAACCAATCAGCAGCTTCTGTGCCTATTTAGATAGCTTTTCAACAAAGGATATTAAGAGAATGAAGCAAATTATATAATAGAAGTAAATTGGAAAGTTTTTTAAAAGTTGTTTAAAATTGCATGTGGTTTCAAAATCATGAAAGACAAATACAATGGGTTTATGTCCCTTTAAGAGTCAATCGTGATTGGAGAAACTTAACATATCAAAATATACACACAATAGGTGGGTGGAGCTTGGGGTTTTTAGATTAGGAGCTGTTTATCTTGCTATGGTGGTTCTTAAAGTGAATGAGAGACGCACATTACAATATAATGGTAAAAAAAAAACATAATAATTGGGCGTTTAGAGAGTTCACTTATTCCCTTGTTAAAAAGAAAAGGTTTTCTTAAAGGAACAGTAAAGTAAAAAAAAACTTTCATGATTTAAATAGGGCATGTAATTTTAACCCCTTAATGACAACTGACGTACCAGGTACGTCCTGCAAAAACTTGCAGTTAGTGACAATGGACGTACCTGGTACGTCAGTTGTCTTAGAGAGTGCTGGAAGCGATCGCAATCGCTTCCAGCAGCTCTCAGGGTATTGCAGTGATGCCTCGATATTGAGGCATCCTGCAATACCCTTTAGAAAGCATCCGATGCAGAGAGAGCCACTCTGTGGCTGCGTGCACGCGCGCGCGTGCGTGTGTGTGCGCGCAGCAATCACTGGCACTGCCACCAATGAATTTTGGTAAGAGGGAGGGGGGCAGAATTTTTTAAATAAAGGATCAGGATCAGGATCTGGATCTGGTGGGGGGGTTGGGTGTGGGGTTGTTGGGGCAGCTACACTACAGAAAAAATAAAAATAAAACATGCAAAAACACTTTATTTTTTGGGGAAAACTGGGTACTGGCAGACAGCTGCCAGTACCCAAGATGGTGGCAATTAGGTAGGTGGGGAGGGTTAGAGAGGTGTTTGGGGGGGATCAGGGAGGTTGGGGGTTAAGGCAGGGGTCCATCACAGCTGAATAATTAAAAAAAAAAAAAAAAAACACCTTTTATTTTAGTACTGGCAGACTTTCTGCCAGTACTTAAGATGGCGGGGACAATTGTGGGGTGGGGGAGGGAAGAGAGCTGTCTGGGAGGGATCAGGGGGTGGGATGTGTCAGGTGGGAGGCTAATCTCTACACTAAAGCTAAAATTAACCCTGCAAGCTCTCTACAAGCTACCTAATTAACCCCTTCACTGCTGGGCTTAATACAAGTGTGGTGCGCAGCAGCATTTAGCGGCCTCCTAATTGCCAAAAAGCAACGCCAAAGCCATATATGTCTGCTATTTATGAACAAAGGAGATCCCAGAGAAGCATTTACAACCATTTGTGCCATAATTGCACAAGCTGTTTGTAAATAATTTAAGTGAGAAACCTAAAATTGTGAAAAATGTCACTTTTTTTTTTATTTGCTCGCATTTGGCGGTGAAATGGTGGCATGAAATATACCAAAATGGGCCTAGATCAATACTTTGGGTTGTCTACTACACTACACTAAAGCTAAAATTAACACTACAAGCTCCCTAATTAACCCCTTCACTGCTGGGCATAATACACGTGTGGTGCGCAGCTGCATTTAGCGGCCTTCTAATTACCAAAAAGCAACGCCAAAGCCATATATGTCTGCTATTTCTGAACAAAGGGGATCCCAGAGAAGCATTTACAACCATTTGTGCCATAATTGCACAAACTGTTTGTAAATAATTTCAGTGAGAAACCTAAAGTTTGTGACAACATTTGTGAAAAAGTGAACAATTTTTTTTATTTGCTCGCATTTGGCAGTGAAATGGTGGCATGAAATATACCAAAATGGGTATAAATCAATACTTTGGGTTGTCTTCTAAAAAAAAAAAAATACATGTCAAGGGATATTCAGGGATTCCGGACAGATATCAGTGTTCCAATGTAACTAGCGCTAATTTTGAAAAAAAGTGGTTTGGAAATAGCAAAGTTCTACTTGTACTTATTGCCCTATAACTTGCAAAAAAAGCAAACAACATGTAACCATTGGGTATTTCTAAACTCAGGACAAAATTTAGAAACTATTTAGCATGGGTGTTTTTTGGTGGTTGTAGATGTGTAACAGATTTTGGAGGTCAAAGTTAGAAAAAGTGTGTTTTTTTCCATTTTTTCCTCATATTTTATATATTTTTTATATTAAATTATAAGATGTGATGAAAAAAATGGTATCTTTAGAAAGTCCATTTAATGGCGAGAAAAACGGTATATAATATGTGTGGGTACAGTAAATGAGTAAGAGGAAAATTACAGCTAAACACAAACACTGCAGAAATGTAAAAATAGCCATTGTCATTAAGGGTAAGAAAACTGAAAAATGGTCCGGTCATTAAGGGGTTAAACAACTTTCCAATTTACTTTTATTACCAATTTTGCTTTGTTGTCTTGGTATTCTTAGTTTAAAGCTAAATCTAGGAGGTTCATGTGCTAATTTCCTAGACCTTGAAGACTGCCTCTAATCTGAAAGCATTTTGACAGTTTTTCACCACTAGAGGGCGTTAGTTCATGTGTTTCATATAGATAAAATTGAGCTCAGGCACGTGAAGCTCCTAGGAGTCAGCACTGATTGGCTAAAAATGCAAGTCTGTCCAAAAAAATGAAAGAAGGGGGCACTTTACATAGGCATAGATACAAGGTAATCACAGAGGTAAAATGTATATTATTATAACTGTGTTGGTTATCCAAAATTGGGGAATGGGTAATAAAGGGATTATCTATCTTTTTAAACAACAAAAATTCTGGTGTTTACTGTCCCTTTAAGAATAAGGGGACATAACCCATTCAACTCATCTTCAATTACAGGAAACTCAGAAAAACAACTGCAACATAAAATGTAATGACTTTTTCTTTACAGTGAATTATACTGGCAGTTATTATATAACTGCTAATCTTTACCAGGTGTAATGTTTTTCTTGGCTAGAAGATGTATCTCTTATGTTCATGTCCAATCACTATTTAGATTTGGAACCTGCCCCCTTTGTTCTTAGAAAACTGACAGAATAAAGAACTGTAGGTTAGTGGTACCTTGGCAAGCAAGTGAAATATGTGATATATATAAGTGATCATAAGAGCTTTAGAGACTATTTTTTGTTTTACATTAAAAAGGTCAAATTAGAAATATGCATGGGTGCATTTCAATTTTAAATAGAAGCATTTTTGCAGTATACTTCCATCAGCAAAATACTTCTAGTAAAAGTTATTACTGTTTTTCAGCAGCATACGCACATATGCTGTGAGGGCACCAGTATTCAAGCTCAACTTGTTGGTAGTGGTGTGTATTGCGTATTTTAAGTGTCATAATACATGCTCTAATTTGTAAGAGCATGTCATTTTATAACTTTCAACCCTGCACTACTGTCTGTTTAACCCCCTACAAAGATGTGCAACTTGCACTGCTGATTGAATCAGCAGCATTTTCTGTTCTGGACCAGCAGTGCTCTGCAGGACCCGAGAGGCACTTCTATTGTGTGTTTAAAAGGCTCGATAGTCTTAAAATTACATGAACTAATGGATTAGAGCATGTAATTGTTCTACTATAATGGCCCTTTGATAGGATAACTTAAAAGGACATAATACTCATATGCTAAATCACTTGAAACTGATGCAGTATAACTGTAAAAAGCTGACAGGAAAATATCACCTGAGCATCTCTGTAAAAAAGGAAGATATTTTACCTCACAATCTCCTCAGCTCAGCAGAGTAAGTTCTGTGTAAAAAGTTATACTTAGCTGCTCCCAGCTGCAGGTAAACAAATTTAAAAAAATGAAGAAATGAACAGCAGCCAATCGGCATCAGCAGTGCTGAGGTCATGAACTCTTACTGTGATCTCATGAGATTTCACTTAACTCTCATGAGATTTCATAGTAAGCTTCCTTTACCTGATTGGTGAAATAATATGAGAGTGCACGATGCTAGTCCCTTCAGATGTCCCGGGACAAACACACTAAAATGCTGCTTAGAAATCCTTTACAATGGGAGGTGGCTACTGAGGAACATTTGAGGTAAAATATCTTTCTTTTTTACATAGAGATGTTCAGGTGATATTTTCTAATCAGCTTTTTACAGCTATGCTGCATCACTTTCAAGTGTTTAAACATTTGGGTATTATGGCCCTTTAATCCTAAAAGGCTGTTTAACAATGTTTCACAGCACTGACATCATGGACGTTTCATCAGGTTAGTACTTTTACAATTGTACAGTCCATTTGAATCCATATTGCCCATGCTCAATGGGATCTTCAATAAAATGCTTATAATTACTTAAACCTCAACAATACTCACCAACACCATTAATACATGCTTAGTTGTAACTATATTTAGTCTATATAGTCTATATATGAAAGGCTTGTAACATATTCTAAACTCCTTTAGCTTCACTTCATCTCTTTCATGATCACGTGACTACCAATTACAAGGCCAATAAAATTCTAATGTTAAGAGTTAACAATATAAAAAAATGTATTTAATGTGATGGTAAATCTAAGCGTTTGAAAACCGCTAGGATTTACCATCACTATAAATAAACAGGACTTTCAGTCATCAGTTTGTAAACTCAGCGGCTCTGGCCACCTGCGGCACAGCGTTTTTTTCCCACCTATGAACCAATAACCCTGCTAGCATACAGAACACTGTCATATGACTAGCATGGCTATTGGTTTCGAGGTTGAAACATCACCTCATTGATAAAAGTGTTGTGCCATTGAGTTAAACAAGGAGGCCTCGGCACCGTGATGGTAAGTTTAGCACCCTTTTTTTCAAACTGATGACTGAAAGTCTTGTTTATTTTCATATGCTTGGATTTACCATCACTTTAAAGAGGAAAATAAATTCCATAGAGCATAACATAGCACATTGCATATATACACACACACACACACACACACACACACACACACACATATATATATATATATATATATATATATATGTATATATAAAAATACAATAAATAAAAAAAAAAAAAAGGAAGGAAGAAAACACATCCGATAATAATAACCTGTCTCGTGTCAAGGTAATGGCGAAGTCTTACTCTGTATAGCTTCCCAGAAAAGATGGTGTAAATATCATTCAGACAATGGGGATTTATTTAGCTTTTATGAACTAACTATATCACTTCACTAAAAATATATTTATTACATTTATTACCGCCCAAGTAATAGCATAATAAATGCCAGGCCGCATATTAAATAAAAGGATAGGCCACATGTCTGCTTAACCCCTTAATGACCGCAGCACTTTTCCATTTTCTGTCCGTTTGGGACCAAGGCTATTTTTACATTTCTGCGGTGTTTGTGTTTAGCTGTAATTTTCCTCTTATTCATTTACTGTACCCACACATATTATATACCGTTTTTCTCGCCATTAAATGGACTTTCTAAAGATACCATTATTTTCATCATATCTTATAATTTACTATAAAAAAATTTATAAAATATGAGGAAAAAATTGAAAAAAACACACTTTTTCTAACTTTGACCCTCAAAATCTCCTACACTTCAACAACTACCAAAAAACTCCCATGCTAAATAGTTTCTAAATTTTGTCCTGAGTTTAGAAATACTCAATGTTTACATGTTCTTTGCTTTTTTTGCAAGTTATAGGGCAATAAGTACAAGTAGCACTTTGCTATTTCCAATTTTTTTTTTTTAAAATTAGCGATAGTTACATTGGAACACTGATATCTGTCAGGAATCCCTGATTAACCCTTCACATATATATATTTTTTAAAAGAACACAACCTAAGGTATTAAACATGGGGTATTTTGACTCTTTCCATGCAACTATTTTACCACCAATCTATGCCAAAGTTTGAAAAAAAAAAAAAAAAAGTGGTGATTTTTTGACAAAATAGCAATTCAAGAATACATTTACTGAGAACGTTAAGGGTTACGGCCAAATAACACCCCAATATGTCTTCAGCAGCATCTCCTGAGTACAGTGATACCACCCATGTATAGGTCTGTTGGGTTCTCTGGGGGCTAAAAGGCCTTATTTTTAGGGGGCGCATTCCAGTTTTTTAACTTGGAATTTTCACATCTGTCATCATGCACCCATGTCCTATTTGGGACATTTCTGAAGCCGGACAATGCAAATTACCCCCATCAAACCATATATTTTTAAAAAGTAGACACCCTAGGGTATTTCAAATGCTGGTATTTTAACACTTTGCATGCACTAATTCAACCACCAGTCTTTGTCAAACTTTTGGGTAGTCATTTTGGTGTGTTATTTTTCACACGCATTGTACTTTAGGCATGGATTCTCAGTTCCTGTTATATGTTACTGACCAAAAACACCTCAATATGTGTTCAACAACAACTTCTGAGTACAGTGATACCACCCATGTATAGGTGTGTCGGGTTCTCTGGGGGCTAAAAGGCCTTAATTTTAGGGGGCGCATTCCAGTTTTTCAACTTGGAATTTTCACATCTGTCATCATGCACCCATGTCCTATTTGGGACATTTCTGAAGCCAGCCAATGTAAATTACCCCCATCAAACCATATATTTTTGAAAAGTAGACACCCTAGGGTATTTCAAATGCTGGTATTTTAACACTTTCCATGCACTAATTCAACCACTAGTCTTTGTCAAACTTTTAGGTAGTCATTTTTTTGCATTATTTTTCACACACATTGTACTTTAGGCATATATTCTCAGTCCCTGTTATGTGTTACTGCCAAAAAAAACCTCAATATGTATTCAACAACATCTCCTGAGCACAGTGATACCACCCATGTATAGGTGTGTTGGGTTCTCTGGGGGCTAAAAGGCCTTAATTTTAGGGGGCTCATTCCAGTTTTTCAACTTGGAATTTTCATATCTGTCATCATGCACCCATGTCCTATTTGGGACATTTCTGAAGCTGGGCAATGTAAATTACCCTCATCAAACCATATATTTTTGAAAAGTAGACACCCTAGGGTATTTAAAATGCTGTTATTTTAACACTTTCCATGCACTATTTCAACCACTAGTCTTTATCAAACTTTTGGGTAGTCATTTTTGTGTGTGTTATTTTTCACACACATTGTACTTTAGGCATATATTCTCAGTCCCTGTTATGTGTTACTGCCAGAAAACACCTCAATATGTATTCAACAACATCTCCTGAGCACAGTGATACCACCCATGTATAGGTGTGTTGGGTTCTCTGGGGGCTAAAAGGCCTTAATTTTAGGGAGCGCATTCCAGTTTTTCAACTTGGAATTTTCATATCTGTCATCATGCACCCATGTCCTATTTGGGACATTTCTGAGGCCGGGCAATGTAAATTACCCCCATCAAACCATATATTTTTGAAAAGTAGACACCCTAGGGTATTTCAAATGCTGGTATTTTAACACTTTCCATGCACTAATTCAACCACTAGTCTTTGTCAAACTTTTAGGCAGTCATTTTTTTGCATTATTTTTCACACACATTGTACTTTAGGCATATATTCTCAGTCCCTGTTATGTGTTACTGCCAAAAAAAACCTCAATATGTATTCAACAACATCTCCTGAGTACAGTGATACCACCCATGTATAGGTGTGTTGGGTTCTCTGGGGGCTAAAAGGCCTTAATTTTAGGGGGCGCATTCCAGTTTTTCAACTTGGAATTTTCACATCCCATGCACCCATGTCCTATGTAGGACATTTCTGAAGCCGGCCAATGTAATTTACCCCCATCAAACCATATATTTTTGAAAAGTAGACACCCTAGGGTATTTCAAATGCTGGTATTTTAACACTTTCCATGCACTAATTCAACCAGCAGTCTTTGTCAAACTATTGGGCAGTCATTTTTTGTGTGTTATTTTTCACACACATTGTACTTTAGACATGAATTCTCAGCTCCTGTTATGTGTTACTGCCAAAGAAGACCCCAATATGTGTTCACCAACATCTCCTGAGTACAGTGATACCACCTATGCATAAGTTTCTTGGCTTGTTCGGGGGGGTGTAATGCCAAATGTCCAACATGCGTTTGTGATTTTCTTTTCACATTTAACATATTTTCTTTGCCTATTGTCTTTTTGGGGGTATTTTAACATACCCCAATTTATTTGTTTCCATGAATGTGCATATTTTTGAAATGTTGACACCCCAAGGTATTGTATATGGTGTGCTTTGATGCATTTGAAGTAACTGTTTTAGCCAAAAAAATTGGAGAAAGTGTATGGTGGCATTTTCTTTCATGTAATTAGCAAGAGTCCATGAGCTAGTGACGTATGGGATATACATTCCTACCAGGAGGGGCAAAGTTTCCCAAACCTTAAAATGCCTATAAATACACCCCTCACCACACCCACAATTCAGTTTTACAAACTTTGCCTCCGATGGAGGTGGTGAAGTAAGTTTGTGCTAGATTCTACGTTGATATGCGCTCCGCAGCAAGTTGGAGCCCGGTTTTCCTCTCAGAGTGCAGTGAATGTCAGAGGGATGTGAGGAGAGTATTGCCTATTTGAATGCAGTGATCTCCTTCTACGGGGTCTATTTCATAGGTTCTCTGTTATCGGTCGTAGAGATTCATCTCTTACCTCCCTTTTCAGATCGACGATATACTCTTATATATATACCATTACCTCTGCTGATTCAATTTTCATTTTTACACACACATTGCTTTTTGACTATGATTTAGGAGAGACTGTTGTAAGTTAGTGCAAAAAAATACTTCAGGTTGTTTTCTGCAAGGCACCCTGAGTACACCTATGCGCCCCATGCATAGGTTTGCCAGGATTTTGGGAAGGTTATGTTACAATTTTATGACTTGTGATTTTAGTTATTAAGTGAGAGTATTTCTTCTGATAGGCCTATCTTTAGTTTGCGGCCTATTGTAAACCCCACTTTTATTTATTGCCATGAATGTGCATATTTTTGAAATGTTGACACCCCAAGGTATTGTATATGGTGTGCTTTGATGCCTTTGAAGCAACCGTTTTAGCCAAAAAAATTGGAGAAAGTGTATGGTGGCAATTTTTCAATTTTCATTTTTGCACAAACATTGCTTTTTGACTATGATTTAGGAGAGACTGTTGTAAGTTAGTGCAAAAAAATACTTCAGGTTGTTTTCTGCTAGGCACCCTGAGTACACCTATGCCCCCCATGCATAGGTTTGCCAGGATTTTGGGAAGGTTATGTTACAATTTTATGACTTGTGATTTTAGTTATTAAGTGAGAGTATTTCTTCTGATAGGCCTATCTTTAGTTTGGGGCCTATTGTAAACCCCACTTTTATTTATTGCCATGAATGTGCATATTTCTCCAACATTGGTATGTCTGGTCCACGGCGTCATCCTTACTTGTGGGATATTCTCTTCCCCAACAGGAAATGGCAAAGAGTCCCAGCAAAGCTGGTCACATGATCCCTCCTAGGCTCCGCCCACCCCAGTCATTCTCTTTGCCGTTGCACAGGCAACATCTCCACGGAGATGGTTAAGAGTTTTTTGGTGTTTAAATGTAGTTTTTATTCTTCTATCAAGTGTTTGTTATTTTAAAATAGTGCTGGTATGTACTATTTACTCTGAAACAGAAAAGGATGAAGATTTCTGTTTGTAAGAGGAAGATGATTTTAGCAGACAGTAACTAAAATGGATTGCTGTTTCCACACAGGACTGTTGAGATGAAGTAACTTCAGTTGGGGGAAACAGTTAGCAGACTTTTCTGCTTAAGGTATGACTAGCCATATTTCTAACAAGACCATGTAATGCTGGAAGGCTGTCATTTCCCCTCATGGGGACCGGTAAGCCATTTTCTTAGTCAAACATAAAAGAATAAAGGGCTTAAAAAAGGGCTTAAAAACTGGTAGACATTTTTATGGGCTAAAACGATTGCTTTATTGGGACATATTATGCAGATTCTAGCTAATAATTGGCATTATAATCTTGGGGAACGTTTAAAAAACAGCAGGCACTGTGTTGGACACCTTTTTTAGTCTGGGGGCCTTTCTAGTTATAGACTGAGCCTCATTTTCGCGCCATTACTGCGCAGTTGTTTTTGGAGTGCAAGGCATGCAGATGCATGTGTGAGGATCTAAGAATCACTAAAAAAGCTTCTAGAAGGCGTCATTTGGTATTGTATTCCCCTCTGGGCTTGGTTGGGTCTCAGCAAAGCATATAGCTGGGACTGTATAGGGGTTAAATTTAAAAACGGCTCCGGTTCCGTTATTTTAAGGGTTAAAGCTCTGAAATTTGGTGTGCAATACTTTTAATGCCTGGTGAAATTTTGGTAATTTTTGAACAATTCCTTCATACTTTTTCACATATTCAGTAATAAAGTGTTTTCAGTTTGAAATTTAAAGAGACAGTAACGGTTTTATTTTAAAACGTTTTTTGTGCTTTGTTGACAAGTTTAAGCCTGTTTAACATGTCTGTACCATCAGATAAGCTATGTTCTATATGTATGAAAGCCAATGTGTCTCCCCATTTAAATTTATGTGATAATTGTGCCATAGTGTCCAAACAAAGTAAGGACAGTAATGCCACAGATAATGATATTGCCCAAGATGATTCCTCAAATGAGGGGAGTAAACATGATACTACATCATCCCCTACTGTGTCTACACCAGTTTTGCCCACACAGGAGGCCCCTAGTACATCTAGTGCGCCAATACTTATTACCATGCAACAATTAACGGCTGTAATGGATAACTCCATAGCAAATCTTTTATCCAAAATGCCTACTTATCAGAGAAAGCGCGATTGCTCTGTTTTAAACACTGAAGAGCAAGAGGGCGCTGATGATAACTGTTCTGACATACCCTCACACCAATCTCAAGGGGCCATGAGGGAGGTTTTGTCTGATGGAGAAATCTCAGATTCAGGAAAAATTTCTCATCAAGCTGAACCTGATGTTGTGACATTTAAATTTAAATTAGAACATCTCCGCGCACTGCTTAAGGAGGTGTTATCTACTCTGGATGATTGTGACAATTTGGTCATTCCAGAGAAATTATGTAAGATGGACAAGTTCCTAGAGGTTCCGGTGCCCCCCGACGCTTTTCCTATACCCAAGCGGGTGGCGGACATAGTAAATAAAGAGTGGGAAAAGCCCGGCATACCTTTTGTTCCCCCCCCCCCTATATTTAAGAAATTATTTCCTATAGTCGACCCCAGAAAGGACTTATGGCAGACAGTCCCCAAGGTCGAGGGGGCGGTTTCTACTCTAAACAAACGCACTACTATTCCTATCGAAGGTAGTTGTGCTTTCAAAGATCCTATGGATAAAAAATTAGAGGGTTTGCTTAAAAAGATTTTTGTACAGCAAGGTTACCTTCTACAACCAATTTCATGCATTGTTCCTGTCACTACGGTAGCGTGTTTCTGGTTCGAGGAACTAGAAAAATCGCTCAGTAAAGAATCTTCGTATGAGGAGGTTATGGACAGAGTTCAAGCACTTAAATTGGCTAACTCTTTTGTTTTAGATGCCGCTTTGCAATTAGCTAGATTAGCGGCGAAAAATTCAGGGTTTGCTATCGTGGCGCGCAGAGCGCTTTGGCTAAAGTCTTGGTCAGCGGATGTGTCTTCCAAGACAAAATTGCTTAACATTCCTTTCAAAGGTAAAACATTATTTGGACCAGATTTGAAAGAGATTATTTCAGACATCACTGGGGGAAAGGGCCACGCCCTCCCACAGGATAGGTCTTTTAAGGCTACAAATAAGACTAATTTTCGTCCCTTTCGCAGAAACGGACCAGCCTCTAATTCTGCATCCTTTAAGCAAGAGGGTAATACTTCACAACCCAAACCAGCCTGGAAACCAATGCAAGGCTGGAACAAGGGTAAGCAGGCCAAGAAGCCTACCACTGCTACCAAAACAGCATGAAGGGATAGCCCCCGATCCGGGACCGGATCTAGTGGGGGGCAGACTCTCTCTCTTTGCTGAGGCTTGGGCAAGAGATGTTCAGGATCCTTGGGCGCTAGAAATAGTTTCTCAAGGTTATCTCCTGGAATTCAAGGAACTACCCCCAAGGGGAAGGTTCCACAGGTCTCACTTATCTTCAAACCAAATAAAGAGACAGGCATTCTTACATTGTGTAGAAGACCTGTTAAAGATGGGAGTGATACATCCAGTTCCAATAAGAGAACAAGGAATGGGATTTTATTCCAATCTGTTCAAAAGTTCCCAAAAAAGAGGGAACATTCAGACCAATTTTGGATCTGAAGATCCTAAACAAATTTCTCAGGGTACCATCGTTCAAAATGGAAACTATTCGAACGATCCTACCCACCATCCAGGAAAGTCAATTTATGACTACCGTGGATTTAAAGGATGCGTACCTACATATTCCTATCCACAAGGAACATCATCAGTTCCTAAGGTTCGCTTTTCTGGACAAGCATTACCAGTTTGTGGCACTTCCATTCGGATTAGCCACTGCTCCAAGGATTTTCACAAAGGTACTAGGGTCCCTTCTAGCGGTTCTAAGACCAAGGGGCATTGCAGTAGTACCTTACTTGGACGACATCCTAATTCAAGCGTCGTCCCTGTCAAAAGCAAAGGCTCATACGGACATCGTCCTAGCCTTTCTCAGATCTCACGGATGGAAGGTGAACAAAGAAAAAAGTTCTCTGTCCCCGTCAACAAGAGTTCCCTTCTTGGGAACAATAATAGATTCCTTAGAAATGAGGATTTTTCTGACAGAGGTCAGAAAATCAAAACTTCTAAGCTCTTGTCAAGTACTTCATTCTGTTCCTCGTCCTTCCATAGCGCAGTGCATGGAAGTAATAGGATTGATGGTTGCAACAATGGACATAGTTTCTTTTGCACGAATTCATCTAAGACCATTACAACTGTGCATGCTCAGACAGTGGAATGGGGATTATACAGACTTGTCTCCGATGATTCAAGTAGTTCAAAAGACCAGAGATTCACTCCGTTGGTGGCTGACCCTGGACAATCTGTCACAGGGAATGAGCTTCCGCAGACCAGAGTGGGTCATTGTCACGACCGACGCCAGTCTAGTGGGCTGGGGCGCGGTCTGGGAATCCCTGAAAGCTCAGGGTCTATGGTCTCGGGAAGAGTCTCTTCTCCCGATAAACATTCTGGAACTGAGAGCGATATTCAATGCTCTCAGAGCTTGGCCTCAACTAGCAAAGGCCAAATTCATAAGGTTTCAATCAGACAACATGACGACCGTTGCATATATCAATCATCAGGGGGGAACAAGGAGTTCCCTGGCGATGAAAGAAGTGACCAAGATAATTCAATGGGCGGAGGATCACTCCTGCCACTTGTCTGCAATCCACATCCCAGGAGTGGAAAATTGGGAAGCGGATTTTCTGAGTCGTCAGACATTCCATCCGGGGGAGTGGGAACTCCATCCGGAAATCTTTGCCCAAATAACTCAATTATGGGGCATTCTAGACATGGATCTGATGGCGTCTCGTCAGAACTTCAAGGTTCCTTGCTACGGGTCCAGATCCAGGGATCCCAAGGCGACTCTAGTAGATGCACTAGTAGCACCTTGGACCTTCAACCTAGCTTATGTATTCCCACCGTTTCCTCTCATTCCCAGGCTGGTAGCCAGGATCAATCAGGAGAGGGCCTCGGTGATCTTGATAGCTCCTGCGTGGCCACGCAGGACTTGGTATGCAGACCTGGTGAATATGTCATCGGCTCCACCATGGAAGCTACCTTTGAGACAGGACTTTCTTGTTCAGGGTCCATTCGAACATCCGAATCTGGTTTCCCTCCAACTGACGGCTTGGAGATTGAACGCTTGATTTTATCAAAGCGTGGGTTTTCAGATTCGGTAATAGATACCCTGATTCAGGCTAGAAAGCCTGTAACTAGAAAAATTTACCATAAAATATGGAAAAAATATATCTGTTGGTGTGAATCCAAAGGATTCCCATGGAACAAGATAAAAATTCCTAAGATTCTATCCTTTCTACATGAAGGTTTGGAGAAAGGGTTATCTGCAAGTTCTCTAAAGGGACAGATCTCTGCTTTATCTGTTTTACTTCACAAAAGACTGGCAGCCGTGCCAGATGTTCAAGCATTTGTTCAGGCTCTGGTTAGGATCAAGCCTGTTTACAGACCTTTGACTCCTCCCTGGAGTCTAAATCTAGTTCTTTCAGTTCTTCAAGGGGTTCCGTTTGAACCTTTACATTCCATAGATATTAAGTTACTATCTTGGAAAGTTTTGTTTTTAGTTGCAATTTCTTCTGCTAGAAGAGTTTCAGAGTTATCTGCTCTGCAGTGTTCTCCGCCCTATCTGGTGTTCCATGCAGATAAGGTGGTTTTGCGTACTAAACCTGGTTTTCTTCCGAAAGTTGTTTCTAACAAAAATATTAACCAGGAGATAGTTGTACCTTCTTTGTGTCCGAATCCAGTTTCAAAGAAGGAACGTTTGTTACACAATTTGGACGTAGTCCGTGCTCTAAAATTCTATTTAGAGGCTACTAAAGATTTCAGACAAACATCTTCCTTGTTTGTTGTCTATTCTGGTAAAAGGAGAGGTCAAAAAGCGACTTCTACCTCTCTTTCCTTTTGGCTTAAAAGCATTATCCGATTGGCTTATGAGACTGCCGGACGGCAGCCTCCAGAAAGAATCACAGCTCAGTCCACTAGGGCTGTGGCTTCCACATGGGCCTTCAAGAACGAGGCTTCTATTGACCAGATATGTAAGGCAGCGACTTGGTCTTCACTGCACACTTTTGCCAAATTTTACAAATTTGATACTTTTGCTTCTTCGGAGGCTATTTTTGGGAGAAAGGTTTTGCAAGCTGTGGTTCCTTCCGTTTAGGTGACCTGATTTGCTCCCTCCCTTCATCCGTGTCCTAAAGCTTTGGTATTGGTTCCCACAAGTAAGGATGACGCCGTGGACCGGACACACCAATGTTGGAGAAAACAGAATTTATGCTTACCTGATAAATTACTTTCTCCAACGGTGTGTCCGGTCCACGGCCCGCCCTGGTTTTTTAATCAGGTCTGATGAATTATTTTCTCTAACTACAGTCACCACGGTATCATATGGTTTCTCCTATATATATTTCCTTCTGTCCGTCGGTCGAATGACTGGGGTGGGCGGAGCCTAGGAGGGATCATGTGACCAGCTTTGCTGGGACACTTTGCCATTTCCTGTTGGGGAAGAGAATATCCCACAAGTAAGGATGACGCCGTGGACCGGACACACCGTTGGAGAAAGTAATTTATCAGGTAAGCATAAATTCTGTTTTTTGAAATGTTGACACCCCAAGGTATTGTATATGGTGTGCTTTGATGCCTTTGAAGCAACCGTTTTAGCCAAAAAAATTGGAGAAAGTGTATGGTGGCAATTTTTCAATTTTCATTTTTACACACACATTGCTTTTTGACTATGATTTAGGAGAGACTGTTGTAAGTTAGTGCAAAAAATATTTTACAGGTTGTTTTCTGCAAGGCACCTTGAGAACACCTATGTCCCCCATGCATAGGTTTGACAGGGGTTTTTGTAAAAAAAAAAAAAAAGAACAGCCCCATTTTAGAAAAAAATATATATTAGTGAAATGTAAAAATCTGGCACATTAAAAGTAAAAAAATAACAACAAAAAATTTAACAGTAAACATAACAAAAAAAATAACAGCAAATGTATTTATTTTTTAAAAATTGACCATTGTATGGTACCGCTTGAAGCAGTCCCCAATGCAGAGTCCAGGCTGTCCAGGGCAATCAGGACAGTGATATACAGTGTCCCTTCTCTGCCCCCTCTTGGTACAGACTCTGCATTTTTTTTGTGGTCTCTGCTTTGCGGCAGTAGGGGGGATTTTAAAAATAAAATGAGTAGCCCCAAGTCTGCTCTCTCCCATCACCGCCCGGGGAGCAGGTGCATCATGGTACAAAATCCCCGAAATGATCTGGAGCTGAAATTGTAAAAAAGTCTGTTTCATTCCGGGGTTTGCTTTTTTGAACAACAAAAAAGCGTTGTGGGTTGCAATCTGCATTAGGTAAATTGCAACCTTTTTGTACCAGGCCCTTGTCTTCCGCATAATTAGGTAGGGCTGCAGCAGCTGATCTGCCAGATCAACCCCACCCATATGCCGGTTATAAGACTTGATGCACACTGGCTTCCTTATGATCTCAGCTCTGCCACGTACAGAGACCGCCACCGTCCTCTCTGTGTGGATGGTGGTAAGAAGGTATACATCCTTCTTGTCTCTGTACTTAAGTGCCAACAGCTCCTCTTGGCGCAGAGCTGAGGTCTCCCCCCTTTGTAGCCGGGTGCGTACAAGTTGTCCTGGGAAACCTGTGCGGTTCTTTTTAATAGTACCGCAAGCTACTGTATCAAAGCAATACAGTAGCTTGAACAAAAGGACACTTGTATAAAAATTGTCTAAGTACAAGTGATACCCTTTGTTCATTAGGGGTAATATCAGGTCCCAGACAATCTTGCCAGTGGTTCCCATATGTTCTGGGCAACCTGGAGGGTCAAGGTGGCTATCCTTTCCCTCATACACCCGGAAGGCCTGAGTATACCCAGTCTCGCTCTCACAGAGCTTATACACCTTTACCCCATACCTGGAGCGCTTGGAAGGAATATACTGCTTGAATCCCAGCCTTCCCTTATACTTCATCAGGGATTCATCAACGCATATATTCCTTCCAGGTGTATAAGCCTCTGCAAACCTGGCAGAAAAGTGGGTAATCAGGGGGCGGATTTTATACAGCCTGTCAAATTGGGGATGCTCCCTAGGGGGGCACAGGCTGTTGTCGCTGAAGTGCATGAAATGAAGAATCATTTCATACCTCTGCCTCGACATACTCTGGGAGAAAATGGGGGTAGAGCAGATGGGGCTACTGCTCCAGTAGGAGCGAACGGAGGGTTTCTTTATGATGCCCACCAGCATAGTCAATGCCCAGAATTTTTTAAATTCTGGCACATTGATGGGGGCCCATTGCTGCTTTGCCAAATATGTTTCAGGCTTTGCAGCACGGTACTGATGGGCATATAAATTAGTTTGGGCGACAATGTTCCCCAATACATCATCACCCAGAAACACCTCCAGAAACTGTTGGGGGCTAAAACCTGCCACATCTATATTTATGCCAGCATTTGCTGTGAAGGGTGGGATATCTGGCCTCTGGAGATGAGGCGTTACCCACTCTTCAGCGGCAATGGCAGCAACACGCCTCCTTCTAGCAGGGGGGCTAGCAGGGGGGCTGGCAGGGGGGCTAGCAGCCACAGATACATCACTATCAGTTGAGACTGCATCTAATGATGTATCTGAGCATATGGCAGGGTCAAAATTGGGGTCTGAGTCAGACATAGAGGCATCTGACTCTGACGCAAGGATGGCATATGCCTCCTCAGCACTATGTTTTCTTTGACATTATTGTATCTGTCACAGAAAACCAAAATTAATTAATTAACTAAATGGCCTTTGTTTTTTTTAAAAAAAAGTACAGCTATGCTAATGCCAGTGATTTATAGCGATCACTGGCAAGCTAGGGGTTAAATACTCTTTAAATTAAATTAAATTAACTAAATGGCTCTGAAAGGAGCGTTTGGGTTTTTAAAAAATTACAACAACAAAAATGAACCCCTAAAAAATGCACAGACAGCAAAAAAGTACAGCTATGCTAATGCCAGTGATTTATAGCGATCACTGGCAAGCTAGGGGTTAAATACTAATTAAATTAAATTAGCTAAATGGCTCTGAAAGGAGCGTTTGGGTTTTTAAAAAATTACAACAACAAAAATTAACCCCTAAAAAATGCACAGACAGCAAAAAAGTACAGCTATGCTAATGCCAGTGATGTATAGCGATCACTGGCAAGCTAGGGGTTAAATAGTCATTAAATTAAATTAATTTATGATGCCCATCAGCATAGTCAATGCCCAGAATTTTTTAAATTCTGGCACATTGATGGGGGCCCATTGCTGCTTTGCCAAATATGTTTCAGGCTTTGCAGCACGGTACTGATGGGCATATAAATTAGTTTGGGCGACAATGTTCCCCAATACATCATCACCCAGAAACACCTCCAGAAACTGTTGGGGGCTAAAACCTGCCACATCTATATTTATGCCAGCATTTGCTGTGAAGGGTGGGATATCTGGCCTCTGGAGATGAGGCGTTACCCACTCTTCAGCGGCAATGGCAGCAACACGCCTCCTTCTAGCAGGGGGGCTGGCAGGGGGGCTAGCAGCCACAGATACATCACTATCAGTTGAGACTGCATCTAATGATGTATCTGAGCATATGGCAGGGTCAAAATTGGGGTCTGAGTCAGACATAGAGGCATCTGACTCTGACGCAAGGATGGCATATGCCTCCTCAGCACTATGTTTTCTTTGACATTATTGTATCTGTCACAGAAAACCAAAATTAATTAATTAACTAAATGGCCTTTGTTTTTGTTTTTAAAAAGTACAGCTATGCTAATGCCAGTGATTTATAGCGATCACTGGCAAGCTAGGGGTTAAATACTCTTTAAATTAAATTAAATTAACTAAATGGCTCTGAAAGGAGCGTTTGGGTTTTTAAAAAATTACAACAACAAAAATTAACCCCTAAAAAATGCACAGACAGCAAAAAAGTACAGCTATGCTAATGCCAGTGATGTATAGCGATCACTGGCAAGCTAGGGGTTAAATAGTCTTTAAATTAAATTAAATTAGCTAAATGGCTCTGAAAGGAGCCTTTGGGTTTTTAAAAAAAAATACAACAACAAAAATTAACCCCTAAAAAAATGCACAGACAGCAAAAAAAAGTGCAGCTGTGCTACTGCCAGTGATTTATAGTGATCACTGGCAAGCTAGGGGTTAATGGCTCTGAAAAGAGCCTTTGGATTTTAAATTTTTTAACAAATAAAAGAAATAAATCTCTCTCTGCTAAAATACAGGTCTCTCTCTCTCTCCAACAAAATAGCAAGTGAGGAGAGGGAGGGAGATCCACACTGATCAGAGTCAATATTTACAAATATTGACCTGATCAGACAAATGGGAGATTTTATTATTATTTTTTTTTTTGTGGGAAGGCTCAGATTGGGTGACCCTAGCTTGCCCCTATGATGAGGCAGGCTAGGGACACCCCCAGAGGCCCCATGATGCACTGGGCATCGCCATTTTGGAAGCCTCATGGGGGAGGGGGGCTATATGTGGGGGCTTTTTTATTTTATTAGCGTTTTTTTTTTTTTCCCCATTTTTTATTTAATTTATACACTAACTAAGTGCCTCGACCCACTGAGGCACTTAGCACACTAGCAGAGCATCGGAAGCGTGTCCGATCGCTTCCGATGCTCTGCTGCACTGCCGGGCTCCACGTGGAGCAAAACCGGAAAATCACTCAAGGGGGAGTGATCAATCCGGTCCCGGCACTCCGGAACAGCACTGCAGGGATGCCCAGACATCGAGGCATCCCTGCAGTACTGTAATAGTGCCTGGAAGCGATCTTGATCGCTTCCAGCACTCACTTTAGCCGAGGACGTGCAGGGTACGTCGTCAGGCATTAACTGCCTTTTTTTTTCAGACGTACCCTGCACGTCCTCGGTCACTAAGGGGTTAATCACCACAGCCTGAGCAAATGCTGGAAGATTATACATTATCTCCTAAAACTGTAAATCATATTTTTATGCATAAAAAAAAACCAAAAACCTTTATACTCTTATTAAAAATGTTATGCAAGATAAAAAAAAAATGCAGACCAGTTTTTAGTATAACTTGAATATACATGACACAAGCATCAGGATTCTCACTGGCTGTGCCAGGCATATGGGGACTGCAGTAAGTATATAGTTTGCTGGCTCTCCTCCCAGCAGGGATTTTGTTCTGGCCTGCCTAGTACAGACCGCAGGCATGAGTAGTGTGCTGAATCTCATCCAAGGAATGTTCTGATCTGAAATCTGAAGCACATGAATGAACGGAGACCTTCAGATTAGGACATTAAGCAATCAGAAGGATTATGCACGAGGCGGCCCATGATCTGAAAAAGCATAACTAAAGTCAGCTGTATTAAAGCTTCTAACTGGTAGGCCAAAGTACTTATAAATAGGTAGATAAAGAAAGAAATCAGTAGTGCTAAAGATGTTGGTCAAATACTTTTACTTCCATAGAAGATCTAAGGTTCACTGTATCTCTTTTATTTGCCACATTAGGGAATAGAGATAAACAGTTTGCTGACAATAACTCAATATAATGCATATGTTATCTTCTTGTATCTCAGTTTGTCTCAGAGTCTTAGAGTTAAACAATTACAAATTATTAAAATGAGTTGTCATGAAAAAATAAAGCCTATATTATAATTGCATTTGCAAACTTACTTCCTCTGTCAGCTATAGAAAAGCTGTGTAAACATAGCCAGCAGAATAAATTACACACCAGTGGGGGTTATGAGGGAAAAGTATTAAAATGTTATTCAATTGTTCTCTGTAAGCGTTGAGTTTTGGTTTACAGACAGAGACAAGATAAGTTATCATGTGTGTGTACAGAAAGTGATAAAATAAGGAGATATGATTTCCTTGCAAGTTTCACCCCCCCCCCCGCTATTTCATATACAAACATAAACCCAAAGAGGCAAGTTTTCATCCATTTTATATACTGCAGCTGGTATAACAAATCATTGGTAACACATTGAGGGGAAACATTTTTTACTGTTCACTGTCCATTTAAGTATATTTTAACTATTATACTCAACCCAGGCAACTGCTTGTAATGATCTAATTTATAAATGGACCTGCTGTGTATTAAAAGGGCATACAAGTGTAAAAAGAAAACACATAATGTGTTACAAATGGGTGTGCAAATGAATTAAACACATAGATAAAATCAATGCGTAAAACTGGACTTTTGTATCCTATTTATTATTTTTGTAATTCTTCTCTTTGTTGATTAATGTGTCATTATACATAGCACTGCGTTTATTTTGTTATTAGGCAGTAGAGGTTACTGTAACAAAACCTAGTACTTAGGGCAGATTCACTAAAGCGCTGGTCTGGTGAGATGACCTAAGAAGTACTGTGAGGCCTCTCAAATAATTTTAGAAAGTCACATACAGGGTTCTGTTTGTGAAAGAGAGTCACATACATTACAATGTAATGCTAAAAAAAAAAAAAAAAAAAAAAAAAAAAAAGTTTTTGTGTGATTTCTCTCTATGACAGTGAGTTATTGATCATTGAGCCTTGAATGTGTTTTGTTTTATATAATATCAAGGATACAATGTATAACAGACTAGTCCTAAAGCCTGTGTACACGGGCCATTGTTTTGCAGTACAGCGGTTCCATCCCTTGCTCTCTCTCTATCCTCCCTCTATTTTGTTTTCTCTGCCCCCTCTCTTTTGCTCTCTCTCTCCCCCTCTCTTCTGCTCTCTCTCTCCCCCCTCTCTTTTGCTCTCTCTTTTGATCGCTCTCCTCCCCCCTCTCTTTTGCTCTCTCTCTTCCCCTCTCTTTTCCTCCCTCTCTTTTGCTCTCTCCCCCTCTCTTCTGCTCTCTCTCTCTCTCCCCCTCTCTTTTGCTCTCTCTCCTCTCTTTTAATCGCTCTCTCCCCCCTCTCTTTTTCTCTCTCTCCCCCTCTCTTTTCCTCCCTCTCTTTTACGCTCTCTATTCCCCTCTCTTTTGCGCTCTCCCCCATCTCTTTTGCTCTCTCTCTCCCCTTCTCTTTTGCTCTCTCCCCCTCTCTTTTGCTGTCTCTCTCCCTCTCTTTTGCTCTTTCTCCCCCCCCCTCTGTTTTGCTGTCTCTCTCCCCCTCTTTTGATCTCTCTATCCCCCCTCTTTTGATCTCTCTCCACTTTCTTTTGCTCTCTTTCCCCCTCTCTTTTGCTGTTTCTCCCCCTCTCTGTTTCTGTTTCTCTCCCCCTCTCTTTTGCTCTCTCTCTCCCCTCTCTTTTGCTCTCTCTCCCCCTCTCTTTTTCTCTCTATAATCCACATCTTTTACTCTTCCCCCCCGCTCTTTGCTCTCTCCCCCCTCTCTTTTGCTGTCTCTCTCCCTCTCTTTTGTTCTCTCTATCCCCCATATTTTGCTCTCTCTCTCCCCCTCTATTTTGCTCTCTAACCCTCCTTCTTTTGCTCTATTTCCCCCCTCTCTTTTTCTCTCCCCCCCTCTCTTATGCTCTCTTTCTCCCCCTCTCTTTTGCTCTCTCCCTTCTCTTTTGCTCTCTCTCTTTCCCTCCTCTCTTTTGCGCTCTCTCCTCTCTCTTTTGCTCTCTTTCTCCCCCTCTCTTTTGCTCTCTTTCTCCCCCTCTCTTTTCCCCCTCTCTTTTCCCCCTCTCTTTTCCCCCTCTCTTTTCCCCCTCTCTTTCCCCCTCTCTTTTTTGTGCTCTCTTTTTTGTGCTCCCCCCCCCCCTCTTTTGCTCTTTCTCCCCCCTCTCTTTTGCTGTCTCTCTCCCTCTCCTTTGCTCTCTCTGTCTCCTCTCTTTTGTTCTCTCTCCCATTTCTTTTACTCTTCCTCCCCCTCTCTTTTGTTGTCTCTCTCCCTCTCTTTTGCTCTCTCTGTCCTCCCTCTTTTGCTTTCTCTATCCCCCCACTTTTGCTCTCTCTCTCTCACAGCCGCCCGGGCCACGCCCGACCCCCACGTCACGCCCGGCCCCGCCCATGTCATGCCTGGTCGGCTCCAGATGCCCGGAGGTTAGTCTGTTGAAGGCCAGGTGTGTTTGTCCTCACACAGTCTCTACTGCGCATGAAAGCTTCGGACAAACACACTTGGCCTTTTATATTATAGTATATGTGATACATTGTATATCATACTGTATATATGATACATAGTATAACAGATATATGATACATAGTATAACAGATATATGATACAATTTATAACATTTATATGATACATGGTATAACAGATATATGATACATGTATAGCAGATATATTATACAATGTATAACAGTTATATGATACATTGTATAACATTTATATTATACATTGTATAACTGTTATATGATACATAGTATAACATATACAGTATATGATACAAAGTATAACTGTTATATGATACATAGTATAAGAGATATATGATACAATGTATAACAGTTATATGATATATTGTATAACAGTTATATGATATATTGTATAACAGTTATGATACATAGTATAACTGTTATATGATACATATAACAGTTATATGATACATAGTATAACTGTTATATGATACATAGTACAACTGTTACATGATACATAGTACAACCGTTCATGATACGTAGTATAACAGTTATATGATACATTGTATAACAGTTATATGATACATTGTATAACAGTTATATGATACATAGTATAACATTTATATGATACATAGTATAACTTATATATGATACATAGTATAACAGATATATGATACATTGTATAACATATATATGATACATAGTATAACATATATATGCTACAATGTATAACAGATATAGGATACATTGTATAACAGATATATGATACATTATATAACTATTATAGTATACTTTGTATAACAGTTATATGATACATAGTATAACATTAATATGATACATTGTATAACAATTATATGATGCATAGTATAACATATATATGCTACATAGTATAACAGATATATGATACATAATATAACATATATGATAGAATGTATAGCAGATATATGATATAATGTATTACAGATATAGGATACATTGTATAACAGATATAGGATACATTGTATAACTATTATATTATACATTGTATAACAGTTATATGTTACATAGTATAACATTAATATGATACATTGTATAACAGTTATATGATGCATAGTATAACATATATATGATACATAGTATAACAGATATATGATACATAATATAACATATATGATAGAATGTATAGCAGATATATGATATAATGTATTACAGATATAGGATACATTGTATAAAATATAAGATACATTGTATAACTGTTATATGATATATTGTATAACAGATATATGATAGAATGTATAAAAGTTATATTATACATAGTATAACATTTATATGATACATTACATAACTGTTATATGATACATTGTGTAACAGTTATATGATACATAGTATAACATATATATATATGATACAATGTATAACAGATATATGATACATTAAATAACTGTTATATGATACATAGTATAACAGTTATTTGATACATTGTATAACAGCTATATGATACAATGTATAACCATTATGCGATACATATTATAACAGATATATGATACAATGTTTTACAGCTATATGATGCATAGTATAACAGATATATGATACATTGTATAACAGTTATATGATATAGTATAACAGATATATGATACAATCTATAACAGTTATATGATACATAGTATAACAGATATGATACATTCTATAACAGTTATATGATACATAGTATAACAGATATATGATAACACTGAAAATTGCAGTGTTTCCACTCCCCTTAGAGAGGCTTGCCTTTTAAAGGGACATTAAATCCACATATTTTTTTTTTCATGATTTAGAAAGAGCATGCAATTTTAACCCTTTGAGTGCTAATGACTACTCTGAGCCGTCACAGAGTTTCCCAATCTGGTGTTAATGAGCCGTCACTAGTACTCTCCCACCTTGAGGGAGATCTGGGGGCTCCCACCCGCTCCTACCCTGGCGATCATGCCTGTAAAGTGACAGGCATCGCCGGGGCTTCCCGTTTTGCATGGTGACTGCCCATCCCTAGTGTCAGGTAAGAATAAGCGATGATATGTAATATATAGTACCAGGGAGGGTAGGAGGCAAGGGTTGATAGAACATATTTAATTTCTCTTATGTATATACTGAGGCTTTGTTTAGCAGAGGCTTAAAGGGACAGTCAAGTAAAAAAAACTTTCATGATTCTCTTGGTATTCTTAATTGAAAGCTAAACCTAGAAGTTTCATATGCTAATTTCTTAGACCTTGAAGGCCGCCTCTAATCTAAATGCATTTTGACAGTTTTTCACCACTAGAGGGCGTTAGTTCATGTGTTTTCATATAGATAACATTGAGCTCATGCACATGAATTTACCAAAGAGTGAGCACTGATTAGCTACAATGCAAGTCTGAACTGAAATAAGGGGGCAGTTTGCAGAGGCTTAAATACAAGGTAATTACAGAGGTAAAAAGTGTATTATTATAACTGTGTCGGTTTTGCAAAACTGGGATATGGGTAATTAAGGGATTATCTATCTTTTAAAACAACAACAATTCTGGTTTTCACTGTCCCTTTAACACGTCAGGCTTTTCAAGTGCTGGGACTTGAATTCACAGAACATACAAAAAAATCCAGATTTACTGGAGCATTTCTGGATCTACTAACCTATTGATATCAAGCAGCAAAGATAAAAACATGAATGGTTAAAAAATGCAACCTACTTGTGAAACTTTCAATAGTGTTTTAGAAAGTCCTTTTAACATATCTGCATATATTGTTCTCAGCAGCCCCAAAACAGTATTAAGCAGGTTAAACATTATATTATATATTAATTTCAGGCTGTGTAACATAAACTAGGGTTCTTTGTGGTGTCCTGCTGTACAGATGCTGAAAGGTTAATAATTTAACCCTTGCTTGCTGTAAATGTATTCTTCCTATGTCTAGTTATGTGCTTTAAAGAAAGGGACGTGATTAGGAACTTGATGCTTTAACCCCTTAGTGACCAGAGCACTTTTCCATTTTCTGACCGTTTTTCTCGCCATTAAATTGACTTTCTAATGAAACCATTATTTTCATCATATCTTATAATTTACTATAAAAAAAATAATAAAATATGATGAAAAAAAATGAAAAAAATACACTTTTTCTAACCCCCAAAAATCTGTTACACATCTACAACCACCAAAAAACACCCATGCTAAATAGTTTCTAAATTTTGTCCTGAGTTTAGAAATACCCAATGTTTACATGTTCTTTGCTTTTTTCTTTTGCAAGTTATAGGGCAATAAATACAAGTAGCACTTTGCTATTTTCAAATTATTATTTTTTTTCAAAATTAGCCATAGTTACATTCAGGAATCCCTGAATATCCCTTGACATGTATATATTTTTTTTTAGTAGACAACCCAGAGTATTGATCTAGGCCCATTTAGTTATATTTAATGCCACCATTTCACCGCCAAATGCGATCAAATAAAAAAAGTTGTTCACTTTTTCACAAACTTTAGGTTTCTCACTGAAATTATTTACAAACAGATTGTGCAATTATGGCACAAATGGTTGTAAATGCTTCTCTAGGATCCCCTTTGTTCAGAAATAGCAGACATATATGGCTTTGGCATTGCTTTTTGGTAATTAGAAGGCCGCTAAACGCTGCTGCGCACCACACGTGTATTATGCCTAGCAGTGAAGGGGTTAATTAGGGAGCTTGTAAGGTTAATTTTAGTGTAGTGTAGTAGACAACCCAAAGTATTGATCTAGGCCCATTTTGTTTTATTTAATGCCACCATTTCACCGCCAAATGCGATCAAATAAAAATCATTCACTTTTTCACAAACTTTAGGTTTCTCACTGAAATTATTTACAATCAGCTTGTGCAATTATGGCACAAATGGTTGTAAATGCTTCTCTAGGATCCCCTTTGTTCAGAAATAGCAGACATATATGGCTTTGGCATTGCTTTTTGGTAATTAGAAGGCCGCTAAATGCCGCTGCGCACCACACTTGTATTATGCCCAGCAGTGATGGGGTTTATTAGGTAGCTTGTAGGGAGCTTGAAGGGTTAATTTTAGCTTTAGTGTAGAGATCAGCCTCCCACCTGACACATCCTACCCCCTGATCCCTCCCAAACAGCTCTCTTCCCTCAGTCAACCCCACAATTGTCCCCGCCATCTTAAGTACTGGCAGAAAGTCTGCCAGTACTAAAATAAAAGTTTTTATTTTATTTATATATTCTGCTGTGTAGGATCCCCCCTTAGCCCCCAATCTCCCTGATCCCCCCCCCCAAAGAGCTATCTAACCCTCCCCCCACTAACTATTTGTCCCCATTTTGGGTAATGGCAGATTTCTGCCAGCACCCGCTTTGCAATCAAATGTGGTGCTTTTTTTTTTTTTAAATAAAGCCCACTTTTTCTGTAGTGTAGCTGCCCCCCCTCGATACCCTACCCCCTCCCAGATCCCTTTCTAATCATTAATTTCCCCCTCCTCTACCACCCTCTCCAACCACCCTCTCCCACCACTTCCAAATTTTAAAATGCAGCTTAGATTGCAGGCATGCATGTGCACGCGCGCTCATGCCACGCTCCAACGCGCACCCTACTGCCTCCGGAAGTTTCCCAGCGATGGGCCGCCTCCCTGCAGCTGCTCCCACCAACGATCGCCACCATCGCTGGCCGATGCAGAGAGGGCCACAGAGTGGCCCTCTTTGTATCGGTGTGCCAAAAAAGCTATTGCAGTGATGCCTCAATATTGAGGCATCACTGCAATACCTTGAAAGGGGCTGGAAGCGATCAGGATCGCTTCCACCGCTTGAAACCCCTAAGGTCGTACAGGGGTCCTTGGTCGTTAACTGACCTTTTTTGTAGGACCTACCCTATACGTCCTTGGTCGTTAAGGGGTTAACTGCATTAAAGGCTATAACAGTGCATAAAGAAAAGACTAATATGTTAGAGGAATTTTCTTATTCTACTATTGCTTTCATATAACCATGTGTTTAACCTCTGCAAAGTGATTAAGCACACAATTAAAATATGTTCCACAGCAGCAATGCACTGCTGGGAGCAGGGTTCAAGTCCTACAAAAAAAGTGTGGGAACTCACCAAGACTTCCACCCCTTCACAATTAATATTGTTTTATACACACACACACTGAATTTATATGTATATACTCTATACACTTTGGTTAATGCAAGAAAATTAAAACAAATGAAGGGTTGAACGGTTGCCTTTAGTGCTGAAACTCCTCCTCTGTCACAGCGTCTCAGCCACTTAAAGGAATACTGAACCCAAATTTCAAATTTATTCCTATTATTATTTTTTCTTTGTTCTCTTGGTATCTTTATTTTAAAAAGCTGCAATCTAAGCTTACGAGCCGTCCCATTTTTGGTTCAGAACCCTGGATAGTACTTTCTGATTGGTGGCTGCCCCGGTGCTGAACCAAAGATGGACCGGATGTAAGCTTTCATTCCTAATTTTTCAAATTAAGATACCAAGGGAATGGAGAAAAAATGATAATTGGAGTAAATTAGAAAGTTGCTTAAAATTGCATGTTCTATCTGAATCATGAAATAAACAATTTGGGTTCAGTATCCTTTTAAGGTGCAATAGTCCTATTTCTGCTGAGGGGAGCTAAATAACCCCAGCACAAGCCTCACAGAAATATAATTACCATGTGTTACACACAGTGCAGGGTGATCACACAGCAGGACTGCTGACAGGCTTGTATTTAGTGTATTGTAGGAAGTGTTACTGCCCATTACTATAGGATCTCACTATCCCTCTAACCAGGCTGGGCTCCAGCTCCTCCCACCAGCAGCAGCAGTGTTTACTGAAGCATTTCTGTTCTCTGTCCAGGGGAAACTTAATTCCTCCTGCAAAAATAGTGTAGGAACTCCGTTCGCATGTGTTCCCCCGCTGGACTTGACCCCTGGCTGGGAGCTAACTGAACACATCTGGTGAGCCAATGAGAAAAAACAAATGTGTGTAGCCACCAATCAACATCTAGCTCCCAGTAGTGCATTGCTGCTACTGAGGCTATGTGCATATCTTTTTTAACAGAGTTACCCAAGAGGACAAAGTAGAAGTCAATTTAAAAATGATATGTACTGTCTGAATCATAAAAGCTTAAAGGGACAGTATACACCAATTTTCATTTACTATAAAGAATAATATGCACAGATACTGATATAAAAATCCACTATAAAACCGTTTAAAAAACACATAGTACTCAGTCTAAAACTCTAGATTTAATCTTTACTTGTGTAATGTAGGGGGTATCCATTCCCCCATAAAAAGAAAAACAATTATAACCCAACTTAGGAAAAAGCGAGCAGAGATTGCGTTTCTTCAGGAAACGCATCTCTCGGATATACAGCATGAAAAACTGAGGTCTGACTGGGTGGGGAGGGTTGAATAAGCATCGTATAAATCTGCTAGCAGAGGGGTGGCTATACTCCTTGGAAAAAGGTTGGAGTACGAGGTAATAGATGTGCTCAAGGATCCAGAGGGCAGGTACATAATAGTGCAAGTCTTCATCTCAGAGAAAACATACACTTTGTGCAATATATATGCCCCAATCAAAAAGATAGAAAGTTTTGGGACACCATTGTGGCTGCTCTCACCCCTTACTTAGGCACTCATATCATATTGGGAGGGGATTTCAACCTCACCCCCAACCCTCACTGTGACAGGCTTACTGTAGAGATATGCATGGATGGGAGGCCACCTAAGATTTCAGACAAATTTGAGAGGGATATCTTTGCGCTGCTGGGGGGCTCCCTGGATGTGGCGGACATTTGGCGACAACTAAACCCGGATGGGAGAGATTACACGTGTGTTTCCCAGGCTTCGCCCTCCATGTCGCGTATTGATCTTTTCCTGATCTCAAATTCCTTAATCACCCAGGTAATTCACACTAAATTTGGGGAGGTTGCTGTCTCGGACCATGCCCCTATAGCGCTCTTCTAATGTAATAGACGGACTTTAAGATTTCCGAAGTATTTAACATCTTCCCAAGAATTCCAGAACTACTTGATTCATTGCTGGTTGACTACCGGGCAAATAACACTCAACACCTAAGCACACCAGAATTATTCTAGAAAACGGCTAAAGTCGTCCTGTCGGGTAATATTATCGCCTATCTAGCCCGTAGGAAAAAATAATACACAGAAAAAGTTGTGCGATTGAGAGAGGGTCTAGCGGAAATCTATCACTTGTATTGCACCACCCCCTCTAGTCAAAACCATCGCAAGTATATAGATATAAAAACAGAATATGATGCGTTGCTAGCTCACCAAGCCTCACAGGCCCTTCTGCAGACCAGCGGTAAATATAGATACGGGGATAAATCGAGGAAACTTTTAGCAATGTTAGTAAATATAAATACCACCTGTAAACATATTGCCGCACTGAAAACACAGGGAAAAATTATACGGGACTCTAAATCAATAGCTGAAGCATTTGCATTGTATTATTCTTCCCTATATACCAGTGAGCGTCCCCCCAGGAATGAGTTGAGGGAACAGTTTTGGTAAAACATTGCCATGTTGCACAGCTGGAGAGATTAAATGCCCCCATAGAGGGAGAGGAGATTCAGAGGGTCGTTATGTGCATGTCGCTGGGCAAGGCTCCAGGCCCAGATGGGCTGCCGATTGAATTTTATTGTCTGCTCAAACCGCAGGTGACCACGACACTCGTGGGATTATATACTAGCTACTTTGAAGGGGAGAGGGCATCTACACCTGAGTTCTCGGGGGCGTATATCACTTTGATACCGAAGTCAGGGAAAGATAGTCTTTTACCGGAATCTTATCAGCCAATCTCCTTACTAAACTCGGACTACAAGATCTTGACCAAACTGTTAGCCGAAAGGCTAAAATTTATACTACCCAGCATCATACATGAAGACCAAACGGGATTCATGTATGCAAGGTCGTCGGTGGTTAATGTCCGCAGGGTCCTGCAGATAGTTCAGCACTTTTGGATCGGAATGCAGGACATGTTGAGCAAAAAGAGGGTGCTTCTTGGGTGGTAACTAGCCATAGAACAAGCTATTATGCTATTGTTCGTTTCCAGGTTGAGCGCTTCTCTCTTTTTACAGAATGCAGGATAGTTCGATGAGGGACCGGCCAGGGGGCCTTCCTGTTGTCTCGACGCAGAGATGGCCTTCGATCGAGTGGAATGGGGTCACCTCTTCACCACCATGACTAAGGCTAATTTCTCTGGTCCTTTCCTGGCATTTATAAAAAACCTGTATCATTCCCCCCTGGCTAATATACTTGTCAACAACTTGTTCTCTGCAAACATACATCTGCATAGGGGAACCAGACAGGGCTGCCCTTTATCGCCCATCCTTTTTAATATAGTCCTTGAGCCGCTAGCTATCAAGCTAAGACAAGCCTTTCCTGGCATTGATATAGCAGGAGTTCCGCAACATTTAGTGTTATACGCGGACAACATGCTTTTATTTGTACAAGACCCTCAGACAC